>NC_045432.1:78902904-79202904 GCF_902635505.1 Sarcophilus harrisii | reverse complement strand
TTGTCTCTCTGGGGCTATAAAAGTGAAAACGAAGCCGGATCTGCCTTCAGCAAATTAAGGGCTGGGAAGTGCTTGTGGAGGTCTGTGGTTAGCTAAAGAAAAATGGAGTGGGTTGAGGAGGGAGAGAAGACTGACATGGTGGGAGGTGGCTGCCGGGAACCCAGGGGAGGCTTTCTAGGGTAGAGAGGGCTCTTGAGCCTTGGAGGGAACAGAGGGGGCTAAAACAGAGAACGTTACAGGGAACCGAGATAAAGCACTTCAATTCTGCTCAAGAAAACCCAGGTCAACTCCCCTCCCTGCTCTCAGCCCTTCGAGGCTCTTTTCCCATGCTATCAAATGTTTCAGACTGACTTCCACAAGTCACTTTGTATCTCCTTTTGTCCTGGAACCGTGGCCCTCCCCCAAAACTCCCCCAGTCAAAGGAAGCAAGGAAGGGAGGCTTCCTTCTCCAGGTCCCACAAAGGTCATTTTGAACGAAGGTTCATGGTTACCAGGTCAGTCCAACAAAGTGGTCATCGGGTCAGGGGAGGGGCTGGTAGTCACGTCTCTCCTGCTGCTGCTTCTGTATGGCTGAGAGAGGACAGGAGGGTGGATGGGGCAGGCCCGCAGCTCATCTGGAGGCTGGGCCGTCCCTTCGATTAGTCTTGGCTGGTGTGAGCTGCCCGGTCAGCAAGATGTACTGAAGATGCCATCGTAGGGCAACTTGGACTGGATGACACATTCAGGATGAAATGGCTCAAAGCTCAGCCTCTTATCTTAGAGATTTGGGGACTAGACTTGGGATTTTCTGGGTTTAGGGAATTCTCTCCAGCTAGGTGCTCTGGGACTTCTCGACTTTCAGTGGGAGAGAATGGCCTGGGACACTGAGAAATGATAGACTGGGCCAGGGTCACGGCACCGGCGATAGTGGAGACAGAGCTGGCCTCCCAGATTGGAAGATCGGGTTCGGCCCAATCTAGCATAAAGACGGCCTGTTTCTGAGGCCGACTGGCTAAATCCTTGACCTCTACTGAAGAGGCTCTATTGGAGACCTGGGCAAAAGGCTCTATTGGAGACCTGGGCAAAAATTCAGGATCAATTTAAGAAGGGAATGAGAACAGGGAAGTGGCTTGTTTTCCTCCCGTTCTAGATGGATAGCTTTGAAACATTCGATAAGTTAATGGGATTCTATCATGCTGATGTTTGCTCATTGTTCTGTTTAATGGTGTTACATTTTATCCCCTGATTTCTTTGTAAGAGAACGAATAGTCTTGCTCTGCCTCTTGCTCCCTTTGGCCGGGTCTGGTTCAGGGTTGAGTCTGATCTTTTGGAACCATGGCCGTGGATGAAGGGATGGCCAATTGCAGCATCTGCAGCCTTGACTTCGTGAACCTATCAGGTGCTAACTGGAGTCATGGGGAGTTTGCAAGTAATTGTCCCTAAGACGCATGCCCTTGGGCTGCCAAATGGAGACCGATGTTCCCCTCAAATAGAGACCGATGTTCCCCTTAAATGGAGACCGATGTTCTCCTCAAAGCTAACCCGAAAGCCTTGTTTCTCTCCCAGCTTTCAAATCGCCTTGCAACGATGAGGACCCGTTTGAGATGAGAGGACACAAAACTGTGGGAACCCCAGGGAACATTTCCATGAAATCGATTTCAGCACCAAAGGAGGGATGGAGGTGAGACAATATTGGGGGGATGGAGGGAGGAGTAGGCGGTGCGGGCTGCGGGGATGGAAGATGAGAGCGATGTCGAACTGGTCAGGAGGGCATACGGGGAGCGTGGGCCGTGGGTGCGCGCCCTGAGACGAGCCCGTGGACTGGGACACAGGGAGAAGTCTAAGGACAGGGGGCTTGAGATATGAGAGAGCAGTGTCAGAGGAGGACGTCATGGATTGGTTAAATCGAAGGAGGTTAGAGATGGAGAGAAGGAGCCAGTCTCCGGAGAGGGATCTCCACACGTGTCCTGGAGTTAGGAGGGAAGGGATTCGGGGAGCAGATGTAGCCCGGAACATGGGTGCTGAGCTGCTTGAGAGAGGAGGAAAAGGAGGACCTCGCAATAGCAGCCAGGAGCCAGACTGGCCAGTCCAGAGAGCTGGACTCGACCCCTAAGATGGCGCGAAGGCTGGGTAGCAACAGGCGGAGGAGGAAGGAGAAGGAGGGGGTATCCTTGGCAGGAGATAATTGTGCAAATAAAGAACCCAGGAAGGGCCAAGAAAGCAGACTGAGCCCAGAGCCTGGGACTTGGAGGGCCTGGGCCAGCCTAGGGAGTTTCCCCACCCTCTGCTCCTCATTAATAGGAGCAGGGATCTGGACCACATTAGCCCCAAGACCCCTCCCTACTGGCTGGCACTGTTTGCTCGCCTGCTTTGGACCCTTCTACCGGTAAGCCGACACTGAGGCTCACCGAGCATGTGCCCCTGATGCCCCCCACCCCGGTCGGGGATTACCTGGGGACCACTCAGATTCTTGAAGCCTCTCCTTCCTACGCGTCGGGTGCGCCCCTTGCTCCTTCTCTGGGAACTCGGCTGTCTGTCTCGTGGTAAATTACAGTCCTCCGAGCTTTTAACGAACAAGGTGGTCTCTGATTAGAACCCGTCCGAGCCGTCGCCTTTGCTAACCAGCAAACGGGAGACCGTTTTGATGATGGGTTTCAAATGAAACTGCGCGCCGCCTGCCAACCTTTTGCATAATTCTTCCTCATAATGATCCTTGTAGAAGATCATTTAGATGGCAATTACAGAGCTAGAAGAGTAACCAATTTTTAGACTGACAATCGAGCTATTAAGGAATGACAAAACGGGCATTTAGATAGGAAAGACACTGATAAGCCGAAGGGAGGCCCGGCTAATGAAGAGCTTTCAAATCCCAGCACTGCAGGAATGGGGGAAGCAATTGGGGCCTTGGAGCCTTCGGGAAAATGGGTGGGTAGAGGGGGCAGAGGCGTGGCCGTGCCTGCCGCCATCAGCAAGAACCAGGAGTAGCCAAGGAGGCAGATTTAGGCCCCGTCGCTAACGATGGGAACCGTCCTCAAGTGCCGAGTGCTGACCCGAGTGGTGGCGGGCTCCCCATCCTCGGAGGGGGAGGTAAGGGATGTCGTTCAGGTATGGGGTCGATGGACTCCGTGGTCTTGGAGGTCGTTCCGTTGCTAGAATTCTCCAGAAGCACCAGGGAATAGGCTCAAGAATGATTTCTGGGTGATCCCCTTAAATGACACTCCTGCCTGTGTTTATGTTCAGCCACTGGTGGGGCCACAGACTTTTCTTAAGTTTCCCCTTTAAGCAACAGGTCTGTGGTTGGGGGAGATCCCCAGCTAAATTAAGATGGAATTTCTGTCCCCGGGAACAGGGGTTGCTGGGCCCCGTAGGCAGACACACACACGTCAGCAGGACAGAGCCGAGGAGCTGGGAGTTCAGAATCAGTGTAAGAGGGTCCTCCCTCCCCCGGGCCAGGCAGGGGGAGGGCGTCTGAGCGGGCGCCCCAAAGATGGGCGAGGCGACGAGAGGCAAGATCGGGAGAGGTGAGGGATGGGACATGAGGCCTTTGGGGAGGAAGGTAAGAGGATCAGAGCGAGAGCGGAAGCTTGGCAGGTGCTCATTCCCACGTGCTTTTCCCCCGGCCTTCCCCTTACCCCCAAATAGACAGGCTGCTTCTGTTAAAAGAGCCTCAGTGAGATCTGGAGTCCCCCAAGAGCTAATGTGGCGGCTGAACTGGGATGAAAGGCCCCGAGCTGGCGCGTGGGGTCTCCATCCCTCAAATTGTGGGGGCCATGTGTTACCTCTATGAGCAGATGTGGTCACCCATTAGTAGGTTTGTCTCAATGGTTTGCATCTGTAAAATGAGCCAGGCCTGTGGGGTGAGCGTACATTGGGAAAGGGAGGTGAGCTCTCTATGTGGGACATCATTACCAATTTTTTGTTGTTGTTGAGGCACTTGGGGTTAAGTGACTTACCCAGGGTCACATAGTTGGGAAGTGTTAAGTGTCTGAGGGCAGATTTGAACTCAGGTCCTCCTGACTCCAGGGTTGGTGCTCTATCCACTGCACCATCTAGCTGCTCCATCATCAAGGCAATCAAGAGTCATCTCTCCACTCAATGAATCCATAAATATGATGAAGCATCTACTGTGGACTAAGTAGCCTCCCATTGAGCTCTGTCTGTACAAGGAAAGGCCAGAAGTTGCCTTAAGGAGAGGATGTTCTAATGGGGGACAAAACCTGAAGAAACTGGCAATCACACCCAGTGGATTAAAGGCAACTTCAGAAGGAGGGAAGGCTTCAGGAGCTGGGGGAGGCCCTCCCAAGGAATGAGAGGTCTGAACTGAGGCTCTAGGAAGTCAGGGAGTCTGAGAAATGATGATGGGGGAGTTCACGCCAGGCAGGGGAGCACAGACTCAGTCAGGAGCAGGAGGAGCCACAGGGAGGCTTGTGGCTGATCTAGAGAGAAAATGCAGGCTCGCAAGGTGTAAGAAGCCTGGAAAAGAGGGGCCTGGGTTCGAAGGTCTCTTAATGAGAGGCTGGAGAGAGCGTGTTCCGAGGGACGGCGTCAAGTGCAGCTGTAGTTTGAGAATCGCTGATTAGGCCAGAGAAAAAATCAGACCATCATCTCTGGCAAGGAACAGACCGTTGGCAGCTTGGGAGAACGGGGTCTTTGTGACAACTATGGAGACTGGAAGGGCTGAGGTTAGAAGCTGGACTGCAGAGAGTTCAGAAGAGACCGAAGGGAAGGGAAGTGGAGTTAACCAGTGACAGCAGCTTAATTTTTTTTTTTTATTATAGCTTTTTATGGACAGAACATATGCAGGGGTAATTTTTGAGCATCGACCCTTACAAAACCTTCTGTTCCAACTTTTCCCCTCCTTCCCCCCACTCCCTCCCCCAGATGGCAGCCAGTCCCATACATGTTAAACATGTTAAAGTATATCTCAAATACAAAATATATGTACATATTTATACAGTTCTCTTGTTGCACAAGAAAAATCGGATTTAGAAAGAAGGTAAAAATAACCTGGGAAGAAAAAACAAAAATACAAGCAAATAATAACAGAAAGAGTGGAAAGGCTATGTTGTGCTTCACACTCATTTCCCAGAGTTCTTTCGCCGGGTGTAGCCGCTTCTCTTCATTATCGAACAATTGGAACTGATTTGGTTGATCTCATTGCTGAGGAGGGCCACGTCCATCAGAATTGATCCTCATATAGTCTTGTTGTTGAAGTGTATAATGATCCCCTGGTCCTCCTCACTTCCCTCAGCGTCAGTTCGTGTCAGTCTCTCCAGGCCTCTCTGACATCCTCCTGCTGGGCATTTCTTACAGAGCAATAATATTCCATAATATTCATATACCACGACTTATTTAGCCGTTCCCCACCTGATGGGCATCCACTCAGTTTCCAGTTTCTGGCCACCACAGAAAGGGTGATGGCAGCTTTTTCGGAGTGCTTGTCAGAGAACCGGAGGAGCCTTGCCTGGTAGCTTGGGAGGGGGCGGCAGGGTCTGCTGAATGGGGCAGATTTGGGCATGTTTTGGAGGCAGTCGGGAAGGAACCAGTTGAAAGGATGAGTGGAAATTAGAGAGAAGGGCTGATTGAAAGCATAATCTGCTGGAAAAGATTGCAGGCGACGGGATCCGGGGCACTTGGAAAGGAGTTAGCCTTGGTGGGGCCGTGTCTTTGTCAGGTGATGGGGAAGGGAAAAGGGCGGTGATGAGGAGCAGGGGAGGAGGGGTATAAAGGGAAGAGAAAGCTCAGAAAATATTTTGTGGGGGATGAGAAAGGGAATGAATTAGGAAGGAAGAAAAGGAGGGTCTTGTGGGGAAGGTCCTGTGGTGGGGGGACAGAGGGGTTCAGCACCGGGCCCAGCCAGATGGCATTGCCTGGGGAAGATGGCGGTGGATGGCCTGGAGAAGATGGTGACGGATGCGACAAGTGGCATTGCCTGGAGAAGATGGTGGTGAATGTGACAGATGGCATTGCCCGGAGAAGATGGCAGTGGATGGTATCACCTCCGCATGGAGAAAGGTTGGCCTTGGCATGGAGAAGGGCTACTTCTTCCCGTGACACATGATGTGAGAAGGATGTGAGAGAAGGGGAGATGAGGGAGCTCTCCAGAAGCAGCACCAGCCAGGGCCTCAGCTGAGAGAGAGGGAGGCACTGGGGGAGGCTGGAGGAGAGAAGAAAAAGTTGGAAATAGCTGCTCTCAGGGACGGGGGAGTACGACCATCAGGGAGAAGAAGATCTCTTGCCTTGCTGCGGTGAGGGCTGCACGGAAATTAGAGAATCCAGATGGGGAGTGGGCCGATCAGCACAGTTTTGTGATTTTTGCCAGCTCCAGTCAGGGAACTGATGGCAGCCGTCCAGAGTCGGGGCTTGGCAAGGTGTGATCAGTCATAGGTCACAGGGGTGAGGGCGTCAAGAGGAAACAATCATTCCCTCATAGCTTTGCTGCTCCTACAGTTTCCTGGCACACAGTAGGCTCTTAGTAAAAGTTTGATGACTGAATGGTGTGTGTGTATGTGTGTATGTCCAGGCCTAGCTTCTCAATGGGCTCCAGTCTAGGGGGGCTCCCCTCTGGACTTCCTCTCCTCCCTTCCACCTCATCTACAGGAAACCTTTCCCAAGGCCTCCCTCTTGAAAGAAACTTGTTATTTGGATTTCAGCGTTGTGTTGCTGTTTTGTTGTGTTTTGGTAGAATGGAAAGTTTTTGAGGGTGGTGGGTTGGTTTTTGCTTTTGTAAAGCCGTGGGTTTAGTAGAGAAGTTTGGCATAGTAGTGGGGCGGTTTTGCGAAATACTAAAGCCGTAATGCAACCAATGGATTTTTATGGATGGCGGTGTTGATGGCTAGGTTTTGGTTAGGTGTTGGGTTATTGATGGCGATGGTAAGTATGGGTAAAGCGGCGGTGTGGTTAGATGGGATTTTCTGGGAGGGGGAAATTTTCACGGTGCGTTGTGACTTTTGAAGAGGGTTTCTGGAGCGCTGAGCAAATACGGGCGGGCGGTGTACCGATGGGCGGAGGTGGGATGAAGTTTTGCCGGCGGGTAAGTGGACGGCTGAGATTTGCGGTGGGCAGGTGTTATTAAAATGTTTTGGATGCGGTGCATAATGCTTTTTTGGATTGCGGTGGTGGCGCGGTTGATTGTGGGTGCGGCGAAGTACGGTTGATTGTGGAGCGGTTGAATGCTTCGTTGATTGTGGAGTTGTTCACGCCGGTTGGACGGTAAAGCGGTGGTTGATTTACGGAAGCGGTACTTTTACGGCGGGATGTGTTTTGTTAATGGAAATTAGAGTGGAAATATAAGCGATTTTGGAGTGGTGGCATTGATGAGGTAATTAACAGTTTCAAACCAGATGCGGTATAAAAGTGTTTCATATTTTAACGGCGGTGTTTACCAAGCGGGTGCGGTGTTGGTGAGTTTAGTGGCATATGTAAAGGGTGAAGTTTGGGAGTGTTTTCACGGAAATGGGGAATGTGTTGTGCTGGAGAGTTTGATGGTAAAGGACGGCATGAGAGCGTTTGCAGGTGTGACGGCGTGGAAGTAAAGTTTCTGGACATGTGAGGGGTTTCGGAAAGGCATGCTGTTTGCGGTTTTTGGACGGCAAAATGGAATTTTCAGCGAGTAAACTTTCAAGTTTATGGCCGCAGTTTTACGGGATTTGCATGTTTTTAGCACCAGAGAGCATGATAGTGTAAAAGAAAAGCGTTTGTCAAATAATGTGGTGGGGCGCGGTGTTACGGATTGTTGAATGGGGCCAGATAGGGTAGAGGAATTGCGAGTATGGTGTTTGCGGTGCAGGGTGAGATGGTGCGGTACATTGTGGTGTAGAAGAGTGGACAAGCGGGAAGTTTGGTAATATAGAAGATTTTACAGAGTGAGGAAAGTTTCGGGGTGGGGTTGAGTGCGGGTTTCGGGAGAGGTTTTGGTGGTTGGAGTTTGGGGAGGGAGCGATGGAGGTGTAGGGGAGTGTTTGTGGATGGTGGGTTGCTGAAGTTTCGGAGATGTGGTGATGGGGAGATGGGAGTGGCGAGGGAGGTGGTAAGCGTGGGCGAAGAAGCGGGGCATAACAGGGTGGTGAGGTGGGGCGTGGGGAAGATTGAGAGTTGTGGCGTTGCTTGGAAGGGTTAAAGTTAATAAATAGAGAAGGTGATGTTAGAGGGTGGGAAATATTGCAGGGAGAGAGTGTAAGTGTGGGGAGAGAGAGAGCCAGAGTAGGAAAAGAGACATAAAGAGAGAAAGCGAAAGATAGAGAGAATGGAGAAGAGTATAAACAGAGAAGAAAGGGAGATAGTGCGTATGAAAGAGTAGACGCTGGTATGGGGAAAGCAGACAGAGAGAGAAGCGGTATAGAAGCATATGGTAAAGTGAATGGGAGATGGGATGGGGAGAGGAAGTTTTATTAATGCGGTTGAGGGTAAGTGCGGTCGGTGGGTAAGCGATGTTGCTGCGATTTTTGCAGGGCGTGGGGCGTATTTTGTGTAATGGAGCGGCGGAGGTTTTGTGTTTGAAGAAAGTAATACGTTTTCTGGGATTGGTGTTGATGGAAGGGAATTTAGTGTTTATGCCGGTTTTCGTGGCGTGTGTGGGTACGGTAGTGGTGTGTAAGTGGCGGCGGATGGCGTATGTGAGAATGCGGTGACGGTTAAGCGGCGAAGCGGCGTAATGTAAAGATAATGTTTTGCCGTGTATAAGTTGTGTTTTTTGCTTTTGGATAGTTGTCGGCAGGTAAAATGTGGGTGATTTTTTGGGCCGATGGCGGTTGGATTTTGCTGTACAGAAAATAGACAAAGAGGGAAGAGAAAGAAAATGTGCGAAGGTGCAATAGTGGTGAAGGTGAGTGATTTTACCAGTTTCCGTGGCACGGTGTGGATGGGTTTTCGGCATTTTAGAAATTGCTGGCCATTTTGCTGGCGATGAGGGCGGACGGCGAAATGGGATTACCGGATAGTTTTGCCGATGGGGCGATTTGGTTTTCGTTTACTTTCTGCATTGTTTTGCGGTTTTCAGGTTTGGACATTATTTGCGTTTGGTTTTGCAGAAATAACGGTTTTACGGTAGACGGCCATTGTTTCAGTTATTTTCAGTGGTTTACCAAGCGGTTTGTTGATATAGAGAGTAGTTTTTAAGCGTATTTTAAGCGTAGGGTGAGGGGTTAAAGACCAAGCGGTAGACGTTATTAATAGGGCGGGCGGGGAGGGAGGGAGGGGAAGCGGCAGGATTTGTGTTTTGCTTGTGCGGTGGGGCGGTGGAAAGTGGGGGGTTTTTTGGGTTTAGGCGGTGGATGGAGTGGTGTTTACGGAATGGTGTGGTGAAAGCGGGGGTAGTTGTGGTGTTTGGCGGTAAAGTTTTTTATGGAGGGAGGTTGGGCGGTGTGTTGAGGGGCGGTGTGAGTGGGGCAAGTGGTGGTAAAGTGCGGTGTTTTGGTTTTGGCGCGTTTGGCATTGCGTGTTTTAGGGCGGTGGGGAGTAGGCGGTGGGGCGGTGTTTTTTGGGTGGTTTTTGGCTTCGGTTGGATGCAATGGGTGGGGTAAAGGGAGTTAGGGGTGGGCGTATTGTAAGCGGGCGTTTTGATGGTGGGAGTTGGTAAGTTTTATGTTGCCGTTTTGTGTGGAGGGGGAGTGGGGAAATTTTTGCCGATGCCAGATGAGTTTGACGTGAATGTTTGAATTTCGTTTTCGTTTGTAAGACGGGGTGTTTGGTCAAGTTTGTTAAAGTTTTCAGGGTGAGGGGAAGGGGTCGTTTTGGAGAAGTTTGTGCTGCTGGTTTCTCGTTTCTTTCGTTTTTCTGTTTTTTCGTTTCGAAGGGTGTTTCGGTTGAGTGATGGGTGGGTGTTTCGTTTTGCGGGAATGGGTGTTTTCGGCATTTTCTTTGCTGGACAATACGGTGTTTTGCGGACGGTGGCGGCGTTTTCGGGCGTTTTGCATTGGGATGGGAAGGGTGGTAGGGGAAAGGTGTGGGAGAATTGTTTTTAGGGGAGGGGTTTCGGTAAGGGAAGGAATGGCAGGAAAGAGGTTTTGGTGGCGTTTTATGTTTTCAGTATTGTTTATTATGCGTTTTCGTTTTCTGGTTTTTCTTTATTTTGGCGGTTGTTTGCTTTGAGTTTCTTCCTTTCCTTTGTTTTTCTTTCTTGCTTTGAGGTAATTTCTTGTGTTTTGTTTTGGTTTTCTCGTTTTCGTTTTGTTTCTGTTTGGTATGTTAGGCAGTGTTTTCTTCTCTCTCCTCTCCTCTCCTCTCCTCCTCCTCCTCCTTCCTTCCTCCGATCGGCTTCGCCCGATGTTTTGCCCTCCTTTGGTCTCTGCCACCAGTTCTCCCTGTACAGGCCGGGCGGTTGCTGCTGCTGCTGCGGCCGGAGGAGCGGGGGCAGCGGGGGCTGAGCGCGGCCAGCCGGCCCAGGCCGTCCGGGCAGCGGCGGGCGCGATGGTGGCGGCGCCTCGGAGGAGCGGCTAGCGGCCGCCATGGAGCCCGGGGGCAGCGGCGAGGGCAGCGAGGGCCCGGGGGCCAGGATGGAGTTCCGGCCGGGGGCCTGCCAGTACGCCCATGTGCAGCTGCAGGGGGGCGCGCCCTGGGGCTTCACTCTCAAAGGGGGGCTCGAGCACGGCGAGCCGCTGCTGGTGTCCAAGGTAAGCGGCGGCGGCGGCCGGGCTCCGGCCGGGCCGGCCCCGCGGGTGGGCAGGCGGGCAGAGGGCGCGGGAGGCACGCAGGGCACGGCGCGCAGACTCGGCCCGGGGCCGCCCCGTCGGCCTCCCTGCGGCCCCGAGAGCCCGCGGGCTCCGAGGGCCGGCGTGCACACATGTGGACGGGCGCGGACCGTCAGTGCCGCCTCCGGACGGGGCTGGGATGCGGACCGGGAACCACTTGGGGGAGGCTCGTGGGGAGCAGGCGGGCCCGAAGCGGGCGCGCACCTCTGGCCGGCCCGGGGGGGGGGGCGGGCAGCGGGCCAGCGAAACTGGGCCGGGAGCCGGGGAACCCCGGGAGCCCTGCCCCCGAGCGGCCCCGGACCCCTGGCGCACGGAGCCGCCCCGGAGCGGGCTCGCGGGGAGCCCCAAGCCGAGCTGCCGGCCGATTCCCCCGGCTCCTGCCCCGGGGACGGTGCCCTCCCCCCAGGAGGGGGTGGGAGGAGGAGGAGGAGGAGGAGGAGGAGAGGAAGGAGCGCAGGGAGCCGGGCTCAGGCTGGAGCGATCCCGTCTTCCCAAAGCGCCCGCCTCCGAGGGTACGGCGAGAACCGCTGAGCTGGCGCGCCCCCTCCCAGCCTTTTTACTTTCGTTTTTCGGTTTTTGCTGTTTATTTTGCCGGCGACGGTAGTGCGGGGTTTGGCGGTGTGGAAGCGGCGGCAGTTTTGGTGTGGCGTAGCGGTGGGGTTGGCTTGCGAAGCAAGGGGTGGTGGTAGTGCGGGAAATGGAGACCAAGTGGTGGTGGAGTGTGTGTGGAGTGCAGTGGAGGGGCGGTGGAGAGAATGTTTTTGAGGAAGTGGAGAGAGAGGGTAAGATTGCCAGTAATGCTTTTGTGGCGAAAGCGGTGCGGGGAAAGTGGACGGTGGATGTGGGAATTGCGAAGTGAGAGGGAGGTTGATTTCTTTCGGTGTTTTTATTTCTTGTGACGGTTTGGAGCGGATTTTTGCTTTTTAGAGCGGGCGGTTAAGATGTTTTGGTGTGGGGTATGGGGAGTTTATGTTTGGTATGGGGAGGTTTTTCAATGGTGGGGTGTTTTGTTTGCTTGGAATGAAGTTGTTTCGGGGTTTCTTGTGATTTTTGTGTTTGAGTTTTATTTTTTGATGGCGGTGTTTTTTTGTGTGGAGGGAGGGTTTTTGGTGTTTTGGTTTTGTTTTTGTATGGAGTAGTGTTTTGTTTTGGATGGGAGTTGAATGGTGGTGGGGAGGTTGTTTGCTGTTTTTCTGTTTTGCTGGTTTGGATTATGAGCATAGTTTGCTTGCAGTTTGTTTTTATTTGTGTTTTTTTCGGCGGAAGATAAAGGTTATTTATGTGGGTGGAAGTGTGTTTGGGAGATGAAGAGGTTTTTTATGTTTGAGTGGTTTTGTTTTCTGGATGTTTGCGGTTTTGTGAGCGGTGGTATGGGCGCGAGCGGTGTTTTTGGGGTGGGAAGTGAGGTTGTAAAGCGGAAGGGTTTTCGGGTTGGGGTTAAGCAGGGGGTTTTGTGCAGTTTGGCGGTTTGGATTGGGAGAGTGTTGTGGTGTTAATGGGCGGTTAAGCGGAAGAGGGAAGGGGTTTGTTGGGAGGGCATAGGGGATATATGGGGTTTTTAATGGGTTTTTCTTGTATTGTTTATGGTGAAATTTCGTGTGTTTTGGCATTATGTTAGTTGTTTGCTGGTTTTCTGGTGTTTAAATGTTTTTTATGGGGAGTATATTTTGTTGTTGTTAAGCTATTTAGAAAGCACAATAAATGGGCAAGAAGAGCAAGCGAGAAGATGGGATAGTATGTATTTTGTAAGTAATAGGGAGCGGGGCAGAGTGGGAAGTTTGGGGTAGGGTAGAGATGTTTGCAAAGCGTTTCTATTTCTGGGAGTGGGGAAGTAGGTTTTTTTGTGGTTACTACCAGGTTTCTGAGAGACATAGGTGGGGGGTGATTTTTTCTAGCAGTACTTGTGTTTAGTGTTTCAAGGAATGGTGTTTTCAATGCTTCTAAAGGGGAAGTGTGGGGCTGTATGGCTTTCAGAGAGAGAGGAGCAGAGGGGAAGGATGAGGGTTCCTTTGGCCAGTTAATTTTGGGAGTGTTTGTGTTTAGGCATAAGTGTAGTGGTGAAGTGGGAGGTGGGATTAAAGTGGTTTGGCGGGTATTTTGCTATAGAGAGGGGGGTGCTTTTGCTTGTGTTTGCATAGGGAGATGGGATGTTTTTGTTTTTCAGAGGGACAGAGTTTTGTGAGGATTTTTGTGTGGTTAAGGGACAGGTGTGGGGCGTTCTGGGAGGGGCGTAGATGTGTGTGTGGCGTGGGAAGTGGCTAAAGTGTGGACTATGTGATTTTTTGGAGGGAGAAAATTTTGCTGCTTGGGATGTTTTTTCATGGGTAGGTTGATGTTGTAGTGTAATATGGGAGTGATGTTTTGTTTGGGGTTTCAAGTGGGTGAGAAAGGGGAAGTGGGTTTATGGCCACGGTATGGGGGTGTAGACTTGGATTGATGAATGGCTTGTTAGAGGGAGGGGGTTGGCGGCCTTGTGTTTGGAGGGGTTTCAAGCATGTGCTTTAAAGTGTGTTGGCAAGTAAGTGACTTGCAAATGGGGGAAAAGAGTATTATAAAGTACTTTTGGCTATGCTAGGTGCAAGTGAGGGTTATAAGTATTTTACTACTTATAAATTGTGGGAGGTGTATTGACTTATTCTTTGGCTTTTTTGTTGAGTAAATGGGGTAAGTAGAGGTTTTAATGTTTTGTTTAGGCCATTTGTGAAGGATTTTGCCGGATTAATTTGTGTTTGTGTGTTTGGTGCTTTGGGAGGTGTTGTAGATTGTATGGTCTAGGTTTCTTCTTTGTGTTACAGGTTTTGGGGGCTGGGGAGGGAGGTGCAGAGGTTTTCTGTTTCTGTTGGGACATTGTTTTGGGGCTGCTCTTCATATAGGAGCTGTGGGCAGGGGCTAGGTGGGCCGGGGGTTTGTCGGGCCTAAGAGTCAGGCTCTCTAGAAGTGTGCTTTGGTGTGTGGAGGTGCCCTAGCCGTGGTACCTCTTTCTCCCTCCCCTCATCTCAGGGCTGGCTGGGCATGGTCGGAAGGTTCCTAATACTACTGGAGTTTCTGAATGAGGGAGGGTGTTGATTTTTTGCCTGCTCTCCAGAGACTAGTGGCAATGTCTCTTTTTCTGTCTCTCTGTCTCTCTTTGTCTCTGTCTCTCTGCCTCTTTGTCTGATTCTATCTCTCTTTCTCTTTGCATCTGTCTCCACCCTCCCTCCCTTCCTCCCCCTCCTCTCTCTGTCTCTCTCTCTTTCTTTCCATCTCTCTGACTCTGTGTCTTTCAGTTTCTCTCTGTCTCTGTCTCTCTTGTTAGCAAGGCCCCCTAGCTTGACCCCCTGGGGGGAGGACCTTCTTCACCCTCCCCAGTAGAGAATCAGGGCAGAGCCTGCGGCCTCTGGAGAGAGATGGGGCGACAGGGGGCCCACACCCTCCTCGGCTCCATCCCACGGCCAGGGCCCCAGCCTTGTGGCTGTAGGCATCGAGTCACTGAGGCAGCCCAAGCTTCTGATGGGAGGTGACTGTCTTTAAACTCTGTTTAAATCCTGCCTCTGGGACTTCTCATCTGTGGTCCTGAGTTGCCGAAGCCCTCCAGCCTTGGCTTTCTTTCTTTTTTTTTCAACGTTAACCCCTGCCAAACTTTCTGTTCCCACTTTTCCCCTCCCCCAGATGGCAGGGAGTCCCATACATGTTAAATATGTTAAATCCAATCTATGTATGCCCAGTTATACAGTTCTCTTGCTGCACAAAATCAGGTCAAGAAGGAAGGAAAAGAAAAACCGAAAGAAAACATAATGCAAACAACAACCAAAAGAGTGAAAATGCTGTGTTGTGGCCCATGCTCAGTTCCCATAATCCTCTCTCTGGGGGCAGAGGCTCTCTCCACAGGATTATTGGAACTGGTCTGAATCATTTCATTATTGAAGAGCCACGTCCATCAGAATGGATCATTGTATAATCTTGTTGCCGTGTACAATGATCTCCTGGCCCTGCTCACTTCCCTCAGCATCAGTTCCTGTCAGTCTCTCCAGGTCTCTCTGGAATCATCCTGCTGGTCATTTCTTACAGAACAATAATATTCCATTATATTCATAGACCACAAGTTATTCAGCCATTCTCCAATTGATGGGCATCCTTTCAGTTTCCAGTTTCTGGCCACTACAAAGAGGGCTGCCACAAACATTCGTGCACATACAGGCCCCTTTCCCTCCTTTAAGATCTCTTTGGGAGATAAGCCCAGTAGAAACACTGCTGGGTCGAAGGGGATGCACAGTTTGATAACTTTTTGAGCATAGTTCCAGATTGCTCTCCAGAATGGCTGGATCCATTCACAACTCCACCAACAATGTCTCAGTGTCCCAGTTTTCCCATAGCCCCTCCAACACTCATCATTATCTTTCCCTGTCATTCTAGCCAGTCTGACAAGTGGGTAGTGGTATCTCAGAGTTGTCCTAATTTGCATTTTTCTGATTAATAATGACTTGAGCCTTGGCTTTCTTATCTATAAAATGGGCATGAAAACACCTGGTATACTTACCTCCTGAGCTGCTCCATCTAAGGTCCTCTGCAGCCTTAAAGGGCTGGATCGAAGCTCACTGCCATTACCTTATTGGGAGGGATGATGGGAAAGAAAATTCAAAATCTGAATGTGGTCAAATCCCCAGACCCCGCCTCCCCTGCTTTTGGCTGAGAGGTGCTGGGCTATGCCAGCTTCTAGTCCCGGGATTTGATTTCCTCATGTGTAAAGTGAGGAGCTGGGCCAGCTGGGTTCTGGAGTCCGGCTCCCTGGGGCCCTCTGGGAATGCAGGTTGAGGGCCGACCCTAGGAGAGGCTCCTGGCCTCTAAGCTGAAGCACCTCTTCAGTTCAGTGCCTTCTCTACTACTAGGGTCTCTGGAGCAGTTGCAGAAGCTCAGGGGACCTGCGTTCAGATGCTGACTGTCTTACTGCCTCTAATCCCCCTGAGCAAGTCGCCTGACCTCTTATGCCTCAGTTTCCTCTTCTGTCTGACTTCTGTCCCTCTCCCACATCAGCGAGGCAGGATGTTGTGGGTATCTTGGGTCGGGCAGAGTTTGTGCCCTTGTCTCCTGGACTTGAGAAGGAGCAGCCCATGGGGCAGACCAACAGCTGCCATCTTTTGAGGAGGTACAATCGAGGGCCTGATGGGCTTGGGGGTTTTTTAAAGGCTTGAGTTTTAGTCTACCACAGGAAGTCACTTCTCTTGAGCTGTGCACAATAGGCTTGTACCTTTGGGACCCAGGTGTCCAACATCCAGCTCCCCGGGGCGCCTGGGCCAGATGAAAATACAGTTGGGAGTGTTTAGCCAAACGGAGCAAAGTCTAGGAGGCCACAGCTAATGGCTGCTTGGGGTTTTCCAGGTGGCCTAGAGGGACTCTTTGAGGCCCTGACACCATGGCTGCAGACTCCTGGGGTGGAGGCTCGCCGGGAGTCGGGAGCCGGCCTTTGTTCTCCCGTCTCATTTGCGGCAGGGCCAATGCTCAAAGGCCCGTGCTGGGCCCCGGCAGGACGATGCCCCGATGCATCGAAGGCACTTCAAAGGGGCCAGGGCAATGCCAGTGTCTGAGGATTGAAGTCCACCGGGCCCCCTTTATGAGTTGCTAGAGGGGGGCCTGGGGTAACATGCTGGAAGAAAGGCTGCAGCAGTGCACCCTGGGAGGGCACGGCCTCTTGAGAAGCCTTCATCGTAGGAACCACCCTCTGGAACCACCCTCTCCCTTCCCAAGCCGACTTCGGCCGCTCTCCCCGACTCCCTCGTGTTGCCTGTGCTTGCTGGGGTCCCTGTCTTGGACCCCGGGCGGCCAGCTGGCTTTCTGTTGCTGTAGTCTCACCACAAGCCCAGCCTGCTTCTGCTCTCGCACCCCTCCAACCTCAGGCAAACAAAAGAATCGCGCTCCAGCTGGAAGGCACGTGAGCTTGTCTTTGGGGAGACTTTTGGGGCCCCAAAACGTGCCGTCCCCCAGGAGTGTGCAGAGGGAGCGGAGAGGCTGGGCTCAGTGGCGCTGGAGGGATCATCTTGAAGAAGCAATCGTGTGGGCCCAGTTAGGTTTTTTCAGAACCAGGGCAACAAAAAAATCGGTACCATTTTTGAGAGGGTGACGGAGGGCAGAGTCTGCCACAGCACCAGCCACCGCAGCGTTCAGCAGGGACCCCAAAACAAGCCCCGCGACGTACTCTTTTTGGGTCTATGGAGCACCGGGTTTCTGTGTGTAGTGGGTAGGGGGTGGGGATGGACAAGTGACAGAACTATAACACCCGGTCCTTCGAGGCCAGACCATTAGCTACCCAGCCAAGGGAATGCTTTGGGGGTTTGGAGGAAGAAGGGCCTCACCGCCTGGTCTCACGACAGGTGATCTGGATGGGGGGGCATATTGTGGGCACGGGGACCGTGGCCTGGGGACGGGAGAGTGGCCGGCACCTCAGCGAGGCTGGCTCAGAAGGAGAAGGGAAGGGAAATCCCTGCTGAGGAGTACTGGGGTCCGAGCCTGTGGTCACCTACAGGTGGGAGAGCGGAGTGGCAGGCCGGGAGGGAAGGCACGGCCGGCCTGGCACCCCCTCCCCCACTGACTCAGCATCAGCTCTCGGCCCTTTGCTCATCTGGGAGGAAGCCGTCCCTCCTGCAGCGGGGAAGGAACCTTTGAGGGAAGATTTGAAACATGTGTGGAGTCGAGGCAGGGCCGGGCTTGAAAGCACCTGACTGCTGAAGGGCCCGTCCCTTCCAAGGACGGCCCCCACCACTCGGCTGCCTCCTCCCTCCCTCTCCCTGCCCCCCCCCCCGGCTCCCCCCTGCTCCCCTCCCCCTTCACTCCCTGGGCTGGGCCCAGCTGCTGCTGGGGCCTCTGCCCCTCAAGCCCCTGCTGCCGGAGGCCTGGCCCAGTGGGGGGAGGGGGCTGGGGAGGAGGGAGGAAGAGCCTTGGCTTGGGGGAGGAGAAGGCCAGATGTGTGCAGACAGCCCGAGCTGGATTCCTGTAACCTTGGCTCTCTGGGAAATTGGAACAGCGGGGCCTCGAGCTGCAGCCCTTGAAGGATCGCAAAGCACGCAGGAGGTTAGATTTTATCCAGGGGCTCCTTGGGGCTTCGAACAGTGGCCCGGGGAGTGGGAAGCGGAGGGATGCACGAGGGCCCGCCTCATCCTAGGCCTGGAGCGGCATCTTAGGGGGCCGGAGGAGCAGACCCACGAGCTCGGTGGGTGGACAAGGAGGCAGTGGAGGCCCACAGGGGGTGGGGGGGGGGCGAGTGGTCTGCTTCATGTCCTGCAGCGGGCGAACGGCAGGCCGGGTGCTGCTGTGCACTACAGGAGTGGTTCTTCCACTTTGCCCCTCGACATGCCATTGGTTGTTTGCTCTTTCCCCCAGCCCTTGTTTGGGATGCTCGGGGTGGCCGACCAGATCATCTTCTGGGACAAGTCCCAGGAGCATGATGCGAGCTCTGTGCCCAGTGGGCGTCTCCCTTGTGATGGCCTACCAAGAGTGCTGGCCCTTTGAGCCCCCTACCTCTCAGAGCCTCAGTATCCTCATCTGTGAAATAGGAGCACTGATCTCTATAGTGCCCGCCTCCCAGGGAGGTCTCGGCCAGCATTGGGGCGCCCTAGAAACGGCCACGGCGATCGTGGTCACTATTGTCATAGGTTATGCTCTTGAGGGACTGGCTTTCGGAAGGGGAGGGTATGGAGAGGTGGCGGCTTTTTCAGCTCGGTCTCCTGGGAACTAGCTCCTCAGGGACTTCTTAATCCCAGCCAGGGGAGTTCAGGGGGGCAGCAGCACCCAGTGGGCACTTCCACCACCTGACTGGAAAAGGGGTTTGAGGAGAGAGGGAATAGAGAGCCCCGGATCTTGGAGGGCTAGAGAGAAGCTGGGAGGCTGGGGAGTCCCAGCTCGCCGTTTGCCAGATGAGGAAACCAGGCAAGGTCGCTTCTGAGGTCATACGGGACAGTGAGGGGCAGGGCTGGGCTTTGAACCCGGGCTTCCTGAGGCTGGCTTCCCCACACCATCCAAGGCACTGTTTCAGATACGGTGTCTCTGGAACCCAGCGGTAACCCCACCAAGTGAATGGCCCTTCTGGGTGATCACAGCCCAACCGGATGGGACCTGGGTTTTATCTCCCAGAAATGCCCACTTTGGGCAAAGCCTAACTCCGGGGACTGGGGCTCGAAGGGCCGCTTGGCTGGCTTGGCTGGGGGAGGGCTTTGTCCCTCCTCTCTCCTCCATCTCCCGGGAGAAGTAGAGCGAATGGAAAGAGAGGCTCATGGCTGTGTCGGGCAGGACCCGGGCCCTTCTTCCTCCCATTACACTGGCATGTTTGCCTGGGCGGGCTGCCAGCTGCCCAGGTGCCAGAATGGCTCCACTTTGCTTGGGGAACCCATTCTGGGCTGGCTGCATGCTCTGGGCTAGCCCAAGGAAGGGAACTGAAGCCTCCCCCCCCTCCAACACACAGGGTAGTCCAGAGAGGAAAGGTGAAGCCCCCCCCCCCCAGCAGACAGGCTAGCCCAGGGAGACAGAGGAAGTCCTTCTCCCCCCTCCAGCAGAAAGGCGAGCCTGGTCTCAGCTGGGCCACTTTGGGCTTCTGCTCAGGGCCCTATTCTGTGCTCTGGGAGGCTCCCCCTTTACTTTGCACCCTTGTCGGGTACCAGGTGCTGGGACCACTCACACAAGAGCCGGGCTTGGGGCTCCTTGTTCACTTCCTACTCTGGTGTTGTCTCGTGCCGCCCCCCCCCCAGCCCTAGGTTGTTCATCTATAAAACTGAGATGAAACTGGGGGTGCCGCTGCCTCCCAGGACAAGCTGACCCGTTTCGCTCACAGACTTGCAAGTGCCACAGAGATGTCCAGATCCTTGCTAAGAGGCTCCATGGCTTGGGGCGTGGCAAGGCAGCAGGCCTTGGCGTCACAGAGGCCTGTGAGCTGTGTGGCGAGGCCAGCTCTGTGCTTCCCAGCCCCCTTCATCGGCCCAACGTTTGTTGTGTTGCCCAGGAGGTGGTAGGTGGGAGAGAGGCTGCTGAGAGCTGACCTCAAAGTCAGGAAGTCCCGGTTCAAGTCTCATTTCCGACACACTGACTGTGGGACTCTGGTCGGGTCACTTAACCTCTCAATGAAAAACTTAAGCAGAAATAGAGGCTCCTAAAGCATACGAGGGATCCTGGCAGGCTGCATACTTTACAAAACCACATATTTATATGCTTCTTTAAAAAATGGCCGCCTCCAGATGTTAAAACTGGACAGGAGCGGGTCCTTTTCATCCGGTTGGTCAGGACTCAGGAGTGTTGTGGGCCGCCCATTTGACACCTCTGGCCTAGGCCACCCCTCAGGGCTTCTTGTACCAATTCAGTCTCAGGCCCCGACCCTGTTCTGTTGTTAATGGGCCCTGTGGAAAAAAAGATAACAGGGAGGCGGGAAGATGACAAGGAGTGTATGATCTTGCAGGGCCCGGAAGACCAGTGCTCTCGGGGAGCTCTGAGGCTGGCGTGGAAAGCTAAGGCCAGGTGCCAGAAAGCAGCAGGGCTGGGGGGTTTCTTGAGTTCTCTCGTGGACAAGGAGGCTCAGGGAAGGGTTTGGCCTCCCCCCAACCCCCCGTTCATCAGGTGCAGGGTAGCCATTAATAGTGGAGAGAAAGCAGAACTGCCCCGCTCAGATGGCACCTCCAGGAGAGAAGGTCCCCAACACAACTAAGCAGGAGACCAGTAGGGAGATAGAGAACAGCCAGCGGCCCTGGAGGACTTGAAGTCACCTGACCCAGAACTCCATCCTCTCGTGGTAACGGGTGGGACAAGTGATGGAGCTACTGCTAGTGATGTTGGGAAGGTTGGGAAAAACCAAAGGAGTAGCTTAAGGTGGAGAAAGGGCAGAGGGGCTCCAAAAAGGGGAAAGGAATGGCGTCTGCAAACGGGAGGCCCTCGAGAATCATCCAAACTATCGGGAAAGTTCTACAACACGGCAGTTCTGCCACATTAGGTGACGTGGGCATGTGCAAAGGGAAGCCCCGTGGCCCTCCTCGAGTCTGTCCTGGAAGCATCAAACTTGGAGAAAAGGGGTGATTATTCAGGCTACGAAGGGCCAATCTCGTTTCATCAAGTGCGCAGCGTTTCCTTCCTCGGCGGGATTAGCAAAACGGTCGACGAGGGGAATGCTGCCGATCAAGTTTATCTAGATTTGTAGCGCGGAGGGGATGGAGAGACAGGGATTAGAAGAGGAGAGAAGAGACAGATTCTGACTCCGTTGGATGGCTGGGCTCAAAGGGGAGCTGGGACGGGTTTGGTGTCAACGGCATGGGAGGAACGGTCCGGAGATCTGGGACAGGCTCCGGACGGGACTTGGGTCCTCGGGATTGAGATCAAAGGCTTGGTGGCGTGCCCACGAGAGTTGCGGATGGCACGCCGCTGGCAACAGCATGTAGGAAACGGTTTACCTGTTTATTTATTTTAGCAAAACATTTGCTATTCTCAGGGCCATTCTTGTGAGCAAGATGGAAAGCCAGGAGTATGATGGGGGGGATTTGGAAGCGGTCGAGTGTTCGGCTACAGAGTCGCCATTAATTATTCGCTCTGCGCCTGGAGTGAGGTCTCCGGGGATCTGGGATCGTCCTTGTGCTGCTGGACGTTTTTATCGATGACCTGCCATAAATGCCATCCTCGTCACATTTGAAGATGACCTTGACTGAAGAAGAACTGCTGACATTTGGGAGGATGACGGAAAGTCCCAAGCGACTCGGATAGACTGGAACGTCGGGATGAGTCTCACAGTGTCAAACTGAAAAAGCATAAATGGAAAGTTTTACATTTGGGTCCAAAAGCCCCTGGGGTGAGTGAATGCGGGAAATTGAGGGGGCGCCGCTCGAGCACTTCAGCTGAGAAAGACCCGGGTGGCCCAGATGTGCAGGGTCAGTCTGAATCTGCAGTGGACCGGGCCTAGGTACATGATGATCCCCGGCCACATCCCAGCTGGATGAAGTCTTGGTGGCTGGTTGTGTAAGAGTGAGCAGAAGGGGGCAGCCTAGAGGGAGGGACCGTGGCTCAGTTGAAGGAATGGCACAGGTGTGCTGGAGAAGAGACTTACCAGCATCTGCCCTGGACCACCGGCTCCTAGATGACCGGCTCCCTGGACCTTCAGCCAACTGGAGACTTTCCTTTGGAGAAGTCAACCCTCTCAGCTTAGAACTTGCAGCAAGGCTCCTGTGTTGTCATCAATGTATCGCCTGGCACAGTATCTAGCATGTTCTCTGGCCATTTCATCATCTGTTTTGTGTGCAGAGCTTCACCCATTTCTGCCATCTTTCCATTGCACCATACATCCTGCCTCCCTTTCCTCTTTCCTTCTACTTCCCTCCCTTCTTTTGATTTCTCTTTCTTCTGAGACCTGACTTGGGGGTCTCCTTTGGTCCCAGCTGGCACCTCTAGGGCAGAGTGCTCTGGAGCCTTGCCATGCTGCGATCTCCGCCACGTGGCACAGTTGGGAAGGGAATCTCGGAGGCATGACCTGGCAACTCTGGGAACTGGCATATTGAGGCCCTGGCTTGGGGGAACCGTCGGGCCTCACCTTTCGCCCGTGCGTTACCTTGGCCTGGGCTCCGTGCTTAGGGTTCGTCTTAGTCATTCCCCTCTGTGCTTTGGGCTTTGAGAAGTTTGGGTCTGTCTGACTTTGCCACCATGTGCAGCTTGCCAGGTTCTGACCTAGCCTTCCCGGGCTGGCTCCTCTGGGCCGGGTGCCAGGCCTGGTGTCGGGAGACCCAGAGACAAAGCAACTCCTGCTCTCGGGGAGCTTCTGTTCTCCCGGGAGAAAGAGATGCAGAATCAACATGAAGAGACCCGTAAAATACATCTGTCAGTGGTACCTTGGGAGCCTGTCTGCGTGGCGGCCACCATGCTCTGTCCATGCCCCCTTTTCTTGGTTGGGGAGCAGGGTCTGCCTCGGGACAGGATGAGTGAGCTTTGGTCACTGTGACAAAGGCAGGGGAAGCCTGGAGGAGGTGGCTCGGAGCTTTGGATCTGCCCATCCACCCTTGGGGGTGCTTCTCCCAGGGGCGGCCAAGTCAGGATAATGATCTACTTCAGGACCACTCAAGGGTGGACCGTGGACTTTTCCCTGCTCCAAAGGCCATCCTGAGAGCCCGACAGGCCCCAGCAGCTCGGGACAGGCGCAGGCTGGGGCCCCCTGCTGCTCTTCCCGCTCAGCTTTGTTACTCCACACCGTGGCACAGACGTCCACGTGAATCATCTGGATGAACCCAGGCCGGCGATCCCATAACTAGACCTCTGGCAGTCGAGTTCAGAATGTTGCCAGGAACTGAAGTCAAACTCACTCACTGATAGTCTATCCAGTGTGGTGACAACACTCAATGCTACCACTTTGCAGGGCTACTGGGAGGATGTTTGCCTTAAAACTCAAAATGGGGACCCTTCTCCCACTGGGTATGAGATGAGTGGCAATGATGTAGCAAGGTGGTGGGTTCTTGAGCAGGTGAGTAACCTGCTGAAATGCTATTTCTGGAGGTCACTGACTGCCCGTGACCTTTAGGGGAGCTGGCAGAGCGGGGGAGGCTTTTGTGGTGGGCAGAGGGCCCCTGCCCGGAGGAGGCTATGGAGATGAAAGGGTGAATGGGAGAGGCGTCGGAACCCAGAAATGCTCACACTTGACAGGACCAAGACATGCCAGCACTTGAAGGGGTAAATCCAAGAGAGGAAAGAGATGGAGCCGGACTGGCTCCGAGGCCCTTAACCTGGGGAGCCTAGGAGGATGCTGCCTGATTAGTGACCCAAATGGGGAGGCCGGGAGGGCCTGCTCTGTTCGGGGCACGTGTCCGGAGGCCCTGGAAATTGTCTGTAGCTCGCTTACAGGGGGCTCGGGAGCATTTGGGGGAACAACAGCTTGGTTCTAGGGCCTTCATTTGTTAGCTCCGTCTTAGGGCCTGGGATATCGGGCTGCCGTGTTACGTGCACGGCATAGAAAGATGTTCATGTGAGGGCGGGGGCTCTGGAGATGAACTTTGGGGGCCCGCTCTCTCTGGGAGAAATGGCTCACCGGCCCCAGAGCCACCACGTGAGGCCCACGATCGCCATCTATTATAGGTTCATTTGTAGCCATTCTAAATGGGGCCTGATCTGAGCCTCGCACAGGATTATTAATCTTGGGACAATCATTGTTACTTTAATCAGAATTATAGATTTTCTGGAAACATGTGATTTTAAGGGGTTTGCAGGACTCTTAAGAGCGATTTCATTATATCCAGGGGCATTTTTCTCCCCCAAGACCAGTCTGAGCCATTTAAATGAAGCCGAGGGAAGATGAAAATGAATATAACGGGTTCATTTACAAGGCAGCCGTCTCTTCCATTAAGGGATGTTCATACAATTGCTGGGGCTTGATATTCAATTATCCTCCCTTCTCCAAAGTCGGCCTGACTGCAGTCCCAGGCTCTGTTTAGCATCTTACGGAGGTCCCAGGGGGCTCCAGGGCGGGAGTCAGACAAAATGTGTCACCCCCGATGGCCCGGGTGCAACCGTAGTCCGGAGAATCGATGAGTAGCCAAGGAAGGATCCGTGTGGTGCGGTGAGAGCGAGGGATGGCAGATGGGCTACTCTGGGACTTGGTAAACGGGGAAAGGTCAAAGAGCTAGAGGAAGCAAATGTCCCCATCCCCATCCCTGGTGCATTGATGGAAAGGAACAACCCGGACCAAAATGGCACTGGGAGGAGAACACGGAGACGGACGCATGTTTTCTCTGAAGGGATTGATGAGTGACGTCTTCGTCGGCCGGGGCCCTTCTGTCCCCACCTCGGAGCCAGGACGGGCTAGGGATGGACGCTGAAACGCTCTTCTGTGTCTTCCTATAGATCCCTATGGCGTGCTGGGAGCCTCTTGACCATGATGTCATGGTTTTCTCTTGATTTTTGTTGTGTCCAGCTCCCCGTGGCCCCATTTGGGCTTTTCTGGACTAAGATACTGCAGTGGTCGGTCATTTCCTTGTTTTACAGATGAGGAAATCGAGGCAGACTGGATGAAGTGATTTGCCCGGGGTCACTAACTTCAGGTGGTAGCATTCGAACTGGGGCCTTCTTGACTCCAGTCCTGGCACCCCATCTTTTGACTGTGCTGCTTATACACTCATCCCCCGGCTTTGACCTCCTTGGGCTGCATAGTAGTCTCCTTGAGTCAAATGGGTGAGTGTGGCCGGATGTGGTATAGTGGGGAGGGGGCACGTGGACCCAGGAACACTTGTATCTCTTCAACAACACGAGTCCGGGGTCATTGTTGCCATGCTCCCGTCTCTGGTCTTGTTTACTGCCTTGTAGTTCTTCCTCACTCGGCACCTAAGGCATGGCAGATGGTGCCTTGTATACATTAAGTGCTTAATAAATGCTTCCTGCCCACTGGAGTGGCTCTGAGGCATCAGCTCCGTCGATCCTGGCATGTGGGGGGCAGTGGGAGGCCAAGGCCAGGAATGCTTCACTTGGAGGCAAAGTCCCCGAGTTCAGATCTCGCTCCCCTGGGAAGAGACAGGGTGGGACTGGTCCCTGTCTCTGGGCAGCCCCCACCCCCACCCCCATGGCCAGGCAGGGAGGGTTGGGCCAGTCCTGCCCGGGGCTCTTGGATCTTGCCCCTTCCCCCTTTTCCAACCACCCTGCCCTCCTTCCCCTCCCTCCCTCCCGGAATTTGGTTTCTGCAACACTGGGCTCTTGAAACTCCTCTGTCCAAGGTCAGGGAACACCTGACATCCAAAGCCAATGGCCTTCTCCCTCCCGCCCTCCCTTTCTTCCTCCCTCCCTTCCTCCCTACCTCTTTCTCCTCTCTCTCACTTTGTATTTTATGGTTTGTTTTTCTCTCCCTCACTTCAGGCCCAGCAGCCTCTGCTCACTTGGGGTTCCCTCGGACCCGCCCCCTCAGTGACTGCTCCCTTCTCCCCATGCTCTTAACCCAGGGTCTGTGGTACATTTCACGGGCTCTGAGAATTTGGGGAAACAACTGCAACTTGCTTTTGTCCAACCCCCAACCTCCTTTGCCGTCCTGTGCTTCCAATTTTATGCTTTGAAGTACAGTCTGGGAAGGAGCCCATAGACCTCAGCAAGGCCCCTGGGGGTCCAGGTCCTGAACACTCATGAGCTTGGAATTGTTAGGCCCAAGGTCAGAAAATCAGCTCGAGAGCCAGAGAGGCCTGGAGGGGTAATGGAGTCCAAGGCCTCGTTTTAAAGTGAGAAAAGTGAGGCCGGAGCAGGGAGAAGCCTTGCCCAGGATCCCACCGCTAGGGAGCATTGAACAGGACGTTCCTGCCTCCCGAGGCCTCCGTGTCCCTGCTGTGGGCTGTCCGGAGTCCTGGCAGGTGGGCCCTGCAGACCCCCCACCCCGGCCCGGGGTCCTGGGGGAAGGGCTTTTTCTGCCGTGTTTCTTCCTTGATCTCCCCGCCATGTGTTTGTGGTTAGCCGCTTGTATTTAGTAAATGATCGCAGTCCAGAGTTGGCCAAGGCCTGGAGTGGAGCGAACCGCGTTCCTCCGGCACGTTCGATGAGAACGTGCTTTCTGGTGGAAGCTCTTAGGGCTCGGCCATCGGATCCGGCCCTTCCAGATGGCCCAGAGGCCCGCTTGCCGATGCTCTCCCCGAGGGGTGGGACGAGTGATCGCCTCCCTGGGGCCAAACCGTTTTAGGAATCCAGCTGCCTCGCTCTGGCTTGTGAACGCCCCTTACAACCCCCCTGGCCCCTCCTGAGAAAGTCTTCTTGGTGATGGGCCAGGATTTCAGAGAAAGTACAAGCCGCCAGCGAGAAGCGGCCCGGCACCGAGAGGCTTGCCCTCCGAACCGGGAGACTTCCTTGGCCTGGGACCGCCGTGCTTTCCATGATGCCGGTCACAAGTCCAAAAGAAGGCGCCTTTCCCGGGGCCCCCTTTTCCCTTCCATATTTCATCAGCCCTATTGTTAAAGGCGGCATGGACTGCTCGGGCTTATTCTCGAGCCATATGGGAGCCATACGTCTTTCTGTTCTGCCATTTTCTTGAGCCCTGATTATTCACGGCAGCAGAGCACAATGGGAAGAGGGGGAGACTTGGAACCCGAGGGCCTGGGTTTGAATCTTGGCTCTGCCACTTCCTGTGGGATCTCTGGCAGCCCAGTTCCTTTTCTGGGTCACTTCCCTCCACTCTGTTAAATTAAGGGATTGGACCAGATGACCCGAAGCCCCTTGCGGCTAAATCTACAGCGTATTTTTCCAGAAGGGTGAGAACTTCCCAAGTACTTGGATTGTGGCAGTGTTGCCTGGGGTTGTTTTCAGTTTGGGTAGTCCGAGCATTAGAGCCCAATAATGGACAGAAAAGGAAAGCAAGGCTCAGAGAGGGAAGAGACTCAGCCAAGGCCTCTGATGTCCAGCATTTATCCCCAGGGCCTCCCATTTCAAACCGAGTCCTTCCTGAAACCTTAGGCAGCTCCAGTCCGGTCAGCAGTCACATGACCTCTATCCTCAGAGCCAGTTGGGATCTGGGGGATGCTGCGAGGTCCAAGTGCACGTGCACAAAGTGTTGTTTTTTGGTGTCATTTGCTCCCAGCCCCCTAAGCTCTGCAGGCAAAATATGTGGTAGAGCAGTCCACTGGTCAGGCCCCGTGCCGAGTGCGAGGGATACAGAGACAAAAGGCAGTCCCGGACCTCAAGGAGCTTACGATCTAGTGGGAGAGACCACATGCACACAGATACATACGGAACAAGCTCTTGGGGGAATAAATGGGAAGTCGTGGCAGAGGGAAGGCCCTTAAATGACCGGGGAGGAGGAGTGATTGGACTTGGGACTTAAGGGAAGCTGAAGTGATTGGTGGTCAGAGCAGGGGAGGGGGAGCAGTCCAGGCCTGGCGGAGGACCAGAGTGCCCAGAGATGGAAGGGATTGCTTGTGGACCCAGCCGGGAGTCCAGGCTCACTGGCTAGAGGAGGATTTGCCCGGGGAGTAAGGTGTAAGAAGCCTGGAAAGGGAGGACAGGACTCGGAGTGCGAGATGGAACATATTCTATTTGATCCTGGAGGTGATAGGGAGCCACTGGAGGTTATTGAGTAGGGGAGTCAACACCTGTAACTTTAGAAAAATCATTTTGGAGGCTGAATGGAGGATGGACTGGATTGGGGAAGACCTGAGGCAGGCAGATGCACCCTCCCACCCCCCAGCTATTTTTAACAGTTCAAAAGTGAAGAGCTGAAGGCCTGTGTGTGTGTGTGTGGAGTGTCAGGAAAAGGGGGTGTGATGCCGCAGAGCTCAAATTGACAGATCTTGGCACCAGATAATAATCATAGTGATTCTTCTGCCCCCCAATAGTATTTGATTTTTTCCAGTTACATCTAGATAGTTTTCAACATTTACTTCTTTTCTTTATTAAAGCTTTTTATTTTCAAAACATGTGCATGGGTAAGTTTTCAACACTGACCCTTGCAAAACCTTCTGTTCCAGTTGCCCCCTTCCCCCCCCCTTCCCCTAGATGGCAAGCAATCCAATATACGTTACACATGTTAAAATATATGTTAAATCCAATGGGTCCTTTTCCTTCCTTCTTTCTTTTTTTTTTTTTTTTTTTGCTGAGACAATTGGGGATAAGTGACTTGCCAGGGTCACACAGCCAGGAAGTGTTAAGTGTCTGAGATCAGATTTGAACTCAGGGCCTCCTGACTTCAGGGCTGCTGCTCTACCTACTGCACCCCCTAGCTGCCTGGTCTGGTCCTTCTTTTATGATCTCTTTGGGATACAGACCCAGTAGTGAGACTGCCAGATCACAGGGTATGCACAATTTGAGAGCTCTTTGGGCGGAGTTTCCAGTGGCTCTCCAGAATGGCTGGATCAGTTCACAACTCCATCCACAAGAAGATGGAGATCATTTTAACTTGTCTTCTTATCTGGGCGGATTGCCTTGGCTTCTGGTAGTGGGAGAGAGTCCGGGTATTTTGGGGGACTTTCCATCTCTGTGACCTCTGACCTCATGACTCTAACAACCCCCAGGGTTGTATCCCAATGGAAAGGAGGCCCCTGCCCTGGGCTCAGTCTCTTTGTCCAAAAAGCATTTGTTCATTCATTTGTTGATTCACTTTCCTGACTAACATCCTCTGAACTGGAAGGGCTTTGATGCCCAGAATCTGAATAAGAAATCCCTTCCTCCCGGGTCTTAAAGACTGCTCAGGCAGCTCTTGCCCCCATCCCCCACCCCCAGGAGAGGGAAGCCATCCCCTTTCCCAGCAGTCCTTCCTGCCTCAGAGCAGCTCTTGTTGACAGTGGCCCAAGTGGGCCTCTTGCTACCTTCTGTCCATTGCTGATCCCTCTCTCCCCTGACAGCCCCTTCCCCTCAGCGGGTACGGAGGGCCTCGTACCTGGTGGCTGCCCAGGCTGGGTCGGGGGCTTGGCGTTGAAGATGGCACCCACTTCTCTCCAAGCCATCGGTTCTTTGGGCCAAAGGGCGGCAGTTCCCTGGAGCAGCCGTACTCAAGCCTTTGTAGAAGCTCCAAGAAAGGTCCCAGCTCAAGTGTCTGATTTGATGGAAGAAATGGGGGGCCGGGTTCAAAGGTTAATCTGCTGGGAGCCCAGTTTTCCCATATCTGGCTTTTTACTAATGTAAACTGTAGGAAATACCCGGAGGATGGAGGCGAAGTCTCCTTCCCAGTTGGGTCAGAGGTGATGCTGGGGAGCCAGCGCTGGGCCCCCTGGGTCTGGTGCTTTTCTGGGGATGTGGGTCAATGCCCGCCTTCCCCTCTCTAGGTCTGTTTTCTTGGGTTTTCTCCCCAGTAAAACCGGTGGAGACTTGGAGGGGGGCAGTAAGTGACACCTGGGATTCGCTTTCATTTTCATTCTTAGGAAAACAAGCTTTCCTTGCTGGTTTGGCCAGCTGTCCCCTCCAGGATGACACCTTGAGTTGTCACCTCCATACTGGAGAAGGAGTCTGTGGCTCTGTCCCCCCCGGGACCATTTGTCCCCACTTTTCCGTACTCTGTAGGCCAGCCTTCCCCTGCCTTTGGTGGCTGGGCCCTCTCATCTGGAAGCCGCCCTGGCATTAAGCGTCCACATTTCCCGGCCCCTGGCTCTCGGCGCGGGCTCCCCTGCAAAGCTCTGCATACTTTCTTCCCCAAGCATTCATTACCCAGCAGCCACACACAGAGGCCCCTTGCCCACATGCTTAGGGCAGGTGCCAGCGGCCCCGCTTGGCCACGTTTCCCCCAGCAGATGCTATTCCCCGGGCTTCCTGCTAATGCTGGTTTCTTGGCCCCCTTGGGGAGCTGTCCGGGGCTATCCCTTGTTGGCCGGAGCCATGGCTGTGGCTGGGGTCACCTCGGGGCAATGTCAGAGAGGTATCAGGGGACTGCTCGGGAGAGGGAGGTCGTTGCGAGCGGGCCCCATTGATCCCCACGTCCAGTGAAAAAACTGGAAGCCAGGCCGGGTTGGGAGATGACCGGGGCTTCTCAAAGCCCACCATCCCAGCAGGGTCCTGAGATGAATCTCAATTGGCGCACTGGGGCGAGGCACGGAGGAGAATCCCAGAGGGTGCCGGAGACCCGGCTGGCTCGGGCCTAGCACTCATAGCAGTGGGCCACACGTCCCGGAGGAGCCTGTTTAGGCTAACGTGACGGTGTGCTTCCACACACCCGGCTCCCGGAGTGACTGGCCGGTTAACCCAAGGCCCCCCCGAGTGGCAGCAGGTCCAAGTGCTCGGCTCGGGAGCCTCCCACCCTATTGGCTCTTTTCCCGTCTCGGGATATCAATGTGCATTTGGTTCTGGTTTTGCTCTAGCTCCTAGTGTGGGCCCCATCCCGGTCATCTCTGTCCTCAGGACAGCTTGGGATCTTATCTGTCATGGGCCCACAATCAGTCCCTCGGCCTCCTTGTACCGGCTTTTGGGACCGTGGGCACCGAGCGGCAACCACGCCAGGACAATGATGTCGGCCCGGACCCTGGGACACGATCGCTATCGTCGGATGCCCCTCCGGATCGGACCGGGAAGCCGAGGGCTGTGGCTGGCCGCTGAGGTCCTCCTGATCCGCTGCCACTGGACGGCCCCTCCTGTCCCTTCTCAGCCTGTGACACTTGAGGGAATTAGAGATGCAGCACGCAGGCCGGCTGTCGAGTCGGAAGATTGATTTGGAGCCCTGCTGGAGGCGCAGGAAGGTGTAGCCGGGAGCGGAGAGGAAGCCGATCAAGCTGCTGAACAATCAATCTCAGGCCCAGGGGATTTGGCCCACGCCGAGCTGCGGGGCCGTGTGGAGGTGGCGTGAGCTCCTCTGGTCACTGATGGGGTACCAGGGAGGGAGCGCCGGCCTTGGGGGCAGGAAGTCCAGAGTCTGAATCTTCCTCACTCACTCTGGGACCTTGCACGAGTCCTTTCATCTCTCCTAGCCTCAGTTTCTTCCTCTGTAAAATGGGGATGATAAAATCCTAGCACTCACCTAGCAGGTTGCCTCAGGATCACATAAGAGACCCATGTAAAGGGGCTCGGCAAACCTTAAGGCCTCTGGCCGGAATGGCACTCCAGAAGGGCTTCTGCCTCAAACACAGCCCAGGCTTCAGGCAGTGCCATCTTTGGGTGTCCTTGCCCATCCCTGGCCCCACAGCCTCATTTGGGCCTTTCCCAATATGCACTATGTGAATGTGCCTCCTGGCCTGGGACCATCCCTCAATGAAAGCCCTGCATTTGGGGACGGTGGCCCTGGGCTCTCCGCGGCCTCAGCGGTGTTCTAGCTTTGGAGTAGGGCACCTGAATGTGGATCCCAATTCTGACACCGAGTCTATCTGTGAGTTCCCTTGTCTGGGCTTGCCTCAGTTTCCTTTTCTGTAATGTGAGGTTTTTGGATCGGATCACCTCTCAAGGTCCTTCCAACTCTAGGCTGACGGTCTTTTTCTGCAATCCTGTGAGCCCTGGAGCCATGGGTCACATGGTTCTCTACTCTCTAAGCCTCCATTTTTTTCCCTTTCGTGTTCCCCACAATCCCCGCCTCCGGGATTTCTTTTGCTCAGTCTTCTTCCTTCCTCCTAAAGCGACTTTCAGGTCACGGAGTGATCCCGGACCTGAAGCTGGGAGACAGCTAAAGAGTGATGGCCAGGAAGGGGGACTGGTGCATAGATTAGCCTTTTCAGAGAGTCGGGGGCCGGAGCCAGGACAGCAGAGAATGCTTGATTTGGTTTTCTTGAAAGGCTAGGGGGAGCCCTGAGCATTCATGTAGCCAGAAGCCGGGGAGCCCATGGAGATATGGAGATGAGGAAGAGATAGATGGAGGACAGGAGACACATGATAATTGATGCAAGGGCGACTTGGGAGGAGAGCTGCAGGCAGGCCGGGGGAATGAGACTCAGGGCTCAGGTGGCAGGGGCAAGGGACCCTTGGAAAAGGCTGCAGAGGGGAGCCCGCTCAAATCGGGGAATCGCCTGCTTTTCCATCCAATAGAGGACAAAGCCTTCTATTGTAGGGGGCGGGGGGAGACAGCCTGGAAGGGCAAGGAGCAGACGGTTATTAAGCTCCTTCTGTGTGCCAGACCCCTGAAAATGCTTCACAAATTCTCCCTCCTTGGGGATCACGCCAGCCCTGAGGGATGGGTTCTGTGATTATCCTAGAACCCCGAAGCTGGGGGGGGCCTGTGGCCAGAGGGGCTGTATTTGTCAATCAGAAAGCCCCATGTCCAAATCCAGCCCAGCTGTGGAAACCGGGGCAAGGCGTTAGACTGCCTCAGTTTCCTCTTCTTTAAAATAGGGATAAAAACACTGTCTACCTCACAGGGAGCTGAAAGGATCATGTGACAAAGTCCATGTGAGCCATTGATTCGACTGAATAAAACATAGCCCTAAATGCTCTCCTCCAACATCAGCACATCAGTGTCCTACAAGATCCCATCATGATAAACTATTCAGGTAACTTCATTCCCTGATCTTCTCTCAGAGCAAACCAGGGGACCTGAATTCTCATTCTCTTGCATACATACGATTATTATTATTATTATTATTATTATTATTATTATTATTATTATTAGCTGCCTCATCCTTTTTCTGAGCAGTGCTTCTAATCTAAAGCTTACGAACGTTTTTTAAAAGCATTTTGATAATTACACAATATAATTGGTTTTCTTTGTAATGAAATATATTTTATATGGTGATTCAAGACAATTCCAGTAGTCTCGGGATGGAAAAATGGCATCCAGAGAGACAATTATGGAGACTGAATGTGGAGCAAAGCAGAGGATTTGCATCTTTTTTTGTTGTTATTTGCTTGGTTTTTCTTCCTTTGCACTGATTTTTCTTGCACGACAAGACAGAGACAGAAATATGTTTGAAAGGATGGCACGTATTCAACATATATCAGATTGGTTGCTGTCTTGGAGAGGGGAGGGAGACGAATTTAGAGCACAAAGTCTTACAAAAGTGAATGTTGAGGGGCAGCTGTGGATAGAGCACCAGGCCTGAAGTCAGGACGACCCGAGTTCAAATCTGACCTCAGACACTTGATACGTCCAAGCTGTGTGACCCTGGGAAAGTCACTTAACCCCAATTGCCTCAGGGGGGGAAAAAAGCAAAAGTAAATGTTGAAAAGTGTCTTTACATGTATTTAGAAAAGTGCTTTTTAAATGACTTTTCAAAAAATGAAACAATCCACATGAAGGGTATTGCAAACCTCAGGATGCTATATAAATGTGGGCTGTAAGGAGGGCAGCCCATGGAAGCCCCCTTGGGTCCCCAGCCTGGCCTGCTGGCTCACCACCATTAGCTGGCTTACAAAGGAAGTCAGATCTCAGCAGCTTCCCCCAAATACTTTAAAGCCACTCAGCTCCCATTTCCAAGCCGTCAGAACTCCTTTCAGTCCTCTCGGTTGTCTTACGGGTCTGATTTAAGGGTGACCACAATAGGGCACCCCCTCAGGGCTTGAAAGGAGGAGGAAGGACTTCCTCTCCTCTGGGGGCCTTCTTTTAATATTCTCCCCTTGACTACTGGGGGCCTTGTGGTGCTTCCCTTTTCCCCCCAATGCCTGCTCCTGAATTGCCTTTCTGGTGTTTTTTGAAAATGATTTTCCCTTGGTTTGGTTCATTGATCCAAGTGGGATTTAGGACACGGTTTGAGCTGAGCTGCACAGCTCGTTACTGCTCCCCTACTAACCCATTTTTTCAACCCTTTTCAAAAACGGTTTTGCTCTTGGTTTTTTGTTCATCGATCCAGGTGGAACTGATGACGGTCTCGAGCGTGAGATGGGCCTTGCAGCTCAGTTTGGCCCTCTTGCCATAATTTTTTTTTATAATAGCGTTTTATTTTTTCACACATGTGCAAAGAGAGTTTTCAGCATTTACCTTTGCAAAATCTTGTGTTCCATATTTTTTCCCCTCCCTCTCCTAGACAGCAAGCAATCCAATGTAGGTTAAACATCTGCAATTCTTCTAAATGTAGTTCCACATTTATCACGATGCACAAGAAAAATCAAAAAGGAAAAAAAAGGAGAAAGAAAAAAAACAAGCAAACAACAACAACAAAGGGGAAAATACTACGCTGTGGTCCACACTCAGTCCCCACGGTCCTCTCTCTGGGTCCTCTCTGGCTCTCTTTGTCACCAGACCATTGGAACTGGCCTGAATCATCTCATTTGAAGAGAGCCACGTCCATCAGAACTGATCATCATGTAGTATTGTTGAAGTATATAATGATCTCCTGGCCCTGCTCACTTCCCTTAGCATCAGTTCCTGTAAGTCTCTCCAGGTCTCTCTGAAATCAGCCTGGTGATCGTTTCTTAGAGAACAATAATATTCCTTATTCAGTCACTCTCCAGTTGCTGGGTATCAGTCAGTTTCCAGTTTCTTGCTACTACAGAAAGAGCTGCTACTTTTCGGCACATCTGGGTCCCATTCCTTCCTTTAAGATCTCTTTGGGACACAGGCCCAGTAGAGACACTGCTGGAGCAAAGGACATGCACAGTTTGATAGCCCTTTGAGCATAGTGCCAGATTGCCCTCCAGAATGGTTGGATCAGCTCACAACTCCACCAACAATATATTAGTGTCCCAGGTTGCCCACACCCAATGTCTTTTCCTGTCCTCTTAGCCAATCTGAGAGGTGTAGAGTGGGACCTCCGAGTTGTCTTCATTTGCATTTCTCTAATCACTAGTGATTTAGAGCATTTTTTCATGTGACTAGAAACAGCTTTAATTTCTTCATCTGCAAATGGTCTGTTTTTATCATTTAATCATTTATCAACTGGAGAATTTGCCGTAAGATTTTTAGGGAATTTCTGTCCCCAGTGTCACGTGAGATTTGCTGGCTCGATCATGGCCCTTGTCTCTGGACGTGGCTCTTTCAGGATTGTCTCCTGGGGGTGCTCCATTGCCTTTCTAGTCTTATCGAGTACCGGGTCATTTGGGGGCTAGCCACTTGCCAGGACGCCCCTCTGGCTTCTTTTTTGCATCGCTCCCCTTGTTATTTTTGGTCCTTTATTTGCCACACGAATTGGGCTGTTTTTATCTGGGGCAGCGTGGCGTGCCAGGTACTCAGAGCCAGGGAAGCCCTGGGTTCAAGCGCCCTCTTCCACTAGCTGTGTGGTGCCAGATGGATCACCGCGGTTCTCTGAGCCCGCGGCATTTCTCCGAGATGGTAAATTATAGATGGTTAATACTTTGTGGCAGCGGGAAACTTCCCCCGCACATGAAGTCCCACATCCTTGAGTGATTGGTGTGTCACTGGATCTCATTCCCCTAAATGGCCCATCAGTCAGAAAGCTGATTGTACATTAGAGCTCTAAAGTGATTTGGGAAGTCTTGACATTTTGACTATTTTAACTCCACCTAACCAGGCACAGGGGACGGCTCCCTAATTATTCATTAAGTTCTCCCTTTCTGCCCTTTCAGCGTGGCTCTCTCCGGGCCTGGTGTGGTCTGGCCTTTGGCCATTGGGAAGGGGATTTCTTTTTCTCCATTTTTTCTGGTACTTTTTCTGGAGTTAGCTCCCAGCACCGTGTCCTCGATAAAGTTACTACCCCCGTTTTTCCCACGTCCCACTCCTCCGTCTCCTTCGTCAGACTGTGACACTCTCCGCAAGTGTCGATGCTCCTTGGAGCTCTGTTCGTCTTTCCTCTCTTCTCCCTGTCTCGGGATGATTTCGTCGGCTCCCATGGCTTCTGTTATCCCTACGTAGATGACTCCCAGCTGTAAAAGGTTTTTGCAGCCGTCCTCCAATTAGAGCAAAAGCTCCTCCTCCTCCTCCAGAGGAGGAGCTGGTTAGTTTCTCCTTTGTCTCCCCTGCACACTCAGTTCTTTCACGAATGCTTTTTCTTTCTTTCTTTCATTCATTCATTCACATTTGCTTCACACTATGAAAATGTTAGCTATTAATATTCTTATTAATATCACTCTTCATATGTTCAGCCCTGATCTCTTATGTGTTATCTCAGAGACTGAACAGGTCTAAAATGGCGCTTAGTATGTCTGTCCAAACTTGCCCCATCTCCAGACTTCCCCACAATCCTTCTTGTCACCTGGGTAACAACCCCGACTCTTCCTTCCATCTCATAGCCCATTTCCAGTCAATGGGCAGCTCTTATTGAGCCCACCTCTTCCCACTCACATGGCCTAATTTCGGCCTAGTCCAGACCCTCATTGCCTCTTGTGTGGATGATTACATTGGTCTCCCTGCCTTCAGCGTCTCCCCGATTCAATTCATTCTCCACTCAGCCACTAATGATCTTGAAGTCCAGATACGACCATATCACTTCCTCCCCTCTGCCATAGGTACCTCTATGGCTCCCTGTTGCCCCTGGGACGTGATCCTGAGGCCATCACTTAATGTTCCGGGTCTACTTCTCTTTCCCCGCCTTTCTTGTGCCATTTCCCAGTACTTCCTTTCAGGTACTCTGTCCTCTCTGTTATTGCGCATAAACAACATCCCATCTTTCATCTCCCTGCTTTTATGTAAGTGGGCTCTCCTTGCCTCACCCATTTCTGGAATGAATTCTCTCCTCCCTCCACCTCTTGGACTGGAATGTCTAGCTTCTTTCTGAGCACCCCTCAAGTGCGACCTCCTGGAGAAGGCCGGGCTTTATTCTCACTCTGTCTCTGTGTCTCACTGTCTCCCTCTGTCTGTCTCCCTCTGTTTCTGTTGCTGTCTGTCTCTGTCTCCTGTTCTGTTTTTGCTTATACCCTGAGTAAAATGGAAGCTCCTTCCTTCCTTCCTTCTTTCCTTCCTTCCTCCCTTCCTTCCTTCCCTCCCTCCTCCCTTCCTCTTATCCTTCCTCCCTTCTTTCCTTCCTTCCTTCCTCCCTCTCTCCCTTCCTCCCTTCTATCCTTCCTTCCTTCCTTCCTCCCTCCCTCTCTCCCTCCCTTCCTTCTTTCCTTACTTACTTTCTCCCTCCCACCCTCCCTTCCTTCTTTCCTTCCTTCCTTCCTTCCTAGGCAATTGGGGTTAAGTGACTTGCACAGGGTCACACAGCTAGGATTTTTAAGTGTCTGAGGCTAGATTTGAGCTGAGATCTTCCTGACTTCAGGACTGGTTCTCTATCCACTGCACCACCTAGCTCCTCTTGGCCTCTTCATTATTAAAGCTTCTTCATTTGTGCTTTGGCTTCTGGAGGTGGCAGCTAGTGGATGCAGCCTAACTGTGATCATCTCCATCGCATGTAATGTTAGCTTGTGGTTTCACATAGAACCCACTCCCTGGCTGGCTCAGTGCTCCCTGCTCTTAATCTGCCTTCTCTTCCGTACTCCTCTCTGTCTTCCCAGAAGTCTTCCTTAGAAGGTCCATCCACTATGCCGTGTCCTGGAACCTTCACTCATATTGTCTCTCCGTTGGCCATCATCATTGTGTGGCGTGACCGTTTTGTTTCTCTTTCTGCCATTTTTTTGTGCGTCAATCATCATGGGGAAATGTGATCCTGATTGCATCTGGAAGCTTGTCAGGGTCCTCTTCTGTTGGGCTAATGGTAACTTGAATGATTTATCTCCTTGATGTAATTTGCTACTGGTTATTTTCTCGATATCACACTGTCCCTGAATTCCTGGGACAGACAATAGGTTGAAATGGAGCATCTTTCCTCGGCCATATTGCTGCATTCTGCTTGTCGATGTTGTGTTTACTATACGCACACCAGGGCTCGTTAACGAACTTGGATTGTAGTTTTCTATTTTTGCCTCGTCTTTGCTAAGTTTGATGCTCACAACCATATGTGATCCACAAAAAGAATTGGGCACCATACCCATATTTCATTTTAGAAATAGCTTCCGTAAGGGAGGGATTACTCGTTCTCTGAAGATATAGAATAATTTAGTTGTTTGCTCCCGGCACCTTTTTATGGGCAGCTCATTCACGGCTTGTTTGATTTCTCACCAAGATTGATCTAGCTCTGTTCCAGGTTCCTTATTTCTTGTTCAGTCGGGTGGCAGTTTTTGTATTTGTATACAGACTCCGCTGTTATTTTCAGTTCTTCAATTTATGCCCACGAAGCCATGTGGTAACGGGAGAGAACCTTCTTCATTTCTTCAGCGTTCAATGCGATTGCCTTTGCTCGCTCCTCTATTTGTTCACTGTGTCGGACGGCCTCAAAGAGAAGGAAGCGATCGGAAGTCAAGGTGTCAACTGTAAGTTTGGGGGCTGTGGAAAATCCTTCAGCTCTAATGGGTAAAGAAATGGTAATGGGGGAGAGAGAAGGGAGGCTGGTGGCCCACAGTCAAGGGGGCCAATCACAAGCTCAAAAAGAAATCACTAAAGAGAAATGGTGGGCTTGGGGTGGGGGGAGGCGTGTCGGGTCTCTGTTGTTCCAGGGCGGGGATTTTGTTCTATCCTGATGAGTCATGAGGCTTCCGTCACTCACCTGCCATATTTAACTGGCGGGCCAGGCTTATTACTTGTCCACACTCACCTTATCCTAGATCTGCCCCTCCCTCTGGGACCCGGCTATCCCCGTCCCCCAATGACTTTATCTTCCTTTAGGTTTGAATTCAGCATCCCCATTTATTTTGTCTCCCTCTCGTTTGTGCGGAGTCACGTGCATGTTGTCCCCCGTTAGAACGAAAACCCTTTAGCTCACTTCTGCCCTTTTTGGTCTTCTCAGGGCTTAGCACAGGGTCTGGCTTTTAGCCGGAGTGTCCCAAATGTTGGCGTGCCTGACTAATGAGGACTGGCAAGAGCACGGGAGGAGAACGGCAGCAGAAGGCAGAGGGCCTCATTCATAGGAGAGGGAGTGTTCACAGAAGGCAGATCACACGGGTGCTGCTTCTGGTTCTGCCACTAACTAGTGGGGCAGACCTGGGGAGGCCACAGGCCCTTTAGTCCTCTTCTTCTATGTCAAATGAGGGCACTGGACTCAATCTCTTAGGCCCTCCTAGCTGAGAGGTCGCCATTTTGGAATTACAGAACCACCTAAACCGGGAGGTGAAGGCAGCTGTGGGTCAGCCCGGGCTCCGGCCCTCCAAGGAGAAGTTTCCAATCTAAGAGGTCTCCTTTGCAGAGCTGGGCCTGGCGGGCTGCTCTGGACTGCAATGCACGCTCCTGCCTGCACCCCCAGCACCCCCACCCAACCCTATCATGAAGTCATTGGCAGAACGGCCAGAACAAGCCCACGATTGTGCCCTAATGAGTTTACGACCCAAGGGAGGGCCCTGCCACCGGCCCCGGGCCGCCTCGTAAAAGCCCATTGGCCAAAGGAGCACAGCGGTCCCTTGGGTTTTGCAGGCTGCTTAATGACTCAGGCCTGGGAGTCTGAGAGTAACTGAGCCAGTGTGTTAGCATTTCCGGAGCTGACCTTTCTCTTTCTCTTTTATGCAAAAGTAACCTTTAGATTTCTTCCAGCTGTTAGAGCGTCTGAATGATGTAGCACTGGTTGACTTTCTTCCCCGCCTTGTGTTGCTCCTTGTTTATGCTTCTCGAGATGGGAGGGGAGAGGGGGCACCCTTGGGCCGTCTGTCTGTCCGGTCATGTGACACAAGGGGAACGCTTTGCCCTCACTCAGCTCCTAGCTCAAGGAGGTCTTGCTCCCGGCCCGGCCCCAGCATTCTTGTTATTGGAATAGCCTTCATGTCATTAGAGCTGAAGGGGACTTGAGCAATCATCCAGTCTCATTTCCTGATTTTATGGATGGGGAAACCGAGGCAGGGGACTTGCCCAGGGACACAGACTTGAACCTCTGGCCTGGGACTTGGAATCTAGTACTCTTCCTGGTCTACCATGTCCTTCAAGCACCAATCTGCCCAGAGGGAGGAGGGGCACCCGAGGTAGTTTGACCTCAACACCCCCCTCCCCCAGTCCTTACATAGCTCTCTTCTCACTGAACCAGGGCTGCAGTTGTGGGAATGGAGTCGGGGGTGGGGGGTGTCTGGGAAAATCCGGCAGCAGATCGGCCGTGGGAGGTGAGGGAGAAGGAAAGACTAGGAGGACTCCAGGGTTATTAGCTTGGATAACTAGGAATCGTAGGGAGGGGGGAAGATGCCCCGTCCCGGGCAGCCATTGCTGCCCAAGTGCAGAGAGACCTTTGGGGCCGTTTGGGGCCCTCTTGCGTGCTGGGCTTGGACTTCTGGTTGGACAGAGATGGAAGCCTCCTGGCCCCGGGGGAGGCTCGGGCTTTGTTTGTTTTGTATGAAAATCTGAGTCGGCCACAGAACTGAGACCCCGGAGAGAACTTGGAGAGTGCTTTCATTGGCCACAGAGTGTCGGGGGGGGGGGGTGGACTTGGCCAAAGTCACGTGGCCAGTCCACAGCCGAACCGGGATTCGGTCTCTGGTTGTCTGAGGCCAGATCCCATGCTTGCTCCTCCTGGGCTTCCCGGCCTTCCCAAGAAGGCCTGGACTTATCCTGCCCAACAGCCACAGAGCTGGAGGCGGAGCATGGTGGTGACTTGCCATACCTTGTTCCAAGTGCGGGGATGATGATGGGGAGGGGGATGATGATGATAATGGTAATAATGATGATGATGGGGAAGGGGAGGGGAGGGGGATGATGGTAATAGTCATGATGATGTGGAGGAGGATGATTTGCCATAGCCAATTCCCAGTGCAAGGATGATGATGGTGATGATGATGATGGTGATGATGATGATGATGATGATGATGATGATGATGATGATGGGGAGGGAGATGATTTGCCACATCCTGTTCCTAGTGCAAGGATGATGATGGTGTTTGGGATGATGGTAATAGTGATGATAATAGGGATGGGGATGATTTACCACATCCTGTTCCCAGTGTGAATTCAGAGAGTTTGGCTGGCCCTTTGAGCTGCTTTTCTATTCCCACTTTTTATTACGCCTCTTACTCGACTTCTAAAATCCTTCTGGAACTCTTTGTCCTCCCGATACCAGCCAGGGGAAGAACGGCAACAGCACTGGGAGCAGTCACCCCGTAAAGCTGGGGCCTACCGTGGGGCTTTGGCCTGTGCTTCCCACTGCATTTTAAAGGGCAGACTAGTTGTTTCTGGCAGAGAGGCTGCAATCAAGCGTAATGAGGGAGGAGGCCCTGGAGGAGGGGAAGGTGGGTGATGCAGCCTTTTCCGTGACCGCACCTAGGTGACCCCTCGTTACAGCCCTTGGCAGCATCCCGCTCCTCCACCTCGCCCTGACAGGCCAGTCAAGCGTGCGCAGACTCAGAGCCACGTTGACCGGGAAGTGGTGGATTTTGGGGGTGACGATGGCAAAGGGCTGGGGGATACCCCATAACTCGTGTCTGTTTCATCTGGTGGGACACGGGAAGGAAAGCCACGTTACTGGAAGAGAGAGGCACCCCGAGCACTGATGGCAAAGTGCAGCAGTCTGAGACTCTTTACTCTCCGGTACCTGGGCAGGAAAAGCCCTGAAGTTAGAATTGGCCAGCCCCCAGGCTCCATGATGCCCAAGGAGACACCTTTTTTTCAATGCATTTATTTAGTTATTTAAAATAATTATAACCTTTTATTGACAGTCCAAGGAGACATTTTTTGCATTAATTAATCATTGAGGCAGTATATATATGGAGAAAGAGAGAGACAGAGACAAAGAGACAGAGAGGCAGAGACAGAGAGAGACACAGAGAGAGAGAGAGACAGAGACGGAGACAGAGACAGAGGCAAAGAGGCCTCAAGATCGAGCCCTGTGGAGCACCCAGGTTAGAAGTTGTGATCTGGAGAGGGATCTGGCAAGAGAGACAGAGAGGATAGTCTGAGAGGGAGGAGGAGAACCAGGAGACACAAGAGTGTGTCCATGACAAGAGGGGGATCCGCGATGACCAAGGCTGCCAAGAGGTTAGGAAGGATGGAGACCAAAAGGGGGCCGCTAGATTGGGCAAGAGTTGGATAATGAGGTCACAAGGTGTACTACAGGGGGTTTGGAGTGGGAAGAGAGCAAAGGAAGGGGAGGCTGGATGAGAGTGGGGCATGATGGGATGGATCACGAGGACACTTAGTGGAGTTTGCCTTGCCAGGGACAAGAGCCACTTCCTCATCAGAGGATATAGGGGGAGGGAAGTCATCACAAGGATGGGAGGCTGGGGAAGGGGGGTTCTCAGTGAATGACCAGAGTCATTTTCAGTGACATATGAGGTGCCCTCTTCAGCTAATAGAGTAAGGCAAGGGAGGTACTTAGGAGGCTTGAGGGGAGAAGACGTTCAGAGCGGCTGCTGGCATTGGTGGCGCAGGGAATTGGTCAAGGAGGGAGCAAAGATCACCCCGTTTCAGGGAAGGCTTGAGTGACATTAAGTGACAGAAACATGTGCTGGATGCAGTCACCATGGGTTCCCGATTTTCCCCGGCTCCCTTTGACAGCATATGAACATGGGCGAAGGTGGCAGATGGCAGGAGTCATCCCAAGTTGAGGCTTGGGGCCTGACAGGGTAGGACAAGGGGCCAAGGCGGAAGGTGTGGAGACTAGAGATGGGGAAGGGGGGAAAGTGAAACAGTTGAGGGGAGAACTCAGAGGAAAGAGCGAAGGCTTGGGAGGCGCCAAGCACTTAATGACTGCTTGTTCAATGGGGCTGAAGGAAGGTTGGGAGCGGATGCTAGGTTTTAGAATAGAGACTCTATTGATTCTCCCTGAACGCTGGCTCGGAAAGGGGCCCTTAGAGCTGCACGCACCCGGACCATCTCCTGTTCTCCGGCAAGGGCTCTGCAAACCAAAGTGGCTCCAGAAGCATTCTGGGTGCTTGGGGGGATTTTTTCCAAGAGTGGATGTTAGCTCTGGGTGGCGTCCGTCCCTCGAGAGCCGGCTGGACGTGTCGCTTGTCTGCAGATTTGCTGGGAGGGAGGGAGGTATGCTTGTGGGACTTTCACAAACAATGACGTTATTTAAAAAAAAAACCCTCAAAACTTTTATTGAATATAAAACCAGGGAGTTACAAAGAATTAAGTTAATGAACTGGTCACGGTCTCAATCCCATTTCTGCTCACCTCTTGCGAGCCTCCATTCATGAATCATCCCCTCCTTCCCATGCATCTTCCAGTCTGTCTCCACTGGCTCCTTCCCTTCTGTCTCCTGTCATACTAAGGTCTCCCCTTTCCTAAATTAATAATAATAGTAGACATTTATAGAGCTCCTGACAGTTTAAAAAGTACTTTCCACACGTTAGGTCATTTGCTCCTCACCAGCCCCTGGGAGGAAGAGAAGGCGTCTCTTAACCCCGAGGCCTCCGCCAGCGCCCGACCCGTCTCTCTCCCCCTCACCGCCAGTCTTTGGAAAGAGGATGTGCCTCTGCCGCTTCCTCCGCCCGAGCACCCACTCGCTTCTCGGCCCCCTCCCCACAAGCCCCACTTTTTTTGTTTGCCTGAAATGGCTCCCAAGAAGGCGGGATGCTCTGTAGAATTCAGAGTTTGAAGGGACCCTAAATGGTGGCTCCCACAACCTCCTCCCCCTTCTCTTTTTTTTTTTACAGGAGAGGGAACTGAGGCCCACAAAAGGCAGCTGACTTGCCAGTGGTCTCACAGACATTTAGAAGCAGAGCCAGAAGCTGAGCCCAGTGGAGCAGCTGGCCCCCAAAGGGTCTCCCAAGACCTTCCGGCCTTTCCTTAGTCATCTTCCTCAGCCACATGGTTCCTTCTGGTTCTTTGAGGACCAAAGAGCAAATCATGTGTTCTTGGTTGTGTTGAGTACCTTGTGATCCCAAATGATGGTGGGGATGATCAATCAAGAAGTATTTATTAAGCACCTACTACATCCCCCACTAAGTGCCATGGACACAAAAAGGCCAAAGACAGCCCCTGTCTTTGCAAAGTACTTGGTCCAGTACCTGGCTCACAGTAGGTGCTATCGATGTGCTTGTCCCCTTCTGGGAGACCCAGAATTTCAGGATCTCAAGAGTTGGAAGAGATCTTGGGGGTATCTCCTTCAGCTCACACCAGACCCTGGTTATCCAGCCTCTGCCTAGAGGCCAGGGATGGAGGAGTCCACTTGATTTCCCTCCAGGCCTTACTGTTTGGGGTAGAAAGTGAGCTGCACTCAGTGGTTTGGGGGCCTCTGGCTCAGTCTGGACTGGAAAGGTTCAAGCGTAGTCTTTGAGTCCCCATGCTTTGGGTCTTGAGTGGCAGCATGGGGATGTTTACTGAGTTTGATGGTCCAGTTTCATCAGGGAAAGTGAAGCACAACTTATGCTTCTGGGGAACTTGTAGCATTCAGTATGCATTTATAAAGTGCTGACTGTTGGCTAGGGGCTGACCCAGGCCCTGCGAATACAGAGGAGGATCAGGGCTTTGTCTTCGGAGTTTGGACCTTCTCCATGTGTACGTGGGATTTCTTGATGCTGGAGTAAAGGAAGATGAAGTCTGGGGGAGTGAGGAGAAGCCGAGCCTGAGTGGAGAAAGCCTGGGCTCATATCCCCGGCTCACTAGCTCGGCAAAGGCGGGCACGGCACCTCCTGGGTGAGTCTCAGCCGATTCCAATAGGGCGGTAGAGGGGAGGACGCTTTCCCTCGGATGGCGGTCAGAACTCTCCTCTGCTACATCATTGGCCGTCTTGGCTTGTGTGGGTCTGCGTGGGGTGCACAGGCTAGAGTGCCCAGGAGGTTTTGCCACCTTGGCAAATGCTACATCCTTGAGTTGGTATCTCTAGATCCTTGAGTCTGCTGTTTCTGTCTCAGGAAGAGGGCGGGGATGGTGGCAGCCCCATGTGGGGGCAAGTGCCAGGGTATGCGATTTGCTCTGGTGCAGTGCCCACCTTCAGAGGAAGGGATTCGGTCTGGTCAATCCGCCTTGGCTGGATGAACTTCTGTTATAGCTACTGACCTCCTATGAGTCCTAAGGAGAAAGACCCTGACAGTGGTGAGGGAGCAGTGACTTAGGACGGCTGTGTTGAGTGCATAGAGATGGCCGGGGGTGCTCTTTGGCTGTCAGCTGCCATGGTAGATCCCTGTTAATCCCAGGGAGCCGTTAGCCAAGAGCACTTCCTTTTCAGGGTGTGATTGTGGTAGCTGTGGGAAGGCCTGAGGGGTAGTGACCCTTCCCCTCAGTCTCTTAAGAGAAGTGGTCCAGAATGGCAAGAGGCTGGGAAAGTGGATGTGACCTCAGATTGTAATGAGCCCGCGGGGTGAGCAGACCACGTCTGTTTAGACCAGGTCCAGGGGGTGGCGCTCCTGTTGGAGAAAGTGACCCACTTAAGAAAGAACGTTGGAGAACTTCCAGAAGAGGGTGACCAGAATGGACGAGGACCCCTTTTTCATTTTATGTGAGGATCAGAACCGAGGATGTTTAGCCTGGAGAAGAGAAGGCTCAGGAGGCCCAGTATTTGAAAGGCTGTTGTGTGGAAAATGAACCAGACTGGGAGCACTGGGGAGAAGTTCTGGGGAGGCAGATTTCTGATCAACTGCAAAAGAAACTTTCTAAGAATCTAGTTAGATGGCCTCGTGTGGTGGTGAGGTGCCTGTCACTGGCAGTGTTCAAATGATGACTGGATGGCTACTTGTTGGGGGTGTCGTAGGGGCGTTCCTGCTAAGAGAAAGTTTGCTATTTGACAGGGTGTCTTCTCACCCTGAGATTCTGGGATTCAAAGGGCAACCCCACAGTGAGTTCCTGGCTTTTGTTTCCAAGCCCACGATTGAGATATTGGCATGGAGGAAAGTTTGGGGGAATCTCGCCATGAGGTAGAGTGGTTGAGATGGAGCCAAGGAACACTTTAGTCTGCCGGGCCCACCAGTGGGCAAGCTGCTGCCCCACTCCTTCTTATCTAAGATGAGGTTGGGCCAGTGGAGTCTGCAGAGTCCTCCCTCCCCTGTGGCCTGTGCTCCCTGCTTCCTGTCCTCCCCTCACCCTCTTTTCCTGCCTTTTGCTGCTCTGTCCTGCCTCTCCAGCCACCAACCCCTCCCATGACCTCTCAGGGACATCAGCAGTAAGGCTGTCCCCCTTGTTCCTCTGAAGGGGGGTGTGTGTGTGTGTGTGTGTGTGTGTGTGTGTGTGTGTGACTGTGTGTGCACTTGACCCCCTGGCTCAAGAACTTATAGAATTTTTTCAGCCAGAAGGGACTCTTGAGCTTCCCAGTCTGGCCCTTCCATTGCCAATAGGGCAACATGTGGGCAACCAGATCAGGGGCCTGAGGGCTATCTCAGCCAGACCCTGACCTCCCTTCACTCAGCTTTCTGCCCTTGTTGTATTGCTGGGCTCCAACACTCTTGGGATAGATGGAGGGAGGGAGGGAGAGAAAGATGGAGGGAGGAAGGAGGGAGGGAGGAAGGAAGAAAGGAAGAAAGGAAGGAAAGGAGGGAGGAAGGATGGAAGGAAGAAAAAAGACAGAAAAAGAAAGAAGGAAAGAAAGAAAAAGAGAAAAAGAAGGAAAAAAAGAAAGAAAAAGAAAGGAAAGAGAGAAAAAGAAACTAAAAGAAAGAAGGCAAGAGAAAAAGAAAGAAAAAAGAAAGGAAGAAAAAAGGAAGGAAGGAAGGGAGAGAAGGGAGGAAGAAGCAGGTAGGGAGGGGAAAAGGAAGGGAGGGAGGGCAGGGACGCTGCTAGGAGCTCCTTCTTGGCTCTGGGGTGGCCCGGAGTTGGCTGCTACGGCTTGGGAGAGCAGCGTGCCCATCTGTGCCAAGCCTGGCCCTGCTAGTGGGAGGAGCTGACCAGGTAGGAGCACCTTCTGCAGGAACACCCAGACTGAGGGGAGGAAGTCCCTGTAAGGCCAGCCAGGGAATCCTTGGGACAGCAGCTGTGGGGACGGGTCCAGAGCCCTGGGCCAGGGCGGGAGGCAGCTGGCTGGGGGCCTAAGGGCCCCAGGCAGCCAAGTTCCTTCTTGGAGGGTTGTGCAGGTGGCTATGGCAGGCACCCCATCTCCAGGCCTGCCTGTGGCAGACCTTATCGTGCACCCCCCAGGCCCAGGGTGGGGTCGGAGCACATTCCTCAGGATTAGGGTGTGGGTGAGAGGGAACCCTGCCGTCTGCAGCCAAGTGGGTGGGGTTGGGAGGCCGGGAAGCTCCCCTTTCTCAGGTGGCCGTATTGAGTCCCGGGCCGGGATCGCTGGAGCCCTGCTGCTGGCCTCCTGTAAAGCCGGAGCCCCTGCGGTGCCAGCAGCAGTGGGAGGGAGTCTGGGCTGGGTTCAAAGCCAGTGATACGATGTGGAGCCTCATCTGGGAAATGGAGGAGGTAGGCCCGTGGTCTCTGGCTCTGCCCGCTCTAGAACTACACTCCGGAGCCACTTTGGGCTCCAGCTAAGCGGGGGGATTTGGCTGCGGCCGGGGCCAAGCGAACCAGCTGGTTTCCATTCATTCGTCCGGCCAAGAAACATTTTTGGAGCTCCCATTCTCTGCCGAGCGCGCTGCTGGCAGCCCGTGGAGACGCACGGATGGGCGCCAAGAAATATCACTCCCTCCCCTTCTCTGCTGATCCCCCCAAAATAGGAAACTGGATCTCCCATCGGAGCGGCAGCAGGTGGGTGCCCGGCCTGGCTCGCCCTTGGGAGCTGCCATTCTCTGGTGCAGAAGCCATAATAGTGTGCAGGGCCTGCCTCAGTTTAGGCCTGAGGCTTGGCCTTCTTCCTCGAGGCCCTCCCCACCATCACTGTCCACTTCCCAGCCAATTGCTCTTCCTAGAGGAAGTCTAGCCCCATAAGCCTCAGTCAATGACCTCTGGGAGCTTTCAAGAAGTAGTCCTTACCCAGCCTCCTCATACCCAAGACCAGTTACGGATGGATGGTCTTCCTAACTTGGAAGAGAGACAGCCAGCCAGCCTCTAGGCCAAGACCCTGAGTCCTTAGTGTCCCTTGGAGGGCAAAAAGCCACGGAGGCTGCGGGTCTGGTGGCTGTGAGGCTTCGGATCATAGCATATCAGAGCTTTTGCTTTTACAGAGAGGGAAACTGAGGCTTTCACTAGTACATGCTGGGGGAGGTGGTCTTCACCATAGGTTATGGCTGCTTAGCGCTTTCATTCTTGTGCTTCATCCCTCCAAGGCTCTGTTCTCCAGGAGATCACTCTCCCCCTTCCCTGGCTATCCCAGGATGACCTGGGCTGTAACAGGAAGGACTCAAGGAGGCGTCCAATGGGCATCTGAGTAGCGTGATGTCCTCTGAGGGAGGACTAGGCTGGCTTTGGTCCCACGTTAGTTTGCTCACAAGGGTAATGGACCGAGTGACGTGGGCCTGTAGTTATCGACCATGCTGGCTTCCCGTGGGGTTGTGTAAAGGACTCATGTTGTTGCCGCATCGGGGTCAGCGAGAACAGATGCAGCGCCAGCTAATGGCCCACTGTTCTTTGAGGTTGGCTGAGGTTGCTGGAACCTTGTGGGCACCCAGGGGGTGGTGGATGCTTCAAGTGGGATTTGAATTGAGGTCCTCCTGGACACAAGCCTGGCACCCTCTCTTTGCATTGTTGGTACAAAAGAAGGAAATGCCAGGTCCTTGGCGGGTTGAGTTGAAAACATCTTTGCTGTGGGTGCTGGTACCTGTCCACCTTCCTTGCCCTCTTTGGAGAGGGGCAGCTCCCAAGGGCTCATGGGAATGGGAGAAGAGGAGCAGAGGAGTATGGGAAAGGGCTGGAATCCTTGGCATTGGGCCGATGTAGGGGGAGAAGAAGGCTTTCCCTGTTTGGGAAGTTCCCTGAGGATTATGGTGGGAGGCCACTGGAGGAAGGGAGCAGGGGAAGGGAACAGGGAGAGTGGTGGACAATGTGCCCTTCTGGGTTTGGGGACAACATTGGCCTTTATCTTCTCGGGCGATGACTACAGCCTGTACCCGCTGCTCCCCTGGGGCATTGGCAGGGGGGAAAGGGTGAGCCCTCCTTTTTCCCGGTGAAGACCACTTCCCTTTGGGGCCCTCACTGAGACCTCCTCTCTGACGTTCTTTAGAGATGTCACCATTCCCAGTGTTTCATGGGAAACAGGCAATGACTACCTGGATTGGGAGGGCTCCAGAGTTGGGGGATGGGATGGGGCAAAGAGATTGAATGTCAGCACCTCCTCTTTCTCCTTAGCCTCCCTCTGGCCCCACAAGCTCTGTTCTGTGTCCCCCACCCCCCACCCTGTCTGCTTCCCTTCCTCCCACAGCCCCCTCCTGCGTTCTCCTCGCTGCATTGGGGAGTTCAGGAATGAAAATGTCCACGAGGAGGAATCTGGCGGCCGATGGCGACGTACGTGGCTGCTTTCTCATCTGGCCTCCATTTCAGAAATGTACACAAGATGTCAGAGATTCACGACTGGGAATTGGAACACGGTTGATTCAACCCACCCTTCCTCCCCTCGGCCCCACATCCAGACACACGCACTCGCACACCACACACACAAGGGGGGAGGCAGCCTCCTTTGCTTGGATTTTGAGAGGAACGCACTATTGCTCTACGCCAATGAGAAGGTCGGATGCATGGCTTCAATTAGTGTTGGGCTCCCTCAAAGAAAGGTATATATGTGTGTGTGTGTGTGTGTGTGTGTGTGTGTGTGTGTGTGTGTGCAGGGGAGGCTCAGAGTGGATGTGCATTTACTGGAGGAGGGAGTCGAGGCCTGGGGAAGAGAAGGGGAAGGCCGAGACCACCCAGCTCTTAGAGTTTCCCGGCTGCAATCGGAACCCAGGGATTTCAAGGTCAGGGCTCCTTGCCTATTGCCTTCCTTTGTCCTCTCCCTCCCCTGCCTGATTTTTCTTCCTTTAACCTGAGTTAAAGCACCAGACAGTGGCAAGAGAAGCAGGAAACTGGGGAAGGGGAAGGCCGGCCTCTGCCCCTTATCGGCCGGGTGCTACCCAAGGGCCAGCGGGAGTTGCTTTCTCAGCTTGGGAGGCCCCTTGGAGCCGGCCATTGCCAAGGAAGTGGGCTGCTGTTAGTGGGGCAGCAGAGGGCGCTGTCTCCTCTGGAGTGGCCCCTCGAGGTAAAGAGGAGCCAGCTTAGAAAAGTTGTTCTTTTCTTCTGGTTTGAAGGTGTTCCAGGCTAACTCCCACCACCATCGTTCTTTCATGAAAGTCCTATAGGTGCTTGCTGAGCTGACTGAAATGACTCCCAAGTCCTCAGCACGGCTCCAGTGGCCGATGGCTCGATGGGACTGGATGCACCTTATCCAGCTCTCTCTCCGGGAACTCTGCGTTCTTTTAGATCTCTAGGTTTTGAGAGCTTTGTGTTCCATGTAGCTTGGAGTATGGGTGTTTGCAACAGCAGCCTCTCTTTAGACTGTTGTTCCTGGGTTTTTATGGCTTGCTGTTATTTCCAGGTGATTGTGGCCAAGAGTTTAATATGTGGTTCTGGTGCGTTTTATGGGGCGAGCTTTCAGCCCCGCAGGGTATGTGGGGATCTGCATTTGGAGTCTGTCACTCCATGAAAAAGAGGGACTTTCCGATATCCGATTCTAGTCACCGGGTCATATCGTTCTTCAGCGGGTGCAAGATTTTTAGTCTTGCAGGGATGTATTGCTCGATTTCCACCATTTCCTTGCATAGGCTACGATTGATAACTCTTCTTTGATAGTTTCGGTGGGAATGACCTGGTCTTGAACTGCTATCATCCTCTTCCCCCGCCCCCTCCATTTTTAATTTTTTTATTTTTATTTTTTTTTCTGAGACAATTGAGGTTAAGTGAGTTGCCCAGGGTCAGTCCATTTTCTATTAACAGATATACACAATTCAGCCACTGGTGTGATTTTGGTCAAATTCATGTGAATGGTACCCACAGGGAAGCTTTTGATTCTGCTCTCCAATCTGGCCTGTTCCATTGATTGTGCCTGTAGCATAAACAGCTCTTGGTTATCTCTGGCAAGTTCAATGGTTTGTGCCTCTTATTGACCTTTATCATCGTTCAATGGAAGGAGCACTGCTGGCATTGAGGTCTCTCTATAGGTTTTTGACCCATCACATTCTCAGATCTTGTCCGTTGATTCTCCTCTGCTTGTCGGTGATCGGGTATCTCTCTTAGTTTTCTCAGTACGCCCTGGGCCTTCAGCTTGCTTAGTACTGTATATGGCATTTTGTTGTAGCAGCCCTTTACAAAAGGCAAGGAACTGGACACTCAGCAGATGCCCATCAGGTGGGGAATGGCTGAAGAAGGGATGAATGTTATGGAATATTATTGTTCTATAAGAAACAGTCGTCAGGAGGATTTCAGAAGGGCCTGGAGAGACTTACAGGAACTGAGGCTGAGTGAAATGAGCAGGACCAGAAGATCACTATACACGACAAGAGCTAGATTATATTATACGATGATCAGTTCTTATGGCCGTGGCTCTTCTCAACAATGAGGCAATTCAGACCAGATCCAATGGTCTTGTGATGGAGAGAGCCATCAGTACCTAAAGAGAGGGCTGTGGGCACAGAGTGTGGATCACAACAGAGTATTTTTACTTTTTGTTATTGTTTGGTTTCATTTTGTTTTCTGATTTTTTTTTCCTTTTTGAGCTGATTTTTCTTGTGCAGCATGATAATTGGGGAAATATATATAGAATTGCATGTGTTTAACAAAGATTGGATTACTTGCCGTCTAAGGATGGGGATAGGGTAAAGAAGGGAGAAAAACATTTGAAACACAAGTTTTTCAAGGGTAAATGTTGAGAACTGTCTATGAATTTTTTTTCTGAAGCAATTGGGGTTAAGTGACTTGCCCGGGGTCACACAGCCAGGAAGTTTTAAGTGTGTGAGGCCAGACACTTAACATTGTCTAGCAATTTAACATTGAGATCAGATTTGAACTCAGGTCCTCCTGACTTCAGGACTGAAGTTCTATTCACTGTGCTACCTAGCTGCTCCCTATGCAGATTTTTTGAAAATAAAAAGCTTTGTGAAAAACATACTGTATGGCATGTTGTGAGCAACCTTTCCGAATCTTCTGTGGTCCATTTTCCAGTTCTGAATGTGCCCTAAGGCCAATGTTGATTGTGTTTAATGGGTTTTGGGGGAGGGAGGTTGGTGTGTCCATTGGTCCTTTCTCAAATATGAGCACGGATTTCCCCTGCCTTGATGAGACCAAAGTCGGTATTTGTAGGCATTGGCTCCGGAGTCAAGTTTGGCTCCTTTAGTCTCTTGCTGTAAGTGAAGATTGCAAGGACTTCAGGTGCTGCCCCCTTTCCCTCTTCTTACGATGAGTTTCAGCTCTTATTCAGTTGAATTTAGACTTGAAGATGATGTTACTGCTCCTGCCCCCCTCACGTCGGCGGCAGGCTGTGTGCCTTCAGGCTCAGGGCGATGTTGACAAAAACCAGCGTTTGTAATCTGTTTGTAATTTCATCATGATGTAGTACAGGCCGGTGTGGGTCTTAATCATTTTTTGCTATTTCTGACATCCTGGTGGGTGGAAGATGGTATTTTTAAAGGTTGTCTCGATGCAGATTGCTCTGATTATTTGGTAATTGGGGTATTTTTTGGCACAGTGGAGAGTTTATTTCTTCAAAAATCTGTTCATGTTCTCTGACCGTTGCCTGAGTTGGGCATTACTCAGAAAATCTGCGTCACTTCCTTATCATTTCTGGATGGTGGAGTCCTTTTAGAGCTTATTTACCGCAATTGTTTTCCCCGATTTCTTTTCTCTGAATTTTAGCAATGCTTCTTGCTTTGGGCCAGGTAAAAGCTTTTTTGAATTTTGTTTAGTCAAAGTCCTCGATTTGATCTTTGTTAATTTCTCCCTCAATTTGATCTTTGATCATTTCTCCCACATGTTTGATAAAAATGGTCTTTCTTTCCATTGCTGAAAGATGTTGCTAATTTGTCTTCCATTTTGTAGATGAGTTTCCAATGACTTCTATCTCGGGCCCAGTTAGAGTTTTATTTTAATTCACAATGAGTTGTAGAGCCCACTACAACTTTATTGTCATCCAGCTGTTTACTTTTCCCCAGGTCCCCCTAGATCCGGGGCCACTATTATTTTTCATCGATCTGCTTCTCTTCACCATCTGGTGGCAGGTAGCCTGTGTTATTGCTTCAGAAAGTGTGCTCAGGGGCAGCTAGATGGCGAGCCCTGGGCAATTTGTTTAACCCGAATTGCCTTGCAAAAAAAAAAAAAAGAAAGAAAGTGTTTCTCAGGTTGAAATCTGGTAGGTCACACTCCCTCTCCCACTTGTCTCTGTCACAGTTGTTATTGTTAAGTTGTTTTAGTCCCGTCCCATCTCCATGACCCCATGTGGGGTTTTCTTGGGAGAGATACTTGAATGCTTTGCCATTTCCTTCTCCGGCTCATTTGACAGATGAGGAAACTGAGGCAAATGAGATTAAGTGACTTGCCCAGGGTCACCCAATTAGGAAGTGCCTGAGGCCAGATCTGAATTCGGGAAGAGGCTTCCTATCTCCAAGCCCAGTAGTCTGTGCACTATGGTGCCACCTAGCTGCCTAGCCTGCCTTCCTTTCTGTATGAATTTGGCCTTGATTTTCTCATTTTGTGAAACAGTCTGTAGCTTTGAGTATTGGTGTTATGTTAAATCTAGAAAATGAATTTGTGAAGTATTGATCAATCTGTGGCCTGTGGCTTGAACTGAACCCTTTATTCTGATCTTCCTGGATTTATGTCCAAACCAGTCCCAAGCTGGCTTCATAGGGGGTCCTATTACGCCCCAACAGATCCTCTCTGGAGACTTTCATGCGTTTGGCGTCAGAAAGGGCCGTCTTCTCTCTGTCAGCTTTCTGTCCTTTGCTGGGGGCCTCTGAGCACAGAAAGGTTCCCGGGGCCCCAGGCCCAGCTCCTGGGCTTCCTCTTCCTCCTCCTCCTCCTCCTCCTCCTCCTCCTCCTCCTCCTCCTCTTCCTCCTCTTCTTCCTTCTACATTGCTGCTACTACTGCCACTCTTGTCACTCTTCTACCACTCCTCCTGTTTTGCTGCTGCTTCAGCTTCTACCCCCACTCCTCCCACCACATCCCATTAGAGTTTGGTTTGGGGACCTGAGGCTGGGACCCCAACCCCGCTTGGGGGGTTCCCCATATTTGAGAACATAAGCTCCGTCTACACAAAAGCCCACCTGAGTTCTACACATCCATTTGCAGAAGCTGTGGCCTGCCTGGCCTCCGAGGGTGGGGCTTGCCACAGTGGGCTTTTGGAGGGGCCCAAAGAGGCTTCCCCCGGCTGCAGGCCTCACTGATGGCACTGACCTTTGGCTACCGGTCCCCATCCTGTGGGGACGGGGCTCTTGGCCACAGTGAGCAGGAGCCTGAGAGCCAGGCCTGGGCTTTGTAAGTGACCGGTTAGAACTTCTGTCATTGTTCATGGATATGGGTCCTTGTCCTTACTCCATTGGTGACTTTTCTGAATGTCATTTCAGCACCTCATTTTGCCTCTATGAAAACTGGAGCTAAAGAGCTCAGCCATGGCAAGATCTCAGGACCAGGGCTCCGGTAATGTAGTGGTGAGGCGAGGCCTCTGGAACGTCGAGGCTGTCTAAATGTCAGGTAGTGACCTCAGCATTATTAGCCGGCTTTTGCTTACATCGTGAGCACTGTGCTGCAGCCAGGGAAAGGCCGAGCTTAGTCTCTGAATTCGTCAACCACTTCCTCGCTGGCTGTTGTTCACCCCACTGGCGGGGTGTGCATCCTGGAATGGGACCTGTCCCAAGTGTGTGTGTGTGTGTGTGTGTCCAGTGCAGCATGGTCAGCTTAACAAGGGAGGAAAGAGGCTGGCAGCTGAGATGTGTGCTAGTTGAAGGGGCGGCAAAATTGGGAAATCCCCCGGTGTCAGAGTTGCTGGGGTCCTCCTGCCGATCACAGGTGGCCCAGCCCTTCTGTGGTGAAAACCAGCCAGCAACTTGTCCATGGTCGTACAGCTAAGCAATAGCGATGTGGGGATATGGACAGGATTTTCCCAATCCCAAATGCAACGTTCTTTCCCTGCCTTGTCCTGCCGGGCCCCAGAGTGTAGAGTACGGGCTGAGCCAAGAGGCATGGCTTTTTCTCCAAATTTATTCATGAGAGTTATTCATGAACTCCTGTTTAAGAAGCCCAAGGGTAGCTAGACTAGATCAGGATCCGGGCACGTGCCACCAAACAGGGCTCCTGGTGCCAAAGGGCAGCTTCCTTCCCCTTGGGATCCAAGGCAGGCCAGACCCCTGGTGCAAGCTGAAGAGTTGGAGGCAAAGGCACAGGTGCCACAGGGCCAGAGATGGCCAGGCCAACACGGAGGGCACTCCTGATCACGCTTGGGCACCTCAGATTAGACGGCCTCAGTGGTCCTTTCTTGGGACAGTCAATGATCCAGGGGATTAAAGGTGAGAAGCTGGGTCCTCCATCACCAACCTGAACAAGGTAGGTAGCAGGTGCTTACAGCTAGAAAAGAGTCTGCAGGGCCCCTGATGAGCAAGCCGGTGGTGCAGGAAGTGCTCAAGAAGGACCTTCACACTGAGTCATGTGTTTCTTCTTCCGTAGCCCCAGGATGAGCCAGAAAGGAAAAAAAAACAACTGCCGGATATTTCTCACTGGAAGACCTCCCCAGCACTCTGCCCATGTTATCTCACTATGGGCCTCCCAGTAATCCTGTGCTAGGAGGCCCCGGAAGGGTTATTAGCTCCCTTTTCTGGATCAGGAAACTGAGGTCCAGGACAATGGCTCATCCAAAGTCACAGCCTTGGTACATGGCCGAGATGGGACTCAGATCCAGGACTTCTGCGTTCCAGCCCTGGGTTCTTCCTCTGCTTGCCACTCTGCCAAGCCAGAATGTGAGAAGTGCAGAGGGACAAGAAAATGGATAGGGGGTGGTAGAGGAGCTTCATGGAGCCACTAAGGCTAAGAAGGACCTTCTCTCTCTTCCTCTCTCCTTCTCTCTTTTCCCTCCCTCTTTTCTTCTTCTTTTTCTTCCTTTCTTGTTTTCTTTTTCTTCCTTCTTTTTCATCTTCTTTTTCTAATTTCTTCTTCCTCTTTTTCTTCCTTTTGTCTTCTTTTTCTTCCTTCTTTCTTCTTCCTTCTTTTTCTTGCTTCTTTTTTTTCTTTCTTTCTCTCTTCTTCTTCTTCTTCTTCTTCTTCTTCTTCTTCTTCTTCTTCCTTTCTTCTCCTCCTCCTCCTTCTTCTTTTTCTCCTCCTCCTCCTTCTCCTCCTCGTCCTTCTCCTTCTCATCCTCTTCCTCCTTCTTCTCCCTCTCTCTTTAAGGATCTCAATATTACACCAGTCTTGGCAGGTAGGCTGTACAAGTGAGCAGAGTCAACAAGGCCCATGAGCTACCTACGAGGCACCAAGCTTGCCATGCCTGGAGTCACATGTACAAGGCCTTGAGTGTCAGCCTAAACCCAGAGGCTTCAGTGCGGTTGAGGTTGGATGTTGAGAAGATTGCTTTGGTAGTGCTATAGCTGATGGTTGAGTGGCACAGTCCAGGATTCAGTGCAGTCCTCTTTGGTTGGGAAGCCAGTCTCTGAACCCAGATCCCACATCAGATTGCACAATGGGCTGATGGGAAGCCACAGACCCTAGGCCAAGGAGGAGAATCTGGTGCCTTCCAAGTATCCACTATTGAATGGAAGGGCTGCATTTCCTTGGGTGATTGGTTCTGCCAAGCTTCCAAAATCCATCTCCCGACCCCTACCACCAGCCTTCCATGCCATGGATCTCTTCTCTTCTAATTTCATGAATCAGTTAACTTTGGAGTGTGGGCAGAGCTCCTGTTGGTTTCCTTCTCATTTCCCAGGTAGTTTGAAGCGAACATGGCTTTGTTCTCATCTGTCCTTCTAGCCCCAGATCAACTCTTATTTGGGGAAAACTTTTATTTTTGATCTTCCCCTCTCAGTGCCTATCAGCTGCAGGCTCTGTAGTCATGGGAATCTAGTGGCGAGACCTGGCAAACTGAGGATGTTTTCCAGAGGCCATTCTAACTTGACTGGAAACCTGGGAGGTGAGGGTAAGGGGATTTGTTGGTCACATATATGGCCGGGATTGATGAGCTATTTCATCTTGTTTGCAGGTAAGATAGTTCCTCCCTTGTGTGTAGACCCCATTGAGCAGAGGCTGCCTTGGAATGGAAGCTGGCTATTTCCTCTTCCCTTGCTCTTGAGCTCCACCCTGTCTAGCTGTCTATAAAGAATAGGGGAAATTTTGAATTATGCTTGAAAATTGTTCCACCGCAAAAGGGAACTTTCACCTTGGCTGCTCTCTGTTGAGGGGAGGAGCCTGGGAAATAGGCAGCCATTTTGAAGTATTGCTTGATTACTTGGTTTCTTGTGGGGTTTTTTTTAGTGACAATGTCTTTTTTTTAATGTTATTTAATATTTTGTTTTTTCCCCCATTCCATGTAAAAACAATTTTAACTTTTTTTTTCAAATTTTGAGGTCCAGTTTCTCTCATTCCCTTCCCCTTCCCATTCAGGAGGTAAACAATTTGACATAGGTTATATGTCTAATCATATAAAACACATTTCATATAAGTCATCCTGTGAAAGAAACACAGACTAAAAAAACCAGAAAAAAATTTGAAATGAAGAAAAAATATCTTTGATCTGCATTTAGGCTACTGGGTTCTTTCTCTAAAGGTAAACGCCTTTCATTATGAATTCTAGAGAATTGTCTTCGATCGTCGGATTGCTGAGAATAGCTAAGTTATTCATAGCAGGTCATCGTACAGTGTCGCTCTTGCTGTGTACAATGTGCTCCTGGTTTTTCTCATTTCACTCTGAATCAGTTTATGGAAGTCTTTCCGTATTTTTCTGAGAGCATCCTGCTTGTAATATCTGAAGACATAGCATTTCATCACAATCATATACAACATAGCCATTCCCCAGTTAGTGGACATCCCCTAATTTCCAATTTTTGGTCACCACTAAAAAGAGCTGCCATGAATATTTTTGTACATATAGGTCATTTTCTTTTTTGTTTTTTATCTCTTTGGGATACAGACCTAGTAATGGCATTGTCCAGTCAAAGAGTACACATGGTTTTATAACCCTTTGGGCAGTTAGAAATTGATCTACAGAATGGTTGAATAAGTATATAACTTCACCAATACTCCATTAGTGTTTTCATTTTCCCAAATCCCCTTCGACATTTGTCGTTTTCCTCTTCTGTCATGTGAGCCAATTTGACTGGTGTGAGGTAGTAGCTCAGACTTGTTTTAATTTGCATTTTTCTTATTGGTTTTGATCTAGAGCATTTTTTTTCATATAACTATAGATAGCTTTGATTACTTTGTCAGAAAACTGCCTGTTCGTATCATTTAACCATTTATCAATCGAGCAACGGTTCATTTCTATAAATTTGATTCCATTTTCTTTATGTTTGAGAAATGAAGTCTTTATCAGAGAGACTCCCTGTAAAATTGTTTCCCCAGTGATCCAGTTACGTATTCTGTTCAATCTTATTTTCTCCCTGTTACTCTTTCTTTCTGCTTTTAACCTGTCCATTCTCAAAAGTATTTTGCTCCTGACTTTCTTTCCCCAAACTGCCTTCCTTTCTATCCGTTCCTTCCTCATCTCTCCATATGGCAAGAGAGATTTCTACACCCAATTGAGTGTGTACATTATTCTCTCTTTGAGCCAGTTCTGATGAGAGTAAAGTACATGTGCTTCCCTTCCCATTTCCCCTTTCCCAGTAAAATCTCTTCCAGGCCTTTTCTATGGCAAATAATTTATCCCATTTTACTTCTCCCTTTCCCCTTCTCCCAGTGCATTCTTCTTTCTTATCCCTTAATGATGTTTTTTAGATAATCATACCATCACATTCAATTCACACTTCTGCTTTCTGTTTTTGTATACTCCTCCTAACGGCCCTATTTTTTTGAAGTTATAAATATCATTTTCCCAGGTAGAAATAGAACCAGAAGCATAAATCATAAGGAGTTCAATAAGGTTAAAGTGTTTAGAATCCTATTTAATTCCTTATAATTTCTCTTTTCTGCTTTCTTCTTTATGATTCTTGTGTATCTTGTATTTGGAACGCAAATTTTCTTTTCAGCTCTGGTTTTTTCATCAAGAATACATGAAAGTCCTCTATTTCACTCACTGTCTATTCTTCCCCGACCTCCTTAGAATTACACTCAGTTTTGCCAGGTAGGCTATTCTTGGCTGTAATTGTAGTGCTTTCATCCTCTGGAATATCATATTCCAAACCCTCTGATCCTTTAATATAAAAGCTTCTAAATTTTTTGTTATCTTGTGGCTCTACAATATATCGTACCTTTTTTGGCTGCTTGGAGTCTTTTTTCTTTGATCTGAGAGGTCTGGAATTTGGCTATAATTTTCCTGGGAGTTTTCATTTTGGGATCTCTTTCAGAAGGTGATTGGTAGATTAATTCTATTTCTATTTTACCCTCTGGTCCTAGATTATCAGGGTGGTTTCCTTGATAATTTCAATGAGATATTTTACATATTCTTCTATTTTTTCATTCTTTTGATTTTGTTTATTGTTTCTTGATGTCTCATAAAGTCATTAGCTTCTACTTGCCCAAATCCAACTTTTTTACTTTTTATTTTTTTTATAATAATAAATAAAAAAATAAAATTTTTTCAAAATATAGGCAAAGATAATTTTCAACATTCACCCTTGCAAAACCTTATGTTCCAAATTTTCTCCCTCCCATCCCCCACCCCTCCCCTAGATAGCAAGTAAGCCAATATAGGTTAAATATGTGCCATTCTTCTAAACCTATTTCTACAATTATCATGCTGTACAAGAAAAATCAGATTAAAAAGGAAAAATGAGAAAGAAAAAAAACAAGCAAGTAACAACAATAAAAAAGATAAAAATCCTATGCTGTGATCCATATTCTGTCCCCCACAATCCTCTCCCTGGATGCAGATGGCTCTTCCCATCACAAGTCTATTGGAATTGACTCGAGTCACCTCATTGTTGAGAAGAGCCACAGACATCAGAGTTGATCATCACACAATCTTCTTGTTACTGTGTACAATGTTCTCTTGGTTCTACTCATTTCACTCAGCATCAGTTCATGTAGTTTTCTCCAGACCTTTCTGAAATCAGCCTGCTCATCATTTCTTATAAAACATTACATTCTATTACCCTCTTCTCCCCAAAAAGGGAGAGGCAGAATGGGATAAATTCTTTGTCATAGAAGACGCCTGAAAGAGATTTTACTGTGAAAGGAGAAAATGGAGATATATTTCATTATATTATTATATTATATTAATATTCCATTACATCCAGCCGTTCCTCAACTGATGGGTATCCACTCAGTTTCCCGTTCCTTGCCATTATAAAAAGGCTGCCACAAACAATAAATCTAACTTTTAAGACTTATTTTCTTCAGTAAGCTTTTGTATCTCCTTTTCCATTTGGCCAATTCTACTTTTTAAGGAGCTCTTCTCTTCATTGGATTTTTGTGCCTCTTTTACCATTTGGCCGATTATGTTTTTTAAGGTGTTCCTTTCTTTGTTATTTTCTTGTGCCTCCTTTACCAAGATACTGACTGTTTTTTCCTATGACTTTTTTGTATCACTCTCATTTCTCTTCCCACATTTTTACTCTACCTCATTTACTTGATTTTTAAACTCCTTCTTGAACTCTTCCATGGCCTGAAACCATTTCATATTTTTTTGAAGGCTTTGGGATGTCTACATCCTACAAAGCTTTGACTTTGTGTTTTTCTGAGGGTGTTTTGATCGTTCTTGTCACCATAGTAACTCTCTGTGGTCAGAATTTTTTTCCTGCTGTTTGCTCATTTTCCAGATTACTTCTTGACTTTTAACTCTACGCTATAGTGGGGCTCTGCTTCCCAAATGGAGGGAGCGCTGTCTCAAGCTTTAGGTTTTTTGGTATAGCTACTTTCAGAGGTAATTCAGGAGACCCGTAAGTTTTTGGCTCTTCCAAAATGGTATGACCTGGAGAAAGATACGTTTACTACTCTCCTGTACTGTACAGTACAATCTGACCATAAGCACTGGTCTTGTGACCAGTGTCCCTGTCTCCTGCTGCTCTCACACTGGGATTGACACCCAGGACTGCGACCCAAATCTAAGTATTGCAATGCAACAGAATACTCCCTCTGGTGCCAGCAAAGGGACCCCTGTAAATCTCCTTCTGCCCTGTTGACCAGTTCTCTTACCATTTGTGGGTTGAGAGGTCTGGAAATCACCACTGCTGCCACTGATTCGGTCTCCCTGATGTCTGCTCCTGGCTTCTTGGGCCCTGCTTGTGTAGGACTGACCTGTGCTAGACTGCTCCACTCTCACCCTGGTGTGGCAGGGCTGAAAAATGGGTTTACTCTGTCTTTATGGGTTCTGCCATTCTAGAATTTGTGGAAAGTCATTATTTAAAGGTATTGGGGGGGGGGGTTGGAGGAAGAGCTCAGGCAAGGCCTTCCCTTATCTTGGCATTCTCTTTCATGATGTCATTTCTATACCACATGATGGTGGTTTTTCATGGACCAGAAGCTGGAGCATTAGGCCATGGCTGGCTCTTTGGATAGGAATATAGTGGAAAGCACCAAGAAGCCTCCAGTTAATTCCAGGCCCAGCTCATAGTTCCAGCCTCCATCTGTTCTGTCCCATGTTCATGGCTCCCTTATTAGCATGCAAAGTCTCTAAGTATTTGGCATTGGAGAACGCCTTGTGGCTTGAGGAAAAGTTTTGTTGGTGATCACCTTGAGGAGGATCTCCTCGTTTCCCCTTCTTATTGTCCTTGTCCTTTCCTGTGCTCCCGAGTTGTCTTTTTACATACTTGTAGTTTGTCCTGCTTCCGCTTTTTTTGTTTTGCATAATTTCATGAGCCTTGCCATATTTCACCGAAGCACAGAATATTTATCAAATGTGTCATTCTTAATTGTGTCATATGATTCCATTACATTGATATACTGCCGCGTTCTGAACACAGGTGTCTAATAAATATTTGTTGAAAGACATTCAAGTTGGTTCAGCTATTCCCCTATGGTTGAACCTTTAGGTTATTTCTAGCTTTGGGGGATGCCGAGTAATGCTGCTGTAAATATCCTTGTGCAGCTTGCCCCTTTTTGAGCCTTCTTAGGGAATGTTCCAAGTGATAGAATTATTGGGTTAAGGGATACGATTATTTTTATAACCCTTTATAGCATACTTCTGTGTTGTTTTCCCAAGAGATTATACCTTCCATATATATGAGTGCCTGCTTTTCCACAACCACACCACCATTGTTATTATTCCATATTATTATAATTATATTTTATTTCTATTATTATTTATTACAATTATTTAATAAATTTAAATTAAATTTAATTTAATAACTATTTAAAAGAAATGATAATACATTATTTTTATAATTATAATATTATTTATGATTTTATTATTATATAATTATAATAATATAATAATGTTATTATTATATAATAATGTAATAGCTGATGTTTATATGGCACTTTAAAGTTTCCAAAGATATGCCCACATATGTCTATCTCATCTGATTCTCATCAACACTGTAAGACAGGGCTGTCCTTTAGTCAGCACTATACTCATTTTGCAGGTGAGAAAACTAAGGTTTGGAGAGCCTCACACAGTTAGTGAGAGAGACGGGATTTGCACCCAGATCTTCAGGGCTACAAATCCAGCCATCTCTTTACTTTGCAAAATATCGCCACCTTGGTATACCTGGATCGCATTGCTCAAGTGTGGCGAGCATACATCCACCGGTTAATCTCGTGACTGATATTGCACCATCTCAGGGGAGGGGAAGAACATCCTGCAGTCCAGTGCCTGTTGGCGTGGGGCCTGCCTCCCAAGTTAGCAAGAGAACGGGTCGGGGCAAGCTGCTGCTCTCGGGGATGCTGTAGCCTGGACGGCGAGATTCAGAGCTGGCAAAGAATAGGCCCAAAGAGACCAAATGTTTTGGCCCACTCGAGTAGAGGGAGCATAAGATGAAGGCTGGGGAATACCATGGATAACTCCTAAGGAGGAAGGAAGTTATTCCGAAAGTCAAGTCTGAGAAATCTCCTCCTCAAAGTCTCAGGCTCCATCATTTTCCAGAGCTCTCTGGCTAGTGAATGAACCATTTTTTACCAAGTTAGGTCTTTACGGACCCAAAGAAATGAGCCTAATTGTCACAGAGTCCACGAGCTAAAAGGACCTTGGAGGTCGTCTCATTCGACTCCCTGAGTGATGAACGCTTGTTCAGCCTTCGCTTAAATGTTTCCACCGATGGGAAGCTCCATTCCATTTGTGGAGTGCTCTGTTTGCAAGGATTTTCCTGGTATTAATGCTTTCCCATTCCCCCAGTGTGCCTAGTTCTGCCCTCTGGGGATGAAGCAGAAGAAATACTCTCTTTCTCATAAGCACCCTTTAAATACTTGGAAATGGCTATCACATGTCCTTGAGGTCTCTGAGACTTACTCTGATCTCTCCTCGACAAGGTTTTGAGTCCTCTCCCCATCTTGGTCGCCCCTCCTCACCTCAGTTCTGCTCCACTTTATCTGTTCATTCTGACATGTGGTACTCAGAACTAAACACTGCACGTGGGCACAGACCAGATCAGATCAGGAGACGGTGGGACTGTTTCCACCTCGTCCATAAGGATGATGGGAGAATTTTCATGGAACCAGAAATTCCAGGAAGTGGATATGGGAAAGGACCAAATTCTGAGCATTGGAGACCCCCAGTGCAAAAGTCCAGAGATGAGAAAGAAGAGGGTTTTGTGTTTGGGAAAGTAAGTAGATTGTAGAGAGCGTGGAGGTTGGGGGAGTAACGTGGGAACAGTCTGTGAAGGCGGGAGGGCAGTCAGAGTATGAAGGATTTAAAATCCCAAACAGATCAAATGTTATTATTTTTTGGAGGTAATGGGGAGCCACTAGTGTTTATTGGGGGGATGGCACGGTCAGACCCATTCTTTAGGAACATCACCTTGGTAGGTGAGTGGAGGATGGACAGGAGTGGAGAGAGACCATTGCCATGGACCCCCATGGCCCAAGGTATGAGGTAGTGAAGGCCTTTACTGGGGAGATGGGAACATTTATGAGAGCATTCTATTGCAAAGGGGTGACAGCTGAGGTGACACTGAGCTTGGCATTCTGGGTAACTGGAAGAATTCTGGTGGCCATGACAGAAAGAGTGATGTTAGGAGTTGGAAAGAGTTGTCCAATAGCGGCTGCTGAGGTGAGCCTGGAACTCAATAGAGAGACAGTGTCTATACACAAAACGCATACATTTATGTATATGCATGGACATGTTCATAGACACATCACGTTCAGTGGCGTGTGAACAGTGGTAACTGTGGCCAGAGCACTTTCTAGGAAGCCAGATGACTGAAGATTTAGAGGCGAGTGAAAAGAAAAGAACAGGTAGAGAACAAATACAGATGGTCTTTGGCTAAAAAAAATGGAGATGTAGAAAATCATGGAAAGGCTGGAAGGATGTGGAGAAGGATTTTTAAGGATGGGGAAATAGAGGCTGTTTGTAGGCAGCTGGAAAGGAGCCGGTGGGGAAGGAGAGACTGAGGATTGGAAGTGGGGTTAGTGGTGTGAGTAGTCTGTTGGAGGAGTTGGTAGGGGTGGGATCAAGGGTATAATATAGAGGGATTGATCTCGGTGAAGGGAAGAGTTGCCTATCAGAGACCGGAGGAAAGAGAGTGGGATTGTTGTCAGGGTCTTGTGAGATAGAGGGCTGAGAGCAAGGTACTTATGGCCTCAGTTTGCTCAAGAAGGTGGAAGATGAGACTCTAAATTGAGCCAATGCCATGGGGGACTTCAGGAGGAAAGGTTGGGAAAAGCTGCTGGGGAGAGGAGGAGCATGAATCAGTTAGGGAGGAGCTGGACGATTGCCTCGCTGCAGTGAGGGCCCAGTTGATATTAAATAATACATCTGTAGTGGGCCCAGGCAATTTGGTGATGTGATTTTCTGCAGTCCTGCTCTGTAGCACGTGTATAGGAGTGAAGCAAGAGCTGATGGGTGTCATCCACGGTTGGCTTTGGCTGTCAGGGGGTCCAGGTCATCCATTACATCCTGGGCCATCGCCAGTTGTCTTGCCGCTAGATTTCAGCGACTGGAAGAGTGAGGATGATGTTGAGCTACCCCGCCTCCCTTAGCTCTAGTTCAGGCACAAGTCAAGATGTTGCCCCGTGACGGCTGTGATCCTGTTTGAAAACGAGGAATGAACAGCAGCCGTAGCTGTCAGGAGGGTGGAGCCTGAGGGAGCTCGAATGGCCAAAGCCAGGACGTGACATTTTGGTTTCGGAAAGTGATTGCAGACCGTTTTCTGGAATATCAAGCCCCCGACTGGCCAGTGAAAGCATCTTCCCAAGAGCCTTCTCTCAGTGCTTTGTGCTCTGCCCAAGCCCCGCTATAGATGGTAATTGGTCTGCAAGCGGCCCCTTTGGCAGCTGGACGGGGAGCGCCATGTGCGAATGTGTCTGGGAGCTCCAGTGGGCAGTGTCCGCCTGGCACGGAGTGTTCTTACTGGGGATCTTGTTGCCGTGCTAGGTGTACGGGAGGAATGGTTTTCAAGAGACATGGGTGAGTGAGGGACTTGGAATGGATCGTATTGGAAGGCATTTCGTCCCCCGGCTCCTCTGAGATGAGTTGTGGGTGTTTAAACCCGGGGAAGGGGGTGTCTGTGGGTCCAGCCACTCTCTGGTTGGCCCCGGGGCAGCCAGAACTGCAGCTGAGCTTTGTGTGCCCAGATTGGGGCTGAGGGTTGAACTCGGGTCCCGGAAAGCAGCCCCGAGCGGCCGAGGCCTGGCTGAGGGGATGGCCCCTGGCAGAAGGGCTGGCAGCTGGCACCGAGTCTGACAGGTGTGGCATTGGAGGCCCGGGGCTGGGGCTGGGGCAGGTCTCGGGGGCCTGTAAGCAGAGTTAGTTAGGAGCGTTTGCCAGGCCCGCTCTGAGAAAGAGGAAACTCGGCCCCATGGATCCAGGAGAAGGGGGAAGGGGCCAGAGAGATGGGGCTTCCAGCAGGGCCATCCATGGAGCCGGCTCACTTTTCTCATCTATCTAATGGAGATAATCATGCTTGGGCCTGCTCCCCCGCAGTGAAGTTATCGGGCTCCGCCAAGGTAATGGCTGTGAGCTTAGCCAACATTATCCCCACCCTGCAGGGCCAGCAATTGGGCTTCTTCAGCCTTGTCTTTGTGCCCCCAGGCCCTTGCCCGGTTGGCTACATGCCAGTCTCTTCCCAGGGGCTGTTTCCAAGCCGTTTGCTATTTGGTGGAACTACGGGGCACCCGGACCAGAATCCCACGCCTGGGGTCCCTGGCTCGGTTTGTAAGCTTCTCTTGGTTAGCAGGCCCCACCCAGAGGCTGCCAGTCACTGCTTTGCTCTGTCAGCCTCCCTATGGCGGGGCCTCCGTTCCTAACATTCCTGCCAGACTGCCAGGCTCTTTGCCCACCCGAGGAAAGCAGCAGGGACGGCCCCCTCCAGGATTCGGATGCCAGGCTCTTGGCATCATGACTGTCGGTGAGAGGAAAAGCTGGGATCATAGACAGACGTCAGCGGAGCTCGGGGGAGTGGGCACAGGGTACCTTGGGCAGGCGCCAAGGCAGGATGCCAAAGAGCCATTTCTCTCACTGTCATTTCCTCTTTCTGAAGAGCCGCGGGTAATCGGCATGAGACCTGACAACACGGCACTGCCGCCTCCTGCCCATTAGTACTGGGGGGTGCGTGGTCCGGTGCGAACCTCAAGGCTCTGGGGGAAGGGGGGAGAGGAGGGGATTGGGCCTTAACCGAGGCATCTCAGTGTGGCCTTGGAGGCCCCATGTATGTGAGTGTGGGCATGTGAGTGTGAGTATGTGAGTGTGAATGTGTGTGAGAGAGCGTGCACACCTCTGCATGTATGGATGTGTGTGAGACAGAGGGTTGGGGGTGGAAGGGAAGCGGTCAGCTGACTCCCCAACCCCCCCGATGGGCCACTTTGGGCCCCAGCCTCTGGCTCGGCCCTTGCAGCGCTGCAGGTTGGGGGAATGAAAGGCCCCCTTGTGAGACAGTGCAGGAAGGCCGAGCAGAAGGCGCCCTGAATTCCCAGATCCTGGGAGTGCTGGGACCTTTGGAGTTCATGGGCTGGACGGGGCGCCAGGGGAGGCATCATCTGAATACATGCCTTCCCAAAGCTTCCCAAGGCACGGAGGCCTAAAGCTGGATGCTGAATATTCGAGTGGGGAGTGGGATGGCAGGGGACTTGAAGAGGGAGAGAACAGGGGAAGGGGATGGAGAAGTTGGCACATGGAGGAATTCGGGTCCTGTGGGATCTGGACCAGAACCGTTGTCTTTCACATCTTGAAGACGAGTGGGAAAATGGCACCTCCGCCCCCCATGCTGAGCAGCCACAGGCTGCGGCTCCCAGAGGCCCAGCTTACGGGTCTGTTCCATGTCTTTCTCGTGGCATGGGCAAGGACAAGGTCATGTGGTCAGGGAGAAGGCCCCAGCTTTCTGGGGTGTCCACTAGGGCTCCAGCTGGTCATCAATGGCAGGCCCCGAGGAGGAGGGCCGGGAGCTGCGCTCCGGTGGCTTTGTCTTCCTGAGCAGCGGCAAAGAGCTCTGTTTTTGCCAAAGCGCTCCCTGTCGCCCGCTGCCCAAGCAGCAGCACCGGCTGGGGGCGGCCAGCGAGTGCCGTTTGGTGTGCAGGGTCAGAGGAGCACAGATGGGGAACAGGCCTCGCAGGCCATGGAGAGACTGAAGGCCGGGGGGTGGGGAGAGAAAGGGCCTTGCACAAGGTCCCTCAGGTAATAAGTAACGGCAAAGCCAGGCGCCCACCCCCCTCAGCCCCTCCTGCTTGTGGCTCCCGGCCGCCTCCGAGTTGGGGGTGGGGGGGGCTGTCGGCCCATGAATGGCTCTTTGTGGCAGCAGCCACCAGGCATCTTAGCCTCAGTTCCTGGGCTGGGGCCGGGGGAGCCCCGTGATGGAGGCCAAGGGGTGGGGCAGCTATGGATGTTCTGAGGGCTCTCCATTAAGTGTCCCCCTTTATTTGAAGCCCACTGTTTTCAGGATGTTCGGCTTCTGCTCCCCGGAAGGAAGCCGGCCTCCGAGGACGCTTAGGATAACTTCAGCCCCAAATAGCATTCTCTTTAATTGCAAATCCTCCCTGCCTTAGGAAGCCCATTAGAAAAGCTGGGGGGGACTCCTTCCCCCCAACACACACAAGCCCTCTGACCAGCAGAGGATGCTGGGTACTCTGGCTAAGCATGGTGGTTAGACTTCGGGGTGAGACTCCCGCCATCTGGCCCAGCCCAATGCCCACCTCCCCCAAAGTCAGCCCCCCCCTCCTGCACCTCAGCTGCATGTTGGTCAGAAAAATTCTTAGTTAAAGCAGAAATGGGGGGGAGGTTGGGGCGGGGGGAGAGGTGGGAGCCTCCCCTCCCCCAATAAATTAAGGAAACAAATCCCCGACCTCCAGCCTGCCGGGTCTGCGTGCGTTTTCATGGTTTACGATGTGCAGAGCCAGCTGAGTTGTAGATTATTTAAGGCATGTTAATGAGAGACAGAGGAGGAGAGAGTCGTTTCTGCGCCGTCCCCGGGGGGAGCCCGGCCTGGCGCTACAAAGGTGCGCCATCTGCTTCGTTCCCAAGTCCGGAACGTTCCGCTGACTCGGGAAACGGTAAACATTTCTGTCACCGGGAAAGGTTTGCCAAGAAGGCTGCACTGACTTCTTTGCCCTTCCTTGCCTTTTAAGATGGAGGGGATCCCCCGAAGGAGCCTGGCCCACCCTGCCCCCATCCCCATGTGCAGTCTGGCTTGCTGGCTGGCTCTGGTGGGGCACTTGTCAACTCACATCAAGGGTTACAGAAACACGGGATGATGGGGCTGGTCCGGCCCCCTCATTTTATGGAACGGAAGATGGGGAGCGAGAGAGGGAAAGGGCTTGGCCCGGGGGGGGGCAGATTGGATGAGAATCGAACAGCTGCCCTGCCCTCAACCCCAGCAGTGGCATTCTGCCATTTTGGAAGCTGTGGAATATGGGGAGAAAGAGAGGTGAGTGGGGAGGGAGGGGCTGTGGACCAAGTCCCCCAACATCATCCATGTCATCATGCTCATCTGCCATTTTGGAAGCAGTGGAATATGGAAAGAAAGAGGGGCAAGCTGGAAGGGAGGGGCTGTGGATCAATCTCCCAAATAGCAGGGAACTTGCTGGAGAACTAGAAGTCTGCCTCTTCTCCCTTTGGGTTCCTCTGGGCATCTAGGAGGTGGGCGGGGGCCCCACTGATAGACATCTGTGACGATCATTATTGGCTGAGCCAGCCCCTATTTGGTGCCCTGGAAGGCCTCCTGCAATGGGAGGCTCCCCTGGGGTTGCTTCCCACAAAGGGGATCACTGACACGTGTACAAGGTTATTCACTGAGGCCCCTGCTCTTCAAGGTTTCATGGTACTCTCTCGGCACCATAGTTAGCTCCCCGGTATTATCTCCAGTTTCGAAACACCAGCCTGGGAGTCTGAGGTGCCTTTGGCCTCTTGACAGAGAACCTTGGAGAGGGAGAGGGACAAACGAATCCGGCTCCTGCCTCCCTGTGCTGCCTCCAGGTTATCCACCTGGCCTTTCAGACTGTAGTAACTAACCACGATGGGGGTCCTCCTTGCTCCTTCCTCCCATGGCCCCCTTGGCTGCTGCCGGATGGCTCGTTCCTTTGAGTTTCAGAAAGCAGAGTTGCCCCATGGATCCCAAGGGCCCGGAAGGGAATTGTTTCTTTCCTAGAGGGATGCTCTGGGGGCGGCGATGCCCTCCTCAGAACAGCGCCAGACCCCCTTGTTCCTTACTGTCCAAAGTGGTGACGGGCAGGCTTTTAGCGTGGCTGTTGGCACGATGGGGATGACTTTCTGGACCCAGAGCTGCCACGAATGGGCAGCACCCCGCCTTGCTTTCTGCTTTCTACCACAAGACTATGGTGACTCCGTTCTCTCAACATCTATTTGGAGAGTGCCAGTGATGAACCCTGAAGGGTATGAGGAACAGGAAAAGCAGCTGGAGTTGGGGGTAGGAGAACACAGGCAGAATCAGCTCAGGATGGCTTGAACTCACTCTCTGATTCTATTAGGCCATCCGGGTCCCAGGACCAGTAGTCAGCCAGCCTTACAGTTAGCACTTGGGACAGTGTGGAAGAGACCGTTGCTCTCTCCCAAAAGCCTTTGGAATAGTCTGTGAGAATGCCGTCTCGACTACAGGGACTAGCTCCTGGGGCCGGGCGCGGCCTCGGAAAGACCGCTGCAGTGCGGCGCCCCTGTGAGTCTGCTTCCTGTGCCGTGGTCGTTCTACCCAGTGTTCTCCCAGCCATGTAAGCTCAACCATTTATCTTCTTTATGTGTCATCGGCTGCCACCGCGCTCCCACAAAAAAACCTTCCGATATCCTCCAGCACCACAGTGAAATGTAAACGCCTTTGCCTGGCATTTAAAGCCCCCGGGCCCACTTTGGCCTCGTCCTACCTTTCCAAACTTAGTTCACGCTGAGCCAGCCCCACCCCAATCTCTGCTCACCCTAGAATTCACCCTCCCAAAGCTTCTCCCTCCAAGGCTCCCGAGTCTCTTTGTGCCCCACACTTACATCTTTATTTCTCCATTGTCTTCTATGCTGGAACAGCAGCTCCTTGGGGCCGGGGTTATGATTTTGCCTTTCTGTGTACTCTCAGTGCTTAGCATGGTTCTGGACACATAACAGCTGTGAACTTAGTGCTCATTCACCCATCATTTCCCACCTCCGAGTCTTTGCTCAAGTTGTACCTCATACCTGACCCTCAATCCCCCTCTGCCTCTTGACGTCCTCTCCCACGCCCTTTAGGGCCGAGTAAAGATGCTGTCTCCTTCGGTTGGCTCCAAGCTTTGCTCAGACTTCCCTCTTTTGTAAGCTTCTCCCAGTGCTTCCGGTCTAGAGCTGGAAATGACCTTTGATGCCATGGGGTCAGCATCCTCATTGGAGACAACAGCCAGAGTGGGCGATGGGAAAAATGCACCAGGCTGGGTTTTCAAAGCTGATCTACTGGAGTGGGGCTGGGGATGGAGCCCAGTCACTTATCTGTAGCACTCGAGTTGGAGAGAGACATAAAAACATATATGACCACACGTCACTCTGGGAGCTCTTGGATGTGGGCCGCCCCTCCAGATCTTCTCTTGGGCCGTTCTTGCTCATGGCACCCCCCAATTGTTCTGTTCCCGACCTTCTTCTAGACTCTCTGATATTGCATGAATGCCCATTGGGCATCTGGGAATCACTATTACATTACATCTAGCTCACCTGCTGGCCTGGTCATATCCGGCACCCCAGCCGTGTCTGGCTCACCTGCCAGCCTAGTCATGTCCGGCGCCCCCGACTTTTGTACACATGTGCAGATCATATCTCCCTCAGCAGGCATTCCTCAATCCCTGTAGTCTTCTTTAGTCTGACTTGGGCCCATTTTTGGAAGGCGATATCCCAGAAGTACCCTGGGAGTTAGAGAGTCTGGGGGAAGGTTTGTTCAACGCCTTTTTCTGCCTTTACCTAACTGTGTGACTTTAGAGAAGTCCCTCAGCCTCTCCGGACCTCAGTTTGCTCTTTTGTAAAAGGAAGGTATCAGTCCAGCCAAGCTCTAAACGCCCACCTGGTCAGAACAACTTCGGAAGGCGCTATTCCCAGTGTAGGTGAGAATAGGTCAGGCTCTTCCTGGAAGATCAGACGGCTGGCTCAGCTCATCTTGTCCTTTCCCCTTCAAAACCAGTCCAAGTTGAGAAAGGCCGGCTGTCGTCCAGAGCAGGGAAGATCAGTGAGCGGCTTCCTGAATGGAAGCGTCTGTTCCACCGTGAAGGATCCTTCTGTGTTACTGCCACTAAGGTTCTCTGAAGTGACTTGCTCGTGGCTGTCCGTACATCTGAGCAAACACTGGGCCTGGAATCGTACCATATAGAAATGGAGGCTGTGTGGAGATTGTCATGTGATCATCGATCGACAGACGCCAAGGGATTTGGTTAGAACGAGGGTTTTGAGAGGTATGAGAGAGATGCCTCGAGTTGCCCTGCACACAGAAGGTGTTCCAGACAAGGTGGTTAATAAATGTTCGTTGAAGTAAATTGTCAGTCAGGGTAACACAAGCCCTAACGAACATATTGGCTCATTTTGCCGTTCGCTCACATTAGCCTGGCTCCGATCTCCACCCAATATGGGAAATGCTAGCTAGCTGCCAGGGCTGCCCGCCCCCGAGGAAGCTATGGGAACCAGCCGCAACCTTGAAAGAACGGCTGCGAGGTACTATTATGACCCCCACTTTACAGCTGAGGAAACTGAGGCCCTTGCCCAGGGTCACACAGTTCCAAAGTGTCAGATGCCAGAGCTTGAACCTGACTCCAGGCGTGACACTCTCTCCGCCTCTTGCCGAAGCACTGAGTGAATTAATTTCATTCTGTCTACCATACCAGGTGGCTGAGGGCTAAGATGGCAAAGAAAGCTCGTACAGCTGACGAGGCCCTTTGCGCTGCAAGAAGGAGCCTCTGAAACGTGACCTGTCATCAGCAATTCACTCACGGGCCTTGATCATACACTTACTAGGCGCTAAGCAGTGGAGATCAGCGGTGTGAGTTCACTAGACTGAGCAGGTCCCTCCCAACTCCCATCCTATGATTTTGGGAACTGAGGTCCCCGATTCCAAATTAAAGTGCTTTCCTCCATAGCTCCCGTCCTCGGACTTTGAAGGCTGATACAGGAGGCTCAGCGAGCACCGTCACGAAATTTCTCAGGGTTTGAGAGTCGGCTTTGGAGGTGAAGACCCCTGGACCTGATCCAGGCGAGCCATTCTTTCATCCTCACCATTCTTAATAAAGGCGAGAAGGCTGAAAGGATGTTGACTTAGGATGCCCAGTGTGCGGAGAGTCCACAATGGCCATGGTGGAGGACTTCTGGCTGGCTGCCCGCTCCTGTGTGAGCTGTGTGATTGTGGCTGGGGTGGTAGAATAGTGTTAGAAATGAGGGAGAGGGCTTTCCTGGACAAGCACTTAGCCCTGGGACCAATGGTGTGTCATAAAAGGAAAGCTAAAAGGAGCAGAAATGATGGAAAAGAGTAAAATTCTGTGCCTCGTCCTATGGCTTTAGAGGTCCTGCCTACAGTGACTCTGGGAGGGGCTCCCGTGGACTCTAACGCACATGAGCTCACCTGGGTCCCAAATTCCACTGAAAACAAATATGCTGACTCGAATTGTTAGCCTATCATTCACTGCACAGTCAGAATTTGGAGGGGCTTCGGGGGAAAGAGTTCAGGGGCCCTCGCTCTCTTCAGAAAGTTGTCCAAAGACCTTTGAGTTGCCACCGTAAGTCTTTGGGAGGAGCGGGCCTTTTTTCCATTATGGCAAGCAGAGGTTTTGCGTTCACCTCAGGGCTCCGCCGGACCGGAGGTAAGCAGACTGCCAGTGGTTGTGGAAAAGTAGTTCTGGCTCTCAGGTACGCCCACCTCTCATTTGACCAGTGAGTTGGTTGAGCCATAGAAGACGTGTACTTTTGCTCCCCTTGGTCTGATTTTGAATGCTGGAGTTGCTCATAAAACTGTGACCCAAGCTCCAGACCAAGCAGTTAAGGGTAGCCTGAGGCTGTTAAGGGCTGTGCTGTTTTATACATTGGCACACATGACAAACCAGCCTGAGGTGAGCCAACTTAGCTGCCTTTGAGTCTCTGGGTCACGACTGGGCCCAGGTAGAATCCCAGCCCTTCTTGTGTCAGACGCCACTATCACATGGTCCTGTCTTCCTGTCCTGTTCTTTCCCCCCCTCCCAGCCCTCACCAAAGGCCTGGTCTGAACAGACAGCATTATTGCTACTGTGAGGGGAGCTCTTCTTTTCCAATAGACTGTCATCATAAACTTCTGTAGGGACCTGTTTTGCTGAGGACCCTCAGATCTTCCCTCCCAGAATTCATATGGCAGACAGAGGGCTGTTCTAAGGGGAACACGTGGAATATTGAACTTGGAGTCACTAGGAAGTCTCTGTTTAGATCCCGCTGTGGGCAAAGTCTCTTCATTTCATTCTCCCTTTGCTTTCTCTCTTTTTTTATTAAAATTTTTTAATTTTCAAAAGATATGCATGAATAATTTTTCTATATTAGTCCTTGCAAAACTTGCATTCCCTCCCCTACGTAGCAAGTAATCCAATATATGGTTTTTGGGGGTTTTTTCTTTTTTCTTTTTGTTGTTGTTTGTTTGTTTGTTTGTTTGTTTTTTGCTGAGGCGATTGGGGTTAAATGACTTGCCCAGAGTCACACAGCTAGGAAGTATTAAGTGTCTGAGGTCAGATTTGAACTCAGGTCCTCCTGACTTCAGGACTGGTGCTCTATCTACTGCACCACCTAGCTGCTCCCCAATGCTGTTAAACATGTTAAAATATATGTTAAATCCAGTATATGTATACATATTTATACAGTAATCTTGTTGCACAAGAAAAATCAAATCAAAAAGGAAAAAAATGAGAAAGAAAACAAAAAGCCAGCAAACACCAACACAGAGTGAGAATGCTACATTGTGTTCCCTACTCAGTTCCCAGAATCCTCTCTTTGGGTACATAGTTCCTTTGCTTTCTCAACTACAAAACACTGACAAAAATACCCAGACTTCTGACCTTCCGGGGCTCTCGTCGTGGACATCAAGTGAAATAAGAAACCTGAAGGGATTTACAAACGAAGTGCTGTAGACAAATCAGGTTCCCTTGTCACCCTACTCTCATCTTTTCGGAGGGAGTTCCAAAATGAATAGTCCTTGGTCCTTACTGTCCTGCTGGCGTTTGACAGCCTGTGGTCTGTAGGGGATGCTACTGGGGTGGAGGTGGCAATGGGGAGAAGTCATCCTTTTTGGGGGTCTACTCAACAGTATTTGGATGTAAGCTCATTATCTGTAGGCTAATAAAAACATCCTTGATAGGATTTGACAGTCGGCCAGGGGGCCATCGGCCCCCACCTCGTTTTAATCTCACCTGCTACATCTCCGTATTTTGAAAGGTTCTAGAAATTCAAAAATTTTTTAAATGCAGTTGGGAAACCCCATTGAAGATTGAGCATTGGAAGACCCAAAGCATCCCTTACTCCCCCATGCAGACAGAAGGATTCTTCTCGGGGAACATGGAGTATCGCGTCCCAGGAGAATACAAAATGGCAGCCAAGAACGGGACTGCGTCTTCCTCCCGAGTCCCTGGGCCATACCTTTGCTATGGCACTAGCTGTCAGGGAAGGGCCTCATTGTACAAGGTGTTTGTCTAGCCCGTCCCCTGGAGACAAGGGGCCATCTGCTGCATATTTTGTAGAAATTAATATACGCTTGGAACATTGGCTTGGAGATTGATTGGCCGTAAGCCAATCAGGAAAAATAAGATGGATCTGAACCCTCACTGGGAGGATTCCAAACCCGGGAAGTGATTTGGGATAGGGCAGGAACAAAGAGCGGGGCAACTGGCTGAGTCGGAAAAGACGGGGTGGGGGGACAGTGGGGTCGGCGAAGATCCTGGGCCTCCAGAGGATCTTTAGCTGGCCACTCTGGCTGCCCAGTGCCAGGTGATGCTGTTCATCACCACCGAAATGGCTAAGAAGACTCTGGGGCCCTCATTGGGTGGGGAGTGGGGGGCAGCATCGGGGACGTGGGCAAACGCAGGCGGTGGAATCTGGCGTTTGGCCCCAGTCCTTGTTAATTAGACGCTATGATTGAAAAGGTCTTTCCTTTCACCCTACTCGAAGCTAGAACAAACAGAGATCTCATTTGTGTAAAGGGACAGCTTAATGAGCCATACCAGGTAACAATATCAAGAAATAGTGGGAGCAAGTTTTGCCAGGGATAACTATCATGTGGGTAATTGGACTGCTTAGGTATGAAACAATCCCCACGTCTGCTCCATTTGGGCTAATATATCACCTGAACCGGGGATGGTGTCTAGGCCCTGGCAAGGAACTCCAAGCCGGGGAAGGGCTGGAGAGCTCTCGGGCTCGGTCGGGTTCTTTTTGGTGTTTTGGCAGAACCCCAAGAAGGCCCCAGGGCCCTCTTACTCTGAAAGGAGTGCTGCCTGTGGCCTAATGGGCCATTTAAGTTGTTTGGGGAAAAGGCAGGAGTGCGGGTGGAGGGGTGTGAGTTCCTGGCTCAGCTCAGTCACTTCCTGGCTGGCAGATTACCACAGTTTACCTCAGTTTCCTTGTTTGTAAAATGGGGCTAATGACACAGATCCTATCTCCCTTTCAGGGCCCAAGCAGACGCTTTCAGGAAATGAGAGGTAGGCCCTGAAGTTTTATATCCACGTTCTGTTCTTTGCATCGTAGATTGAAGATGGAGGCAAGGCCGCCCTGTCCCGGAAGATGAGAATCGGGGATGAGCTGGTGAATATCAATGGTACCCCACTGTACGGCTCCCGACAAGAAGCCCTCATCCTCATAAAGGGCTCCTTCCGGATCCTGAAGATGATTGTCAGGAGGTAAGGTGCAAGGAGGCCCCTGTGGCAGGTTTGCCCTAAACCGGAGGCAATACTCATGAGGCTGAACACCAGAGCTCTGCTCCACTCCTCCGGTCTGCCTGTTTGATTCAGAGTATTGGGTGTGGGTGGTTGTCCCTCATTCTCCAAGGACTGAAACGATGTCGTTACATTAGGATCAAGTTCTGGTGTGTCTGATGGTGGCTGGTGAGACCGACACAAGCATGGAAGGCTGTGCCACAGGTTGGGCGCGGATAGTCCATGTGATCATTTGGGGTGGATTCGCTCACTGTACATCTCGCATTTCTTTTGAGAGTAACGTCCTCTGGAACTCGGGTTGCTGGGAAGGGCTCTTAGCCAGGGCTGCTGTTTCTATCCAACCCAACTTCTTGATTTTCTGCCGTTTCTTACTTGAATGGTTCAAGTGGTGTCCCTACTCCCTAGGATAGAGAGGCTCTTTCTCTTTGGATAGCTCTTCAGGCTCAGTGATACATATGAGGACCTCCATGGTGTTCTTCCTCCGGTACTACACCTGGGAACCCCATCCACCATCGCAGATTGTGACCTACCTCGGCCTTGGGACATAAATCCCAGGGAGGTACTTGAGCTCAGAAAGAGTGATTTGTCCATGGGCTGAGGCAGCTTTTGAACCCAGGCCTTCTTGATTCCAAGCTCACTATTTTGTGGGTCATGCCATGAGTCCTCTTGTTACTCTGTGTTTCCCAGCAACCTCCGCTCCATGTCCTCTCCCTCCATCATTGACTCATGTCCTTTTCCTCCCGAGAAGTCCTCAGTGCCGCTCTGTCCATTCCTCCATCTGAGGCAGATGCCACTGGGGCTGGGCTGCGTGTGCCTCCCAGCCACTCTCTGACTGCCTTTTGTTTACATTGGTTAGAGGGAATTCCTCTGCAAGCCAGACAGTCCCGCATTTGCTCTTCCTTGACCGAGGGTATTTCACAAGCCAGGAATGGCTTCCTACTTCCTGGCCTGAGAGAATTCCACTTATCTTTGAAAAAATCATATCCTAGGGGCAGCTAGGTGGCGCAGCGGATAGAGCACCAGTCCTGAAGTCAGGAGGACCTGAGTTCAAATGTGGCCTCAGACACTTAACACCTCCTAGTTGTGTGAATCTGGACAAGTTACTTAATTCCATTTCCCTCGGTAGAGAGTAAACTACTTGAAGGCAGGACTTGTTTGTTGTTTTGCCAATTGTATTCACAGAACTCAGTATGGGAAGGCAGGAATTCCCTGCCCCAGAGACCACTAATGATGCCCTTCAAGGTTGGCAAAGTCCTTTCCCCTCCTGACCCCATTGACCCCGAGACGGATCTCCCAGCATCTGCAGGCCATCAGTGCCAAGCAGTAGCTTTGGGTCGCACGGAGCAGTGTTCGGCCTGCCCCTTTGCTTCTGTAGTCTAGAATTTTGCCAAGAACCAAAAGTGCACTTTGGAAAATCCCTTGTTTTCCATCTTTTAGGAAAATCCGACCATTTGGCCCCGCCGAGCTGGGCGGCAGCTCTCCCCTGAACCACCGCCCAGCGGTCACAGGTCCCTGGGATGTTGCCTGCTGACTTGGCCTTGTAGGGATAGCTTTGTGTTCCCCGCTGTCTCCTCAGTCACCTTGCCTTTTAATGACTCGTGAAGCCATTTTCTCAGTCACTTGCCCTAAGTTGAGGATGATTCACTCAGTTGACAAATCCAGAATAGAGCAAAAGTTAAGTTGTGCCCAGAAAATGGAGAAAGAGAATTCACAGGGTCATTTGGCCAAGTCCCTAGTGGACCAGAGTTCCCCTCTATGGCCTCCTGTAGCAATCCAGCTCCATTAGAAAAAGGCCCTCTTTCCATCCAGCTGAAATCTGCCCCTCTGAGCCCAAGGAGAAAGTACGCCGATCTAGCTTTCTTTAGGCCAGAGTTTTTGAAACTTGTTCTACTCAAGACCCCTTTCCCCCAGAATTTTTACTCAACACCAGCATAAAGGTGAAGAAAATAGGTCTGTAAATCAAAGATCTACTGATAATAAATCATCATTTTGTGGCCTCCACATTGAGTCACGAGACCCCTCATGGGGTCCAGACTCACAGTTTAAGAAACTTCGCCTTCAATTACATTTGGTCTTTGTTCCAGCCTGTTGGAATTGGTTGGAGTTTTGACTTGGTCATGCAGTGCCCTGGCTTTCAGTCCCAGTGTCGTGGCTCCCAAAAAGTTGGTTAATGTGCCATCATTCAATTAGGCTTTATTTTTGTCATCGCCAGCATTGCCCTGTCTGCCCCAAGGAGGGACCCTCTTCTTCCCTTGATCTTTATTTCACCACCAACAGGGCTAAAATACCCCACACTAACCCATTTTAGGTCATTAGGATTCATCATTTTTTTAGGTGTCCTTCACCTGGCTCCCAATGTGGGGCGCCAAAATGTAATGTTCTATGGTTTGGGTTTTCAGTTCAGTAATCACCACAAGGACAGCCAGGTGTTAAAGTCCAAATCCTTTATTATCTCCTTCCTGGGGCTGGGCAGCTTTCTGGAGAGAGAAGTCAGAGAACAACAACTGCCTCTCAGTCTCCTTGCATTATCCTGTCACAAGAAGAGATCCATTCTGGGTTGGATCTCCAGCAGCCACTGTTATGTGGCTCCCGTGTATTTCATCAGCTCTCCTGTGTATTCCAACATCACCCATTTGTTTTTTTTTAATTTTATTTTATACAATATTTATTTTATTACTTTTATAAAATGATATCTTTTTATTTTCAAAATACACACAAAGATAGTTTTCAGTATTCACCTTGTGTTCCAATTTTTTCCCCTCCATTTCCCCCACCCTGTCCCCTAGACAGCAAGCAACCCAATATAGGTTAAACATGTGCGATTCTTTTGAGCATATTTCCACATTTATCATGCTGTACAAGAAAAATCAGATCAAAAAAGAAAATGAAATGAGAAAAGAAAAAAAAAACAAATAAAAAAACAACAACAAAGGTGAAAATTCTATGCTGTGATCCACACTCATTCCCCATAGTCCCCTCTCTGGATGCAGATGGCTCTCTCCATCCCAAGTTTTTTGGAATCAGCCTGAATTGCCTCTTCGCTGGAAAGGGCCAGGTTCATCAGAATTGATCATCGTATAATCTTGTTGTTGCCGTGTACAATGTTCTCTTGGTTCTGCTCAATTTACTCAGCATCAGTTCATGGAAGTCTCTCCAGGCCCCTCATTAACATTCCTCAAGGGGATGGGGAATAAGTGTCAGGGGGGAGATTTGAACCCAGAACCTCCTAGTTCTCATCCAGAGTTCTTTCCATTACAACATACTCCTTGTCTTCTACTTTGTGAATGAAACTGTACGGCCCATGGTCGTCCTTTAGGACAAGTTCATCCTTTACCTAAAGGGCCAGAGATAGAGTGCCTCCCCCAGCTGGCATCCTTGCCGTGTTCTGGTCTTCCCAGTTCACTTAGAATCATTATTTTGGAACTGCAGTTGGTCCAACCCCTTTATGTGACAGAGGTGGAAACTGAGGCCCCAGGAGCAAAGTGATTTCTTCAAGATCACCCAGCTTGTTGGCACCCATCTGATTCCTTCTCTATCTGTAGATAAACAAGCAAACCCTCTTCCCCAAGCAGTTAACCCCTCTGGTCCCTTCCATTCACCACTTTCTAAATCTCTCCTCATCACCTGGTAATTACATTGGAGCTGCTCACACTGGACACTGCTCTTCTGCTGGCTTAAAAAAGCCTGTATTCTTCCCAATTGTAATCCCTTTCTGCTATCTGATGGCTTCTCTGGTGATTGAACATATAAGAGCCCTGCACTTCTAAAGACTCTCTGGGTGTAACCTCGGCTGCCATCATGCCCCACCTGTTTTTGTATGATATCCTAGAGCTGGGCCCCATCTCTCATTTCCCTGGGTCAATCTACATTCTGAGGCCCAGTGGAAACCTCAGTGCATTTTGGACGTAGCGTTTTAGGTCTTCTCTCACCAGGTCCTCTCACTTTATCTCTTTGCCTACATTGGGCTTTCAGATGCCCTACTTTACCACACTGAAAGCATCGACGAGTCTCTCTGGAAGTCCCTTGCCAACAGGGACCCTGTCTTCCCATATTTGGATCTTGGGAAGTCTGCATCATAATCTGGGTATACTAAGCATTTGTGCCCACTGTGGCACAGTGTCTTATGATCTCCTCTAAAGGAGCATCTTTGTATATTCCCTATATAATTCTTCTGCAAACCTCATTGGCATTTTCTCTAGCAAATTGTCCTATCATAATTCCTGTAGCTGCATTTTCTCCAATGGTTCTTGTGACAGTTGTCTGCAGACATCCCACAAAATCAGCAGAGTTCATTGAGACCTTGCTCTATTCTTGTGAAGGCTTCCCCTCTGCTTTTTCTTGGGAGGGAGCCCCAAGCTTTTATAGCAGCAACAGCAATTTGCTCGTAAGCTGCTGTGGGGTAATTAATCTGTGCTAAAGGGTCTGCATACTGACCTTTACCTGCTAGTTGGTCAAAGGTAATTTGTATATAATTCCAGTTTGCTTATTGTTGGGCTTGTATCCTGCCTAGTTCACTATACTCCGAGAGCCACAATAAGTTTTGTCCAGGTTCTGAACATGTCCTTGCTATGGATTTCCAATCATTCGGGGTTAGGATTTCATAAGCCAAATTCTCTAATAACATTTTAACATAAGATGTAGCCCCATACAGAGTGCAAGCCTTTTTCAAGTCTTTAATAATTTCCAGATCAAAAGGAGTGTATCTTCTCCTTTGCTGACCTGAAGAATCAAATTCTTCAATTATAGGGTATGCATTTATTTTTAAATCAGATATATCCTGTCCTTCTTTTTTAGCTTTAACTAGTTCCTTTTGTAATCTTGTCATAGGGGGTGGATAAATTTCCTGAATGGGTGGTGCTGATGGTGTCACTGCCCCTCCTCCTTCTCCTCCTCCCTCCACCCATGAAGGGTTAATGGAGGTGGGTAAGTCAGGAGTTGGGGAATGCCCTAATGGCTCCTGCTGTGAAGCACCACACTCCTTAATTTCATCAGCTTCGTATTTAACTCCATTCTTGTCGAATTCTTCATCCTTTTCACCTAGTCTGTCGGTTTCCTCCCCCTCCTGCACTTTCTTCTTTTTCCTTATTCTATAACTTATATAATTCCTTAAAGCCAGTTGTATTAAGTTATATGTATAAAAAAGTTTCCTTAGAAATTGAGTCAGGTCTATTATCATTGTAATATTCACATAATTGCTCTCCTACTAATTTCCGTTTGTCTGGATCCAATTCTTTTTCCTTTGAGAACCAAGGAGATGTGTACTGTACTGTTTCTAAAAGTTCAATGATCCAAGTTACAATCAAACATTGGTTTTTCATAAGTTTAACCATTCTCTCTACACATTTTCCTTGAAGTGGAAAAGAAGGCTCCTTTCTAAACATTTGTCCCATTTCAGCTGAAGCACTAGTTTAGCCCTTAACAAAGTTTCCTTCCCGTCTGTTTTTTGTACTCACCCTAATTTCTGGTCGCAGAAGGTTCTTAGTCCCACGTTCGGACGCCAAAATGTAATGTTCTTGTTTCAGAGTTCTGGCCCATAACAAGTATCGATACTAAGGAAGAATGGGATTGAAATGAACAAAGTAGAAGTGTGGTATACAGTAGGTGCTTAATAAAAGCTCATAGCATTGGGGTGAACTGAATGGTAGAGGTTGGAGATTGAGAGATCAGATTTTGACAAGTGACAAAACTTTTGTGAAGGCTCCAGTCCCGTCCTTCCCCCCCCCCCCGCCATCCCCCAGGCCCGTGCTTTGTAGAGCCTCCTTTTTCCTCTTAATAGAAAGCGAGTTTAACCAGTCAAGAAGCATTTATTAAGTGCCTACTATGTGTCAGGCCCTGGGCTAAGTGCAGGGGATCCAGAAAGAGGCAGAAGATGGTCCCTCCTCTTAAGGGGTATACAGTGTCATAGGAGAGACAAATCTGTGCAGTGATTTTTCCAGCGGGATAAATAGGAAATATTAAGAGAAGGACAAGGAACTGGGGAAGACTGGGAAGAATCTGGGGGATCTGAGTTGGGATTTAAGGAAGCTGGGGAGGTCAGTAGGTAGAGCAGAGGAGAGACAGTGTTCCAGGCCTGGGGGATGGCCAGAGAGAAGGCCCAGAACCAAGAAGAGATGAAGGGGATTGTGGGTAGACCAGCAAGAGGCCGGACCCACTGGTGGGGAGTGAGAGGTGAGAAGATTGGGAAGGAGTGGGCCAGGAAGGACATTGAACACCAAGGAGGGCATCTTATATTGGGTCCCAGAGCCCATGGGGAGCCACTGGGGTCTGTTGAGTAGGGGAGTGACCTGATTGGACTCAGACCTGTGCTTTTGGAAAAACTGGTGGAACTTGGGGTAATTAAAGTATATCCAGAAACCTTTAATAAGCACCCATGGCAAGTACTATGTTAAAGCCAGGAAAACAGAGACCAAAGCAAAACAGTCCCCTCCTTCAGAGAGCTTGTGTTCCTCCTCCTCCTGGGAGGGGACCCACTCTGGCCATAAATGAGGAGGGAGAGACCACAGACGCCTGGTGAGGGTGAGGGTCAGGGGGCCAGGCCAGCGCACCTTTGCTAAGCTGAGAAATTAGACAGCGATTCTCAGAAGCGACGCTTGTGCAAAGGCAAACACACGGAGGTGGGGGAGAGGGCTGGGCCCCTGGTGTGGAGGGTTTGCAAAGCACAGTCATCTGAAAGAGGTCTGGACAGGTGGGTCACAGAGGGATTATGGGAAACTTTAGAAAAGGCCCCGGGGAGCCATGGAGCTCTGCACTGGGAAGATGATTTTGGCAGCTCCGTGGAGGTTTCAGGGAAAGGGGAGAGGCTGTTAGGTTATTAAGGCTGGCTCGAGCCAGAAGAGGCCCCCAAAGCTAAATTTCCCGGCAATGGGGGAAAACAGATAATGGCGGTTCCAGAGTCTGAAGCAGCCCAGTAATGGAGGGGGGATGTTTTCTCTGCAGACAGAGATGGCTGACCTGGCCCAGAGCCCCGCCTCCGCCCGAGCTCCCCTCCCATGTGCCATCCTGCTCGGCTTCCTCTGGAAGGGCCTGGGGCTGAGCCCTCTTGTCCCCTTTCAAACTCCATTACCTCCCACTGGATTCAATCTTGAGGGTTCTGTCAGCTCCTTGTCCACTTGCGGGTCTGGGCCGCCTGACGCCCTGGAGTCCAATTAAACCTTTCACACCTGGCCGGGTCCTGCTGGCTTTTCTGCGCTCCTCACTTCCTCATCCTCGAGTCAACGGTGAGTCACCTGCCCCCCTCCAGCCAGTCATTGGTCCCCAGCTCACTGGAGCTGGGCTGTACCCTTTGCTTGCTGGCTCCGTTGGGGTTTTGTTTAACTCACGGGCCTGGTAACAACAGACTGAGAACCTACAGTTTCTCTGAACCACAAAGGAAGGCCCATTTTATAGTATATTTGTTCTGCCATCCAGTGATATGGGGAGCAGGGGTGAGATGGGCCTTGTAGTTATTGAGGTCTCTTTCTGTGGGGGCCCCCAAAAGGTGGGGGCTGGGAAAAGGGAGTCCGGAAAGTGCAGGGTCTGCTCCTTGGGACAGGGCCTAGGGGTTTGAGGCCTTGTTATGAGATGTGGCTTTGTACCCCTGGGGGCAGGAGAGCTGCAGAGAAAGCTCACTGTGCCCATGCCGGCGAGATTCAGAGACAAAACGGTCCCTGAGTTCAAGGGACTTAGATTTTGTGGCCACAGATAAGGGAAACGGGTGCTTCCTGACTCCCTGCCCACCCTGTGCCCCTGCCCTCTGGGCAGGCATATTAGGGAAAACACAGTCAATAGGAAGGCTGCGCCAAAGACCATGCGGACGGGTTGCAGAGGGAGGAGATGGGCTGTCTTTCTCCTTGAGAGTACATTCACATGGTCCCGTCACATCAGTTCTCTCCCAGGAGGGCCCTACTCACCCCCTCTGCAGGTTTGTTTATTCCCATTTTCAGCTGAGGAAACTGAGGCTCAGAGTGCTCTGTAACTCACAGAGAGACAATGGAATTAGGACTCCAGCCAAGGGTCCCAGTGCAGTGGGACTGAGGGGTCATGGGAGGTGCTTGGAACAAGGCTCATGCTATGAAAAAAGAATCTCCCAGCCGGGGCGGGGGTTGCTGGGGGAAGGATCTACACTAGGGATCCTCCCTTCCTCACTTGACTTGTCAATGGGATCTCCAGCAAAGTAGGGAGGTCAAGAATGAGTTCCTGAGTTTGGAGGAGGTGCCAGTGTTAGGGGGGCTGCCGGCTCCTGTAGATGTTCCAGGCAGGGGAGAAGAGCTGGAGCAACAAGGTATGAGCCCATGTTGAACTGTGCATCAGCCTTTGACCCAGAAGTGCCATTACTGGGTCTGTGTCCCAGAGAGATCCTAAAGGAGGGAAAGGGACTTACAAATGCAAAACTGTGTCAGCCCTTTGTGTGGTGGCCAGGAACTGGAAACTGAGTGGATGCCCATCAATTGGAGAATGGTTGGGTAAATGGTGGTATATGAATGTGATGGAATATTATTGTTCTGTAAGAAACGACCAACAGGATGATTTCAGAAAGGCCTGGAGAGACTTATCTGAACTGAGGCTGAGTGAAGTGAGCAGGACCAGGGGATCATTGTACACGGCAACAAGAAGATTAGGTGATAATCAGTTCTGATAGACGTGGCTCTCTTCAACAATGAGGTGATTGAGGCCAGTCACAATGATCCTGTGGTAGAGAGAGCCATCTGCCCCCAGAGAGAGGCCTGTGGGGACTGAGGGTGGATCTCAACAGAGCTTTTTCACTCTTTTTGTTGTTGTTGGTTCGCATTTTTCTTTCTCCTTTTCCCCTTTTTGATCTGATTTTTCTTGTGCAACACAATGAATGTATGTTTACAATGAGTGCACATCTTGAACCTCCTGGATCACTTGCTATCTAGGGGAAAGGAGGGAAGGGGGAGAAATTTGGAGCATGGAGTTTTGCAAAGATGGCTGCTGAAAATTATCTATGCATATGTGTTCAAATAAAAAGCTTTAATAATAATAATAATAGTAATAAATAATAAAACAAGGCACACGCCCAGTTTGAAGCGAGTCTTAAGGCGCTCGCTGCCAGAAAAAGGAGGAAGGATGGGTGTGATCCAGAAGTGGCTGCTTTGGGGCTAAGCCCTTGTCATCTCAAAGCATAGGCCAGTAGGTGCCACTGGAGAGCACTGAATCATGTACCTTGGCCCAGAGAAAGCAGCAGTTCAGAGAGAGAGCTGGTCCCTAGTGGACCTTCTCATGCTCTTGCTGCTGGCCCACTCACCCTATTTCTTCTGCCCACTCTCCCCTTCTAGCTGCTGCCCTGCCTCTGGTAACTCTTAGCCTGGCCCCCTCTGCCTCCACCTGGCCCGGCCCCCCCTTTGGCTGCTTTAAACACAGCATTCTGTGCTCAGGCCTATTGACTCGGGCCAGGCTTCTTTCCCTTGTATCCTGCTGCCTGTTCCCTGAAGCTTGCTCTGATCACCCGGTTCCTGCCCCCCCACCTTGTGTCTCCCTCTCCCCCCCCCATCCTAGCCCTCACCGTCTGGGCCGGCCCTGAGTGACTAACCATGGTCATATTTTGCCTGCAATCCCCCTTCTGCAGGAAGCCTTCCTCCATCCCTCCATCCTCACGCCTTCCCATGTAGTGATTTCCCATGTATAGTTTGTATATCTGTTTGCAGAGGAGCAAGAGCTCCTCAAGGGCTGGGGCTGGCTTTTGGCTCTCTTTGGAGCCCCAGCCCTTAGCGCAGTGCCTGCCTGCCTGCCTCCCTTGCTGCTCCGGGCTCTTGCTCAGAGTCTTGTTTGGCTTCTTTGCGTCTCTTGTACCTCTAAAGTGGCAGCTTCTTTTTTTCTTTTTTTAATTAAAGCTTTTTATTTTCAAAACATAAGCCCGGATAATTTCCCACATTCACTGTTGCCAAACCTTGTGCTCCAAACTTCTCCCCCTTTCCCCCTCCCCTTTACAGCTAGTTATCCAATATATGTTCAACATGGACAGTTCTTCTATCTCTATTTCCCCAATTCTCTCGCTGCACAAGAAAAGTGAGATCAAAAAGGAAAAAAATGAGAGAGAAAATAAACTGCAAGTGCACAACAACAAAAAGAGTGAAAATGCTGTGTTGTGATGCACCCTCAGTTCCCACAGGCCTCTCTCTGGGTGTGGATGGCTCTCCATCACAAGCTCATTGGAACCGGTCTGAATCATCTCATTGCTGGAAAGAGCCACGTCCGTCAGAGTTGATCATCCTATAGTCTTGTTGCCCTGAACAATGATCTCCTGGTCCTGCTCACTTCCCTCAGCTTCAGTCCATGTAAGTCTCTCCAGGCCTCTCTAAAATCCTCCTGCTGGTCGTTTCTTACAGAACAATATTCCCTAACCCTCATGGACCATAATTATTGAGCCATTCTGCATCCATTCAGTTTCCCATTTCCTGCCATAAAGTGGCAGCTTCCTGGGGCCAGGGAGGATGCCCTTCTTTGCTGGGACTTGCACGCTGCCTTAGATCACTGATTCCCAGCTGATTGGGACCCGGCAGATTCATCCACACTGATTCACTTCATTTGCTCAGTCAGCTGCCGGATCTTGATTCTAATGCTCCGGATCTTGATTCTAATGCTCCGGATCTCTCACCTCCATCCTTGTCTCTCTCCTCATCCAACCTTACCCTTCCTTTAGGCACTACCATCTCTCATCTGGACTACTGCCCCTCTTTCTAATTTCTTCCACACCTCCAATCTATCATCCCCATGGCTGCCAGGTGGATAATAGAAAACATTGAGCTGAACAAGTAACTTACTTGCTCAGAAGTCTTCATTGGCTCCCTTGTGCCTTTAGAAAAAAAAAATACAAATCCTCAGCCTGGCATTTAACCTTCTACATGGAATTTCTTCCTGCCTTTATGGTTTTACTTCCTGTCACTCTCCTTAACATGCATTTCATACAAATCGAACCACTTCCCAGATGCTGTTCCTCAGTGACTTTCCTCGTCTCTAGCTTCCATGCTTTTGTAAGATGGGCTTCCGAGTCTGGGATGAGCTTCTGCCAAGGAGCCTCCTTGGCTAGGTGTGGGCTCCTTTCTCCAGGAGTCCCTCTCCCCCGGGTCTGAGCTCGTTCCCTTTTGAAAGACCTCAGTGTTACCTTATATAGACCTTGCAGGCTTGAGCTGCAGATCTTGAGTCTCCATCCAGGGAAACGTCAGCCCCCAAAGGCCGGGGGCCGCTTGATTCGTTTCCGTGTCCTGATAGCGCAGCATTCCACGTGTGGCAGGCGCTCGGTGAATGTTTGTGGAATTGAATGAAGAAATCCACAGCGACAAAAATGTTGATTTGCTTCTGTGAACGTGCTGAGTTTGCCCAGAACAAAGGAGTTGTGTTTGCCCAAGGCCTCGCTGAGGCTCTGTGGGGCCTGTCTTCATTGGATGGGTCCCATTGGACGGTGGAGGAAGTGCTTAATTGGGAGCCAGAGGCCTGGCTTAGAAGCGTGGCTTGGGCCAAGGGCCATTGGGCTGGGCTGGCCGTGGGAGGTCTCGGGGTGAAGCAGCAAGAGCGCCCAGACCATTCCTGGTCAGCTGAATCCAGCAGAGTTCATACTCCCTGAGGGCAGGGCCCGGTGGCCATTTTTGTTTCTGTGGCCTGGTGGGTGGGGTGCCAGGCTCGGCTTTGTCAGAAAGTCCCGTGTCCCAAATCCAGCTGGGGAAGTTACTTGACATCTGTGTGCCTTGGACCGCTCTCACATGTTCCCTACAGCCCTGAGGAAAGCATTGCCCCATCTTCGCCCGTCTCTGGGCTTGATTTTTCTGGGTTTTGTTTTCCTCCTCTGTGCAATGGGGAGAATGATGTCTGTGGACGGCATCTTTGGAGAGCTGTTGTGGGGCCAAAACGGGTTCGATTTGGGATCCAACGGTGACTTGAGTTGGGAAAGATAACAAAATTTTCTTCCTTTGGCCCCTTAATCAGCCGCTGAGCTACTAATTAAGTCCCTGCTTTCTTTAAGTGCCTCAGTGGCGGTTGTTATTCACCCCAGAAGAGGACCAAAGTGACAGCACTCTGTTGGGATGAAGGTACAGCATGTCCAACCGGACATGCCCATTTATGAAACTGAGCAAAGGCCCCGTCTGAGTGTGGACCACCTCACTGACCGGCCCTGGCTGAAGTGCCAGAGCTCAAGGGGGGGATGGCTCTGGCTTGGAGGAGGTTTGAGGAGGCAATGCACCCCACCACCCCCAAACACAGACATTCACACAAAACGTCCACAAACTTCCACACAAACACACACACGTCTGCACAAACACAAATACACCCTCAGAAATGCACACCCACACACACACCCACACCCACACACACACACACACATCCACATCCTCCCAGCTCACACAGTGGAACCGTCCTGGCTCTGTGTTCTAACCCTGCCTCTGTCACTTATTACCCATGTGGCCTTGGCCAGGTTCCCTTGCTGCTCTCACCACTATTTCCCTCTTGTCAGAGGAGAGCTAACTGGCCTTCAAGGTCCCTTCCAGCTCTGACCGTCTGTTCTAAACCTTTTGCTCTCTGGTCACAGACATCATGGGAGCAGACGAGAAGGCACGTTTCATTCTGGGCAATTGAGGGCAGAAAGTATTTTGCTCAGATGTAAGTGATGAAACCTTCCTGAGCCTCAATTTCTTCACCTGCAAAACGAGGAGGTAGATAAAATGCCCTTTGAGGCCCCTGGCAGCTCTAGATCCAGAGTCTCATGAAGCCCCATTTTCCAGAGAGGGAATGACCATTTGTAGCCAGACTCCCCACCCAGGAGCTGTTCCCAGAAGCCGTCTGGTTCCGCCCCCCCCAGATGAGGGCCCGGGGTCCAAGGAGATAGAAGGGATTGCCAAGGTAACCCAGGTGGCATAAAGTGACTGCAGCCTGAGCTGAACCTGAGTGCTCTGCATCCAGAGCCGGCTGTTTTTCCCTTGTTCCCTACGGCCTTGCTAACAAGGCTGTTCTATAGCTCCAATTAGATGATGTATGTGAAGAGCTTTGTAAACCTTCAAGGGCTCTCTAAATGCCCGCTCTTGTAATTTCGTGACTGTCATGCATTTGGCTGAATCCATGGTACCTCGTTAGCACTCGGGCCACAAAGGAGTTCTCATGGAGACACACGTGGCCACCCGGAGCCTTGTGGAACGGGGCCAAGGAAACCCAAAGAACACGGGCAAGTGAAGCAGCGGCTCTGGAGCCGGGGGGGGGGGGGAACGGCCGTGGCAGAGAGCTCTGGATCCCACCAGAATCTCCCCAAGTCAGTCCTGACTTGAAGGGGCTGGAGTAGAGGAAGCCGGGGAAGAGATTCACCTGGGGTAGAACTAGGACTCGGAGGAGACAGGGTAAAGGGGCAGATTTGAGCTAGTTATCAGGAGAGCTTCCTAATGATGCCAGCTGGCACAATTGAAGTATATAATGGCTCACTTTGGGAAATAATGGACTCCCCCTCACTGGAGGGCTCCAAGGGGAGCTCACGTGGTCACTTCTCTGGAAGGTTTCAGGGGGGATTTGCTGCTTGTTTGGATCCAGGGAAGACTGGTGGGCTGTGGAAAGCCTTTCCAACTCAGAGTTTTTAGGTTCTCCTCAACTTAGCTCAAAGACCATTCTTCTGGAAGGGACAGGGGGTCTATATACCGTCTATCTGAGTGTCTTTAAAGGGTGTAGAGACTGAAAAGAAAGAGAGATCAGAGAGAAAGGGACACGGGGAAGAGTGTAATTGGATCCCATCGAGTAAAATGTCCATTTTAGGCCAGTTGTGTGAGGGAAAAGCCCACGTTTCTGGAGAATTATGAGATTGTGGTGCAACCTTGTGGGGGAAGTAGTGGAAGTAACCTTCTGAATCATTCTGTTCCGAGGGAGGACAATGCCCTTACATAATCGAAGGAGAGGCCCCGCTCCGTCCCTGAGGGATACACTGGGATGTGACTTCATCGGCTTTTCCTCTCCTAATGTTGGAGGATTGTCTCAGGGAAAATCCTTGGTGAGCGGTTTTTGTCAGGTGACTAAAGCTTGACTCGAACACGGAAATGTCATGTTGGGCGTGCGGATGGCACCAGATCGGGTGGGGTGGCCGGCCTAGTGGACCTGCCTGAGAATTTGAAGAGGTGGACGCCCTGGGAAGAGGGCCCATCAGAAGGCCCTGGCCTTGCCCGCCAGTCAGAGCACAATGGGCCATGAGCCCTTAAAGTCCATTTGCTGATAAGAAAGCAGATCCAGAGAGTTAGGTATAGACTGGAATCCAGGACAGCTCACATTTGTCAGACTAGAGCATTTGGTTCTCTGTAATGGGGGGGGGGGGTGTTTGGCATCACTTTGTGCCTTTCTCTCACACATTCACTTTTCAGACCTTCATTGACCTCTCAAGACTTGACCTGCAATTTAAGCATGCTGCCAGCAGGAGGCAGGAGTATGCTGCAACTATGGAGTCCAGATTGATTTAGACTTCAGACTCAGATTTTGTCTTAAGATGGGGAAGGTTGAGCTGGTAAAACAGTTCATTTTTTTAGATACATTTTTTTTAAGAAAATGAATTCTGGGACAGCTAGGGGGTGCAGTGGATAGAGCACCAGCCCTGCAGTCAGGAGGACCTGAGTTCAAATGTGGCCTCAGACCCTTAACCTTTTCTGGCTGTGTGACCCTGGGCAAGTCTCTTATCCCCAATTGCCTCAGCAAAAACAAAACAAAACAAAACAGAAAATGAATGCTGACGGTACAGTTTGGTGCCTCTCTTGTCAATCCTTGGCCTCTCTTCACCCTGACTGGTAGCTAGCAATCCGAAGGCCTTCCTCACTGGTTTCTTAGCCTATCAGAGTTCTCTCCCTAAGCCACCAGCACTCTCTCCACTTGCTCCAGTCTTCTGGGTTAATCACGGGAAAGACCCTAGTAAGGCATCCCCACAACCTTCTTACTTCCTTTTGTCTGTATTGGAAAGAGGAAAGAGAAAAGGCTCTTGCTATCCAGACAAGAAACTCCTTCTTGTCCCGTCAACCTTGGCCGTACTCCGCTGGGTGCAGCTGAGCATGAGCCTCTCTCTGTACGTGGGCTCCTGGGCGGGGGCCAGGGGGAGGGAGGTGCGTGATTGCACCAAGGAACTGCGGCGTTCCGGAGCGTTCTCCCCCAGTTGCCTTCTGGGAGGGACTCACGGCACCGCGGACTAGAGTCCTGCGAGCAGACGTCTCGCAAGGATTCTGAACGGGCTGGAACTTTTTTATACCCTAACAAATGAAGAGGACCTTGGTGAGGGGCCAGGGGAGCGCCGCCACGGTGATTAATGGATAGGAAGATGGGACTCGGGAAGATATTTTCAGATAATGGAGCTTATTCAAGTCCGAGAGGCGGCCTCGGAGCTTTAAAAATAGCCGTTTGCTGAGGGGTGGGGAGGGGGAGGTGCTGGCTCCATCTTTCTTATGTCAGCTCCGGTGTGACCTCCACGGGGAGGGTGGCCAGCTACAAAGAAGAGTAAATCAGATCGATGTGTCACTGGCCCAGTCTGGCATTTGTTTACAAGACAGGAAGGGATGTGTTAATAACCGTGTTAAGGTAAATGGCCCCCGTACACATCCCGTTTTGAGGGATTCACAGTTTTCTGGCATTTGAGTGGGTAATAAGAAAGGGAGACTTCTTAGGTCTAGCGCTACCCACCCTCCTACCCTGCCTTCTACTGCCTCCCAGTCATTTCCCCCCCCCTCGCTGAGCCCCATCACCTCCTGCCCCCCCTCACTGAGTCTCACCACCTCCTGGCCCGCTCTCCCTACTCTCTCCCAGCTGGGCTCCACCACTTCCTGGTCCCTCTGTTCCTCCTGAGCCCCACTGCCTCCCAGGCCCCTGTCCCTGCTGAGCCCCACTGCCTTCTGCCCCCCCCCCCAGCTGTTAGTCCCTTTCCCTGTCCAGGTCAGGCCCACTTCCTTCCTGTTGGGCAGTTTTCTTTTTTTCTCTAGAAATTATATTTATACAGATTGACCATTCTAGAAAAAAATGGGCTTTTGATAGACACGAAAAATGGCAACCAGCTGCTCATAAGAACAATAAAAATAATTCAGACGAATAACTCCGGAGGCCCCAGGGCGCGGCGGGAAGGGACCACAGAACTCCGACTGGGATTCCAGGCCTGTTCCTTATTATCTCGCTGACCTTGGGCCTCTCCTTTTCCCTTTCGGAGCCTCAGTTTCCTTCCCTGTAGAACCAGGGGGCCGGACGTGTGGGCCGGAGGCTCTTTCGGTTCCCAGCCTCCCCCCGCCTTCCCAGTACACGACTGTGAATGCCAAGGGACCACCTTGTAAAGAAGGCCCCGAATGTCTTTCAAGCACTTTGCTCTTGAATTAATCACGGTCCTGATGGAGAGATGGCGGACGCGAGCCTGCCTTTGGCCAGAGCTCCCCCGAGAGCCTGTGGCAGGGAGGTTGGCTCCCCTGGGGGGAGGGGGCGTGCCTAACAACTTAGACTCCCGTGCAAAACGCTCCCACGGTGCCCAGCAGCAGCTGGAAAACTTCTCGCAGAGCTGGGGGGACCCTTGGGGAGCGCTCTACTGGCCACCTCTATCGCTTGGCTGCTGCTTCACCAGTCACTTGGTGCAAGTCCTTGCCCCCGAGTGGAGAAACTGAGGCCCCCAGAGGTGGCCCTTGCCCAAGGTCACGCAGCCTGTGAGCGGCCGAGCTGGGACTTGAGAAGCCAGAGCCTCTCAGCCCAACCCAGTGCTCTCTCTCCCGCCTACCCCGCTGCCTGAAGTTACCATCCCAGCCCGGGAGGGACCAACTGTTCCCTGAGTCCGGTACCCGGGCCCTGCCCAGTGTGGGTTCTGGTTGGCCATGCCCATAGCCCGCTGAGAGGCTGCCACCAATAGGTGAGGCCCCCCAACCTCCCGGCTGCTCACTGTGGGGGGGGCCTCCGTGTGGTGTCGGCTTAGAAGCACCGGGCCCCGAGGACTGTTCAAGGGGACTCTACTGGGTTGAGCTTGGAAGAAAGAAGAGAGCATGCTGGGATGGAGGCCACGACGGACTCCTTAGTACACAGTGGTCGAGCCTCCTCCTTGGACACCGGCTTCTGATATCTGCTCTTTTGGTTTCCAAGTTGGGTCGGGCCGGACTGGCATGGAAAGGACCGGGAAGCTTAGAAACCATTTGCAGAAGCTGGAAGGGAAGTGAGTCCAGGGCTGTCATGTGATTCACTGAGGTCACACACACAACAAATGGCAGAGCTGAGATTTGACCCCAACTCATCCAACCTCTAAACCTGGGATGGTGGATTTTGACATCCTACCTTTTGCCCTTTGTCCCTTTTTACTGCGGCTCTCCAGCAGATTTTTGCCGGGTTCCCTCCACTAAGGTCAGGAAGGATCATGGATGGGAATGGGGGAGCATGGGAGTGTGTGTGTGTGTGTGTGTGTATGTGAGCGGTTATAGGCTCATGACTCCAATGCCAGAAAGATGGGCTGCCTCTGCCCCAACTCTCAGCTGTAGCTATAACTCCGAGTGCAGCCTTCCTCCTGCCTTCCCTAAGAAGGGCGGGGGCACAATGACTCAGTGGGCATCTGAAAAGGAAGTCTGTTTTGGAGAGACCCCCCAGTTGTGACTGGGCTGCAGCAAGAATATCTACCCAGGTGGCTTTGATGGCAAGAACTGTAGCCGGGGAGTCCCAATGCTAGCCGTGTGCTTCTCACCCAGACAAAGGCTCCCCAGGGGCCCGGTCTACCTTCCCACTCAGGCTTCTCCCTGTTTCCAGCTCCCCTAACCTCTCACGCTGACTTCTCTCTTGCCGTCAGCCTCCAAGGGGCTTCATCATGTCTCAGAGAAGCTGGGCCCGAGCGGCCGTCGCCTGCCGTTGCCATGAAGTCTGACCTTCGAGGCACGCGGATCTCAAGATGGCAGAGAGATTTACAGCGAGCAAGTGCCTTAGGGGCGACTGTTTTCTAAACGAGAACTTCTCTGCTCCCCGGAACCGGGGTCGTGCATTGTCCCCACCTTTGATGAATCCGAGAGCTCATGGGCTGGCCCACGGCCCTCGGATCACTCCCGGTTGATGCTGTTATCAAATTGCCTTGTGATCAATCGGCCCATTGTGCCTGGCCCTTGTGGAGTGGGTCCTAATGAAGAGCTCTAACCATTCTCCCTCACTCCCACTATGTGACTGGTGGCAACCCCTAAATGACACAGCGCCGGCTGCGAGTGGGTGTTCGGTAAGTGCCCGCTGAGCAGCCACCTGTTCAGGGTGTCCTCGGTGTCCGATGCCCTAGTTTGTGCGTGGCGGCATGCTCGAGACACCCGCGTCTGCCGCTCGCGTTGCCCTGCTCGCGGTTGGGTCACTGGTAATTCGATTCTTCTGAGATCACGGCGTTTCTTGATTTATGACCAAATAGCCTCACTGGGAAAATACGTGGGCTCCAAGAATGGCTTTTAGCAGCAAAAAGCACTTGAGACTTCTGAAGGCATTGTACAATCGGTGTTCCAGAGGGCCATTGGGCTCGGGCTCTAGCTCCCTCTTTCCCCAGTACTACATTGGCTCTCGGAGAACGGGCACTGCCTGAGTTGCTTGTACGTGTCTCTGTAGCACTTAGTGCCGTGCCCAGCACATAGTAGGTATCTGTCATCCTTCCCCTAGTCAGTCTCGGGCCCGGCTCATCGGCCGAATACTGATGGATGAGCTCCGTGGTTTGCCTCCCGACTGAGCGTCGTAACTCAGTCCATTTTGGTCGAGCCATACATATGGTTCAAAAAATGGAGGACTTGATGTTTTCTGTGATCCTCACATCTCCAACTTCTGTAAAACAAAAACCGTACGCCACAGAGAAAGTGACTCGAATTATCTTCATGGTCGGGGACTCCTGGAACCCAAAAGAAGGTCAAAACCAAATGAAAAATCCCATGACCCGATAGCATCACCCTCCCTCCACTCCCCACTAGGCTGCCCCCAGACCCCCATCCCAGCTCGCAACCAGGCCCAGTCTAGCACTCTGGACCCCTCTCTCTTTTCAATGCCAACAGCGTGGCAGCACTCTGGGCTCCAAAAGATTTCTATAGGGGAACAGGGGACAGAGGGACCGGGGCAGGATGGGTGTGGGCCCCTCCTTCTCCCAGAGTCTAGGAGACCCCAATTCCAAACCAAAGAAATCCCCTCTGGCCGCAATGGTGCCAGCATTATGGCTCTGTGACCTGCTAGGCTAGGGGAGCAAGGCTGTGGGTAGGGGGCGGGCAATCCCTGCCAACCCTGAGGGAAAGAGCCCGGCATCCAACCAGGGCCACTTCTGAGCACCCAAAAGTCCCTTGGGGCGGAGACCCGGGATGGTGAACCATGAGTATCCAGCATGGGAGGAGGCTGAGATCATTCGCGACCCGGCTTCTGGGGAAACCGCTGTGACAGAGGAGGGAGCCAGAAAACGAGCAATGGAGTGGGGCGGGGAATAAAGGTGAAAAAACCCAAAATGAGAAGTTTCCAAAGAAGACAGATCAAAGACCTTAAATATAAGCAGATCAATCAACAGATGGAATGATTTACGAGAGAAGACAGTCCAGCCATCAGGCTTCCAGATCTGGGCAACGAGCTCGAGCATCTCTGAATAAAGAGCGCAAAATGAAGAAAATGATCCAAAACGAGAGGAGACGGGGGATCGATCCCATGGCCAAATACGGAAAAGCGAGTCTCACCAGAGAACCAGAAGAGACCTGTGGATGGGATAATGCTAATACACAAAAGTGAAGGATGATCTAGAAGAAGAAAGGTTCCAACCCAACAACCGAAAAAAACATGTTTCCTGTGCAAGCAAAACATCCAGAATGGTAACGGGAAAGAGGAGGGAACCCGTTCACGGAACCCGTTATTGGGACTAATCGGTCCCTGGTTGTATTATTTATTATACAAGGAGGATCACAAACAGGTCACTAAAGGGAATCCCAACAGGGAGGGGATCCAAGAAAGGCCTCATGTTGGACGTGCGCCTGAGCTGCCCCGTGAGGATTCTGTGACGTCAAGGTTCTAGAAATGGAGTCCGGCCTGTGCAAAGGGAAGGAGCGGGAGATAAAAGATATGTTTCGGCCATTTTGTTTTGCCACTGTAGAGCATGCCCAGCAGCACAGAGAGACAGCTAGGAGGGGCCTTAGAGATGATCTACTGCAGTTCCCTCATTTTGTTGATAGGGAAACTGAAGCATGTCACAGAATAACAACTGAGATTCGAAACCAGCTCCCCCGACTGGGAATTACTTGTTCTTTCCCATTGTCTCATGTTAGTAGATCCATCTTGAGTGACTTTGGATTTCAGGGAGGCTTTGTATCAAGAAGAAATCTCTTTATGAGAAGATGTCAACTGAGGCAGCATTAGATCCACATCAAGGCGGACGGCCCGTTTAAAAAAGAAACGAGAGGCTCATTCAGTACGACTGCCTTGCTCTGTTGTATTGGCTTAAGCCCATGAAGGTATTTTTTTCCATGAGGCAATTGGGGTTAAGTGACTTGCCTGGGGTCACACAGCCAAGAAGTGTTAAGTGCTGGATTTGAACTCAGGTCCTCCTGACTTCAGGGCTGGGGCTGTGAAGGTACTTTCACATAAATAAACTAGCAAATCTTTGTGGCCTGTGGAGATTCAGGTGTGGCTCTTTGCCCACTGACCCCTTAACAGCCCATTTGCACCATACTCTTTGGTCCCCAGTCGCCTGAGTTGTGACTTAATGCAACTCTTGGTCACATATCAAACCTTGAGCTACCTCTCTGTAGCTTGTACCCATTGCCCCTGGGACCAAGCACATCAGGGCTGATTGCCATGGTCCCTCTGTATCTTTCCTTCTCCAGGCTAAACATCTCTACTTCCTTTGCTCGGGCTTCGTATGGCATGACCACCGTTCTCTTGACATTATGTATTCTCTAGATACTGTGTAGGAGGTATAGTGGAAGGAGGAGCTGGATTCGGAGTCAGGGGATCTGAGTGTGAATACCGGTTCTGGCATGTGTGTGATCCCTTCCCCTTAGTGGATCTTGATGTTTGCATCTGGAAAATGGATTCGAAATCCTCTAAGGGCCCTTGCAGCTTTCATTTGGGATCCTGTGAGTCTAAAGTCTTCCCTAGCTCTTGGTTACCTTTCCCCGTCCTTGCTGACCCATGGCGGCCAGAACTGGACCGAGGCTCCCCAGGGCCGCCCATCGCCTGCCTCCGTGATCCTGGCCCCCGGATCCCTCCCTCAGTGGGGACGAAGCTGACCAGAGCCTCTGTGGCAGCACTAGCATGTTGCTGACCCATCGGGGGGAGGAGGGGGCGCGTTCCGTCCAAACCCTCAGGTCTTTTTCACACGAACTTGCGCTGTCCATCTTGTCCTTGGCGACACTTCTTCAGACCGCTGTGAGGCTTTCCAGCCACTCCCGGGCCGTTTGATCTCATTAAATGCAGCCTGAGGTTGGAGTGTCTTGTAATCTTCCTTGGCTTCCACCCCCATCGTGCAACACGTTCTCCATCCCGACCCGACTCGTGTCATCTGCAAGTTTAATAAGCGTTCAGTGTATGCCGTTATCGATTAAAATGTTAAGCTTGTCCAGACCGAAGGCCGGGTGGGATTTTGATAAGTGGCTGTGATGGGAGGTCAGAGCTCTGTGACCTTGGCCAAGTTAATTTACTTCTGTGAAGCTCAGTTTCTTCAGCTGTTAGAAAGGGAGAGATTCTGCCTGTAGAACTGACCTTGCCTAATTACTGTGAGGGTCAGGGGAGATCACGGAGGGGGGGGAGGGGAAGTCCTCGGGGGGAAGCAGTCTAGAGATGGCGGCTCCTGGTCGTGTTTCTTCAAGTCCCATCGGAATGTGAGTGTTGGAATCCGAACCGGGATTGTTTTCTTTGCTCCGCGGTCGGGCTGAGGAATTCTTCGGCCAGGATATGGTGCTTCCTGTTTCCTTTCTGGCCCTCTGCTACTGCGCTTCCTGTGGGCTCGTGTGCTGTGTCTGCTTTGGAGAGGGTGCCAGGGAGTCTGGCAAAGATGGCGGGGAGTGAGAGCCTTCAGGTGAAGCTGCCAGCCCAGGCTGTGGCTGCGGAGCAGTGGAAGGAAGGCCGTGCCTTCTGGGGGAGGCGACGGGGCTACCCTCGGAAAGCTCACGGCCCACCGCGTGTACACATAAGCACAATACCAAGTCTATGCCAAGGGACAAAGTAGGGACAGCTGCATGGAAGAGGTGGGCCCGGAAGGGAAGGAGGCTCTGCTGAGAAGGTAGGGCCTTCCTTAGGTACAGGAAACTAGCTTGGGGAAATCCCATCCAGAATGGCCATGAGCTCTGGCTTTTGGGGGGAGGGTTGGAAATGTGAGCCCAAGTTGGGTTTTCTCTGATGGCAAAGTCCCACTTGGCCGTGGGACCCTGGGCAAGTCACTTAATCCCAATTGTCTCAGCAGACAGCCAGGAAGTGTTAAGTGTCTGAGGCCAGATTGGAACCCGGGTCCTCCTGACTTCAGGGCTGGTGCTCTATCCACTGCACCACCGAGCTGCCCCCCAAAGCACTTTCTAATGGTTCAACAAACTACTCTTAGGAAGAGATGGCAACAATAGTGAGGGTGGCAGCCCTGAGCCCAAAAAGGGCATTGGATGTTTGGGTTCCACTTGGTCTTGAAGCTGCTTTTAAACAAGATTTAAGAATTGGAGACAGGGCACCTGGGTAGCGCAGTGGATAGAGCACCAGCCCTGAAGTCAGGAGGACCCGAGTTCCAATCTGGCCTCAGACACTAACACTTCCTGACTGTGTGACCCTGGGCAAGTCACTTAACCCCAATTGCCTTAGCAGAAATAAATTTAAAAAAAAAAAGAATTGAAGACTGTCAGCATTGCAAGGAGCTTCAGAGAATGGGAATCTCCAGCATATCCTCAGGCCTCTTCTTAAGCACCTTCAGGGCCAGGGAGCTCCCTGGTTCTTGAGGCTGGACAGCTCCCTCGTTATTTTCTTTGTGGTTTTCTCACTTTTAAATAAATCCGTTGGACTCTGTGACTTTGAAATCTTGTAACTGTTAGATAGGGGAGTCAGGCTTCCGATATCTGCCTGAGAGAAAGTAGACGGATGCCATGATATGTCCGAGTCAGGCCACCATGGCCAAGGCGAAGACTCGGTTTCCCCCGGCCTGGGCTTGGCTGTGCTTCCAACTCCCCAAGGTAAAGTTCTGTAATCCCCCTTTTCCATTCCTTCCTAGGTTCCTGGGAAATGTGCTCTATTTAATAAGGCGGCCATTAAGCGGGCCTGACAAAACTCCATTTGTTTCTAATCTAGCCTCTTGTTCCCAATGGGCTTAGATTCCCCCCGACCGTGTGTTCCTTATATGAAGCATCAGGGCCGAAGTTGACACTTGATTACAGAGGGTTTATTTCATCTGTGGAACACAATCACTGCTAAGTAAAAATTAATTTATTTACTACGCATCATAAAACTTTAATGTGTACGATGTGTGCAGAGGCTCGTCAAAGCCTCTTTTCAAAGGGAGATCTATTCATCCTGGGCCCGTTGGTTTATGGCGCTTCGGAGTAATATGTTGTAAATACCGATAAAATCAAGCATCTCTGGCGTGTGTACGTGGGCGCCGATTAGCCGTGGACCGACCTCCGGTGCGTTCGCCGGGAGCCTCCCTGTTGTCGGTTCCCCGGGCCGCCAGACACTTATTCATTTTCTGAACCTAAATGCATAATTATGGATGCTAACGGTGGGTCCTGCCGCATCTCCCTCCCTCTCCGTTATGGCCCAATTTTACTTTGGGGACACAAAGTGATTCCGACTCATTATTCATAGTTATCATAATTAAACATTGAGTTCTAGGTCTAAGTATGCTCATTATTTACCTATTATTGTAGTTTTTCTTACATCAGAACACTGGGAAACCACATTTGTTGGTCCCACATGGAGCCGGAGGGCCTCCTCCCCTATTTGAAAGCAGCCCGGCCTCCATTACTGAAAGATTGATTCTGCAAACAGCTTGTCTTGGCAGAGAGCTTGTGGTTCCTCCCGCCCGCATTAGTAGCAAAGCCATGTCCCTGACTACCATTTGAGCAGCCTGGAGTTGAGGCCCTTCACCAGCCTGATTGCGCTTCTCTGGACGTTCTCAGGTTCATTGGGGGCCTTTCTAAGCCGTGGGGCCCGGGACGTGCGAGCTGCCCGGAGTGGAGGACAGAGGGCGGAGGTCCACGTGCCCCTCACCTCCCTCCTCCTGGACGAACGTGGGTTTGGGCAGAGCTGCTAAATCCACAGGGGTCCAGACGTTAAGGGAGCCCAAAGAGGTCAATGGCCACCCGGCCCTTCCTTGGATTTCTTCTCTGTCCTTAAGAAAAGGCTTCCCGGGCCATTTGCCCAGGATGAGAGGAGGGAGAACCGGCTTTTGGTCCTCCACGCCACTGGAGGTGAGACCCACTCCTTGTTTTGAGACAAAGCTTGGTGTCCCGATGTTTCTCAAGGGGAGAGCAGTGATGTGATAACAGCTTAGATTTCCAAGTCCTCTTAGAGAGAAAAGAGAGGCTCGGAGAGGTGAATGGTCTCGCTGAGTTGGAGCTCCTTGTGGCTCTCTGGCTTCTCGGGAAGCTCCCTGATGATGTCCCTTCACTCTACACATGCTGGTCCGTTCAGGTGAGGTGGTCCCCACTTGGGCCCACCTTCCCCATCCCCAGGTTTTTCTCTCTCATGTGTCTTTGGGTTTTACTTTGTGGCCAGGCCTTTCCTCTCAACCCACAGACTCAAATCACAGCTCCCCTGCTGCTGCCCTCCCCCCACCCCCAGCCATCACCCTGTTTCCCTGCATCCTTCACTGCTAAATGCTTGGAGGGAATGACCCTGAGGTGTTTCCCATCACCTTCAGTCCCATCTTGAAATTTAAGGTCCCCAGCAGCCCGCTCCCAGCCTGCGGTCCAGCCAAACCCAACCTCCCTGTCACTCCCCACACTCACCGCTCCACGTCTCATCTCTGGGCCCCGGGCCCGCTGTGCTCGCCCTTCTCACCCCCCTCTCTTACAATCCCTGCTTTCCTTCACAGCTCAGCGCAGCCGTCCCCTCCTACAGAAAGAGTTTGGGGGACCCTATCGTTAGCGGGTGTGATCTCTAGGATAGACAGGCAAGGAGTGGGCAGAGAAGGAGGAGGAGAAGAACCAGGACAAATGGTAACCTGCACCTCGAGGGACTAGAGAGTGATCCACGGTGTCAAAGGCCACAGAGAGGTCAACAAGGACACAACCTGAGCAAAAGCCACAAGTTCTCATCTTTCTGGCTGACCGGTTGTACTTGTTAGAAGCCAGAACATTCTAGTAGGAAGGGTCCTTTTGAGATTCTCAGCCCCCAGAGTCCCCTGCAGCAGGGAGTCCCACCACCTTCCAAGGGCAGCCCATTGCCCTTGGGGACAGCTTCCACCTCTAGCACTTTCGAGCCTTCCCTTCTCTAGCCCTAATCTGCCTCTCATCAGCCCTGCCCTTGTTCTGCCCTTGTGGCCCAGATTCGGGCCGATTCCTCCGCCATGGGATGGCTCCTTAGTCACTAGACCCGTTTCTCTGTTTGCCCTCTAAGCGTATGGATTGGGGTCCTCGGCTGATCAGTGTGGGGGGGGGACTGGGAGCGGGCGGGGGGGGCATCCGGCCTGGGGTTCTCAGACTTATCTTTTGGGGATGAAATCCCAGGGCGCCAGAGGGAGCAGCGCGCGGACTGTGTGGGGTGGGGGCCAGAGCCAATTAGTAGGGAGGAGGGGACGGAGCAATAATGAAGACACGAGACTTCAATTATCCAGACATCTGCTGGAGCTCCCCTCCCCCTCTGCCGGGAGCAGAACGACTAATGGCTTCTTGTCTTTGCTTAATGATAATTTCATCCTTTAAAAGTCAGAAGAGCTAACGAGGGAAAATTCAGGACTGGATGCTTTTCTCTGTATCAGGGAGGGACTAGTTGCTAGGGGAGAAACGGTGGGAATGAATGTTGGGGGAACGGCAAAGGAGACGGAGGTGGACGGCCATTTCTGGGAAACTGATCTCTGGGGTGGGGGCGGGGTCTGAGGAAGGTTAGGAAGGAGGATCCTCTGTTCCCAGATTCTCGAGGGTCAGCACCACGTCCGCTGGAGCAGAACCCCTTGGCAGGAGAGTTGGTTTGTAGTGAGTCACACATATGTACATATGTGTACAGACACACACGCAGAGCTGTGGCTGAAACTGAGTTGGGAACTCCAAAGTCGTCCTGTCCCACAGTGCTTTGCTCCCCAGTTTTTTCACAGACACATATCCTTTGTCTTCTTCCTGGACTATGAGTTCTTCGAGGGTGCATTGATATCAAGCTGTTTCTTTTCTTCCTTTGGCACTCAGTACTTGTGTTAAGTAGCAGCAGTAGGCAGCCGGAGCTAGAAGGGCCCTAGAGATCACTGAGTCCAGTCCCATTTTACAGAGCAGGAAACTGAGGCCCAGAGTAGCAAAGCATTTGGCCAAAGTGCCCCAGCTGCTGGGTGGTGGAGTTGGGATTCGAGCCCATCGCCTCCAAGTTGGCCACGCCCACTGTAGCCCACTTCTCAGTGGCCGCAAGCCCTCGTCAGTTATGCTCCGGCCGCCGTGATCCCTGGCCCCAAGATTTTGACAACTTTTTCTAATTTAAATGAGATTTTGTTTTCCTGAAATCATCACCCATTGATGTGCCCTCCATCCAAGAGGTTGTGAGTGGAACTCAAGCGGGGCCAGCAGTGAGGATGGAGGCAGGGCAGGAGGAGGCCCTCGGCCTTCCTCGAAGGCCGCCACTTCATCGGCCGTGGATAGATTGCCTGTTGGAAATTGGTATTGGGATCTGAGGTCCGGTTACAAGGCTCTGGAAAAGAAAAGGAAAGTAGCTTGATGAAGCAGCGGACCTGTGTGGGTATCAAGATCTCTGAGGCGGGAGGTCCCCAGGGGCCTTTGTAGAACATTTGGGAATCAATTAGACGCCTCCACACGCCAGCGATCTGGAAACAGAGGGGGAAGGGGAAGGGGGAGAGGGAGGCAGCTGCTGCATGCCAGCCAGCACTGAGCGGTCTCCATCCTCGCCAAGGAGAAGGCATCCCGTGCCCGCCTCGCTCGCCTCAGGGACTGGCTTAGCCAGGGAGAAGGCCCTGCGGGGCCTGCCGAGATCCCCAGGCTGTCTTCAGGTCTTCCCTGAACCCCTTTCCACACACATGCACACACATACACACACACACTCACACACACACACATACACACACATGTCCACACAATATAGTTCACTATACATCCGTGTACACACATGTATATACAATATAGTTCACACATACACACTATATCCACTCACACCCAATAGACACACGTGCATATTTACACACATGTATATACACATGCACATGGGTAACACACACACATGTCCTCCTTTGGTCTTATTGTTGTTATTCTTGGCTTTAGGCTTGGCAAAGGGAACAAGGATACCCCAGAGTTGAACCTGCTGATTTGACAGAGGATTGTGAGGTTCAAGGAGGCTCACAGCTCCCCTCATTGCAAAGCTGCTCTCTTCCCCATCCCATAATCCCTCACCTCCATGAGTTAGAAGGGGATCTTTCAGGCCCACAGGCCTCTGTAGCAACTGGAACTGCTGCTCCCTGGCCAGCTAAGGTGCAGCCAGATGGTTTTTTGGCTCCCCGAAGACAGTGAGCAGCGAAGGTCGGCTTCAAGCTGCACACTCAAATGCCAAACCCCAGAGATCCTCCTGTTTGGTCCTACAGGCCATAGGGAGCTGTCGAGGTTTCTTGAGCAGAGCAGGACTTTAGGACTGTCGCTTTGGTATCTATGGGGAGGCCGGATTGATTGGGGCTGGGTCAGAAATCAGGTAGAAGGTAATGAAGGATCAAGGAAGGCTTCCTGTGGGACAAGGCCCCTGAGTGGCGCTTGGGAAGGGAGAAAAAGCCCCCTCGGCTCTGGCATCTCTGGGGGACTTCAGTGTCTTCAACTTGGTCTCCAGCCAGAAGGAACTCTTTAATTGGAAGTTGGATTCAAGCCAGAGATCCCGGCAGCCCAGGCTGGCTGGGTATCCTTGGGCGATCGCTTTCTCTCTGGGCACCTCTCATGGCCCACCATGGTCTGGTCCATGGGGCAAAGTGGCGCCAGCATGGCACCGGCATGGCTGTGAGTACCAGGCCCAGGTCTTGTGGTCTCTCTTTCTGCTGTGGGTTAGTTCCCATGTCTTGGCATGTGTGCACGTGGCCCCCATGGGGCCCATTTGTTAACACTCCATGTTAACAAACTCAGGTGTGCTTAGCTGGGCTCCATCCCACCCCCATCCCCTCCTGGCAGGCCCCAGCCCCAGGCCCAGTCTTTAGCTGTGAGAAATACGCTGATGGGATGAACTTGGGCCAAGTGTAAGTTCTCCCTTTGGGGTTGTCTCCTGGGGGGTCACTTCCCAGAAGCCAAAGGCATCTGGGGGGCGGAGCTCTTTGGAATCCTCTCCAAATCAGGCTCCCGCAAAGACTCCTTGGAGGCCACTCAGAGTTACAGGTGCCCCCATTTTTGGACCAGCACAGGACGGGAAAATGGAGCTAGTCCCGCCGGTGGGGCCTCGGCCAAGGAGCGGAGTTGGGCTGCCAAGATGGCGGCTTCCTCACGGCTCGGCCTTCTGGAGGACAGAAGCCCCTCTCAGGTGGGGGCCAGCTGCAGAGCTTTGTCCCCCAAGGGACCTGCCCCTTCGCCACCCCTTGAGGCCTGAGGCCTCGCTGGCAGTGCCGGGCCCAGCGTGACCAGATGCTCAGTTGGGTGGCATCAGGTGTCTCACTTAGTATCACAGCCTCAGTTTCCTCCCTTGGAAATGCTTGATGGGATGTCCCAGATGGGATGTGACCCTACTCCCAGAGCAGAGAGGTGAATGACAGAGAATTGCCCCTTGACCAGATCGAGGTGTGTTACTTGTCCAGAGTCACGCAGTCAGCCAGTCAGCACCGGAAGCACCTCCTATGCCTCGAGCCGGGTGCATGTGAACAGCTGAGATGTCCATTTCCTGGGAGGGTGCGGTGGGCTCTGGCGGCCCAGGTGCCCCGCGGCATTCCCAGGGCAGGGGAGGAAGAAAGCGGGAGATCTCAATGGACCCCAAGTGGCTTCGGCAAGCTTTCTAGGCCTCGGTTGCCGGCAGATCATGGTGCGGGAGGTAGTGAGGGGGAGGCTCTCAGAAGCGCAGCTTGAAGCAGCGAAGGTCAGCCCCAAAAAACCTCTCACAAACAAGGAAAATAAGGCCAAGAGCCTCATTCAAAGGCTGACTCCCTTCCTTCAGGATTCCTGGCCCACAGTGCCCAGGGACTGAGCCTGTGTCAGAACCCTGGACCTCTGCCCGCAGGGGACCAGAGCTTTGGTGCTCAAGTTTGGTCTTCTCTTAAGTATCTCTGCCTAGCTGACACTGTCTCTGTGTCTCTCTTGCCCCCCCTCTGTCTCTCTGTCTCTGTCTCTGTGTCTCTCTCATGTTTCTCTCTGTCTCTCTCTGCCTATTTGTCTGGGTCAGAGGAGCTGGGTCCCGGTGCCAGCAGCATGCGTTAATGGATAGCGAGCAGGCCTCGGGGCTGGGAAGATGGGGCGCCCTTCCTGTGAGGGAGCCACCCCAGCTGTCAGAGCATTTTCTCACAGGTCACACGCCCCTGCCAGTCCGTGCACGCGCCGGCGTCAGGCTCTCCGCCACTGTCAGTAGCCCACAATCGGCTTCAGAGAAGGGGGTTCTCACCCAGTTCTAGGCCCTAGTCCGAAGCTAGAAGACAGAAGCGGGGTTCATGCGGTCTAAAAACCGAGGGAAAGCAGAGAAGGGGGAACAATTTGCTGAGGATCCCACGGGGCCTCTGACACGGGCTGCCGGCCTCCTGGCCCACCTCCCTCGCGGTTCCCAAAGCTGGGAGCAACAGCGCCTCACCTGGGTCAGTAGAGCCCTGCTCACGTTGTGATGCGGCGGCCCCGGCCCCCAGGGTGAGACCTGCAAGGCCCGACTGCCTCCTTCCTCCCAAGAGGGGCGACTGGTTTTTTCCCCTCTTCTTGCAGATAAACAAGCAGAGCATTGTTCCGCCCAGCGGCCGCCCTCCCGGCCCCTCTTCCTGGCGCACCGGGCTGGCCCGCCGGCCCTTCATGTGGCTTCCACGGAATGTGCTCTTTGGGGGGAGGCGGGAGGAATGGCAAAAGTAAACACGGCTAATCGAGGCCGGGCCTTTGTGCTGCTCTTATCCAAACACTTTCAGAAGAGGAAAGGGCCCCCATCGACTTCCAGCCTCCTCGCCTCCATCTCAGTTTCTATTGAGCAACAGGAACCACGGTTGCCTCGAGAGCAGCTCCACGCTCTTGGGCCTCAGGGATGCAGAAAGGCTATGGGATGCCAAGCCCCGAGACAGTGGCAGCTGGGCCTGGAGTCGGGGAGGCCTGAATTCAAATGTGGCCTCACTTTTGGCTCTGTGACCCGCAGCAAGTCACTTGACTTTATTGACTGCCTCAGTTTCCTCAGCTGTAAAATGGGGCTAGTAATAGCACATAGTAATCACTGTGTAAATGCTATTATCATCATCATCATCATCACCATCATCATCATCATTGTCGTCGTCATCATCATCAGCTCTTAGCTGCTCAGACTTGCACAAGGCAGCCTTTGTTTCCTCATCTGTAAAGGTGGATTTAGACCAGATCATTCCCCAAAATTGGTGGTGGAGATGGGCCTCCTGGAGAATGGCTTGCCTTTGCAAGGCACTCTGGGACCATCCCTTCCACCTCCCTCTTTGTTTTCCACTTCTGCCAATCCCCTGTCATTGAACTTTCACCATCCCCACCCCATTTTCTACCTTGCTCACCTTGACTAACCTTCACCTTTCTGACCCTCGGTTTCCTCAATTGTCAAATGAGTCAGGGAGTAGACCTGAAGCTCCTCCTCTTACTTTAAAGCCAGCAAAGCGTATTGTCTTCATGCTTAGATTCTCATCTGGTTCTCAGATGAGAATGGCCAAAAGTGCTTCCTCATGCCCCCTTTTCCTCAGTTCTCCCTTTTCTTCTTGCCCTTTTCTCACTTCTCCCTTTCCTTCAGGGCCCCTCCCTTGTTGAACTGAGAGAAGTTTGCAGACTGACCCTGACCCGACCTAGCTTCTCACCAGTCCTGAGTTCTCTCCACCTAAAGCCAGGGTTGAGGGGACAGTGTGGCCCAACAATGCCTCTGCTTGACACCCTGCCCGTGCTCCTCATGCTCACGTTGAGACCTGGCCCTACCTGGCGTGGCCTTGATTTACTCTCCTCGCCTCCCTGTAGCACAACGTGGCCGACTCTTCAGTCTTCAACGTCCTCCTCTCTCCATCCCCCAGATCTAAAGGAGTGCCCCCAGCCCAGAGGCAGAAAGCCTGCTAGGGTCGGGCCTGGCTGAGGACTTCCTCCTTTCCTAGGCCATCAAGTCCATTAGGAAGGAGGCGAGAGGCCCGAGCCAGTCGCTCCAATGACCGGGGCTTAAGAGAATGGGGCTGTCTTGGGGGACATAGTGGCGCCCCTGGGAGCCGGGTGGGATTGCAGCCCCCGTTCGGACACAGGGACACCCGGGTCTTGTTTTGGAACCGAGGGAGCTGCCTGTGGGGGTGCCCGTGGTGGGGAGGCAGGGGAGGCGGGGGAGGTGAAGCTGCAGAGGGTGATCAGAGCCAGCTTGCAGTGGACCTCTGGGGCGGGGGAGCCAAGGACTGCAGCCTTTCTTTGGCCAGAAGGAGGGTGCCAATTGTGAGCGGGTGAATGCCACGATGAGGACTGTGCATTAGGCAGATTAGTCTGGCAGCGTTTGCGGGCTGGCTGGGGCAGGGGCAGGACATCCTGGCTGCAGGGAGGCGAGGAGGGGCCGGGTGCCGCAGTCCGCATGAGGAGGAATGAGGGTTGGGAGCGGGGCCGACGACCGGGGAGATCGGGAAGGGTGACTCCCGGACACTTGGCGACTGGCCGGTAGGGGCGCGGAGGGGACTTTGTGTCGGAGGACTTGGGGCCCGATGAGGGGCTGCCGTTAACAAGCCCAGTCTTTGGGTGATGAGTTTTGGACGTGAGTTTGGTGCATCGGTCAGCGAGCATTTACTAGGCACGTACCTCGCGCCCAGTACTGAGGACCCAAAAGCCAAAGCTAAAACATCCCCGCCCTCCGGGAGCCCGTGTCCCCAGGGGCCGACGGGGTGGCTGTGGGGCCCCGGGCCTAGCCGGGAGGAGGCCCAAGTGAAGGGCTACGGCTCATCTGCACAGAGGGGAGTGCCGGAGCCATAGGAGCAGAGGAAGTTGCCAAGGAGCTAACCATCTAGCCACCAGTCATTTATTAAGCACTTGGGAGAGCTGCCCTAGGAGGCAGCAGGAGGAAGATGGGAATGGCCGTACACGGCAGGGCCGGGCGGCCGTGGGGCCCCGGCGAGAAGCAGCGGGGCAGTGCTAGGGGCCGGACCGCTCGCCGGGGGAGTGGTGGGTGGCAGAGTAGCAGGGGGCAGCCTTGCAGTTAGGAGACCCGCCTTCCCATGCTGCTTCAGCCCACTCCCTCTGATTACATGAGCCAGGGAGTTCATTTTTCAGATCCTTGGTTTTCTGGTCTTTAGAGTGGGGACACACGCACATCCACACTCCTGGGGCTGTTGTGAAGCTCAAAGCACCAGAGCCCTGACGGAGCAGAAAGTGGGGTGCTCAGGGGATGCCAGCAGTGAAGGCGGGTCCTTTGAGACCCATTACTAGGGAGCAGCGAGCTGGTGGGCTGTATACCACCTCCTTTCCTCACCGGCTAGCCGGCACCGGGGAAACCGAGCCGGTCTGTTCCCGTCTGCCCCACTGGCTGATCCCCGAGGGTTCGGCAGCACCCAACGAAGAGCAGGGATTGGCCAGGCCCCCAGAAGCAAAGCCTCTACTCTCCTTTTTGCTCTTCCCCCTTTCACTTGATCTCCTTGGCTCCCACCAGTCCAGTGGGCATTCCCACGATGGAGACGATGGCTCCCAGATCAAAATCGCCAGACCTCGTGAAAGTTGAGGCCTGACACTTGCACCCAGATGTCCCACACGGGCCATCCCCGGCTTCATGGCCAGATCTCATCTCTTCCCGGCCACCCCGTTTCTGTCAGGGGTGCCCTTGTGCCAGTCCCTCGGCTGTGAGCGCCACCCTCCCCCGCCCCCCAGGTGCTCTTTGGCCGCCGAGTCTCGTCAGTGCTGCCGTCTCCTTTCCCTCGTGTGGTCAGACCCTCCTCACCTTTCTGGGATGTTCCCACTAGGCCCCCAAGAGAGGATTTTCCTGCTTCCCACTTCTCCCTTCTCTGGTTCACTTTCAACATGGCTATTAAATCAGGCTTCCTAAAGTACCTCAAGATCTGACCATACCAGCCTTCTGCTCAAGAAGACTCAGTGGCTCCCTCTTACCTCTCTTCAGCATGGCATTAACCCCTTGTCCTGCCTGGCTCTCTCTGTCTTTGTAAGCTGAGTGAACAGCAGCCCCCCCCACGCACTCTGGGTTCCAGCCTCCCCCAGTTGTTAGCCTGTTCTCCCTCCTGGGTGATGCCATGTTTGTTTTTCCCTCCCCTCTGCCCCTGCCCACCCCGGGAGAACGCTGGCTCCCAGAGGGCACCATCTGGTCAGCATGTGTCTTCGGGAGCCCGGCCCGGGGACTCGGCCCGAGAAACCCCAGTCCAATGAAAGGGCCCGGCCCTGGAAGGACCGGACGCTTTCCTCTGCCTCCCCTGGGCTTCCCAACAACCCCTCACAGTAAGGAAGGCAAAGGGCCTGGGAGGCTGAGGGAGGAGCAGCTTCTCAGCCGAGCCAGGCTCCCTGTGGGGACAGAAAGAGCTCCCGGTGCACATGGGGCAAGACCACCAGGTGCCCCGGGGGCGGCGGGCCCAGGGCCGGCACTAGAGCCGGGGAGCAGAGTGGGAAAGCCCAGGCCCCCGGGCTCCAAAGGAAGTGCAACCTTTGCTTTTTGAGGTATCAGAGGATTGGGAATCAGTGCTGGGGGACGGCCCAGTGGGAACGAAGCTCCGGAGTTCTGGGGTCCCGTGCCCAGGCCAGTGGGGACCAGAGGGGCTGGAAGTGGGCTCCGGGACCCACGATCCGACCCCCCCAGAGGAGGAAGCTGCAGACCTGGGGAAAGGGCTTCTCTGAGCCCACATGGAAGAGCCCAGATTGGAATGGGGTCCCTCTGAGGCCCCCCTCAGTTCCCAGACAGGGAGGGGCCTCAGGCAGTTGCGCTTGCTTCCCCCCCCCCCCAGCCACTCCAGGGAGCGGTCCTCAGCTCCTTGAGCATCACTACCCACAGAGGGCAGCTGGTGGGGAGGCCTGGGAGCTCCACCACTTCTTCCCTTCACCTTTCAGCAAGTGTTGCCCCCTCCCTGGGTCTCAGTTTCCCCCTCTGCCCAATAAGAGGTGCTCCCAGTGGGGACACCTCCCCCCTTCGTTGGCCGGAGTCTGCGCGTGCCCCCGCCTTGGCGGGCCGGCCGGGAGCCCGTCAGGGAGCTGGACGGGCGGGGTCCCCCGGACCAGGAAGCCGTGGAATTCTTTGAAGCGCGTCTGGGTCCCGGGCGTTCGCCGCTCCCACTTGGACGTGTATTTTTAAAAATTCCTTTTGGACACCCGCTTTATCTTTCCCAAACATCACTTCCTTGCTCCTTTCCTGAGTCCTCGCCATGGCCGGGAGCCCAGCCCGCTCATTGGCTGCCGGGACGGGGCAGGGCCGGAGGGCCCGGGGGGGCTGTTTATGCTGCCCGCCCGCCCGCGCCTCCATCCTTCTTTCTGCCAGCCACCGCCAAAGGGTGGCCCCAGCAGTCCCATGCAGCTTCTAGGGGGATGCAGGGCCCCGGGTGCCCCCGGCAGCTGCCCTCCAGCCCGCCAGCTCCCCCCTCTCTGTTTTGGGAACCGGGATGGCCAGGATGCAGCTGAGCATCCTGGACTGGGGCTTGAAGGCTCTGCCTAAGCCTGCCCTTAGTGCCCTCGATGGCCCCCGCTGAGTGAGGGGGCAGCGGATTGGACATTGGCCTCCCCCGGGGTAACCCTCCATCCCAGGTGACTTCCGTGGTAGGTGCGTGGGTCTTGTTCCTCTTCCCTTGGGGGTGGGGTGGAGGGCGGGTGCAGCAGGAGGCCCGGGAGGAGTGGGGAGCGAGGCATCTGCCGGCATTACCAAGCAGAGTAGCGAGAAGTTGGCAAGGTGTGGGGGGCAGGGCTGGTCTTCTCTTGGCTCCCAAGTGCCCAGGCTTGTGGGCCAGCTGGGTCCCCGTGACCCTGAGCTGAGCCTGCATGTAGATTTTTGGCAAAAGCGTCCCCAGATTAGATGGAGGCCTCGTGGCTTAGTTTCCCCCGACTGTAGAATTACAGCGCGGCAGCAGTGATGTGGCCCAGAGAGACCTCAGTGCCAGCCCCGGGGTCTGGTCCCATCTCGGCCTCACCCTCACCGTCGGGGCCTGGGCAAATCACTTCACCTGAATCTCTGTCCTGGGCACCCCCCACTTGGCCTTACGGGGAAGGTGTCAGCCGGCACTGGTGGAGGCAGTTTCCTCCCTGGGAATACCCTGTCCCAGTAAAATGGTAGGTTCCGAGCCCATCCTATCCTGTCTCCAAGAACCTAGGATTTAGGGAAGAGAAAAATGAGGCCCAGAGGGGGAGGGATCCCGGCCGGGAGGCCCAGAGTCTGTGCCCTTAGCCGCCCAGGGCTTCATGCTCCCAGGTGCCCCAGCAGCATCCAAAGGATGGCTTCAAATACCCCATGGGCCCGGGGAAGCCAGGCCGGCCTTTGCTGATGTGTCTGCGGGGCCCCCGGGCCTGTGCGAGGACAAACAGGGTTATGGAGTGTGAGAGTAAAGGAAGCTATTACAAAAGATCTGTATCTCTGATACAATATGCCACCCCCAGAAGCCGATGCCAACTTAGGCTTTGCAGGGAGAGCCAAAGGGGCGGGTCCCCATCTCTGCCCTCCACCCTGGGCAGGCCCCCCCGGGGGCCACCAGCCGGCCCCGGGGCTCGGATCTGGAGCTTCTGCCCTGTGATTGACTGAAGGCGCTGGAGTTGGGTCATATAGAGAAAAGGCTTTGGAGACACAATGGGCAGGAACAGGGCTGAGCCTTGTCATGGCCGGCTCCTGAGGGCAGAGCCAGAGTGGCAGGAGGTTCCCAGAAGGGAAAGGCTACCCTAGGGGGCCGGGTGAAAGTGGCCTGGGCCACCAGGCTGGCTCGGGGATCAGGGCCCTACCTTGGAAGCCTTTAGGCGGAGGCCGGGGCTGGGTCTCCGTGTCGAGAGTCCCCTTGAACAGTCCTTGGGGCTTGGGGCTTCTACGATTAAGCCAACACCACACAGAGGCCCCCCCACAGCGAGGCTCCGGCTCCCCAAGCAGCCGGGAGGTTGGGGGGCCTCACCTATTGGTGGCAGCCTCTCAGCGGGCTGCAGGCATGGCCAACCAGAACCCACACTGGGCAGGGCCCGGGTACCGGACCCAGGGAACAGTTGGTCCTTCCTGGGCTGGGGTGGTAACTTCAGGCAGCGGGGTAGGCGGGGGAGAGAGCAATGGGTTGGACTGAGAGGCTCTGGCTTCCCAAGTCCCAGCTCAGCCACTCACAGGCTGCATGACCGTGGGCAAGGGCCACCTCTGGGGGCCTCAGTTTCTTCACTCTGTTCCCATGATCTTAGGCTGCACTGTCACAGGCAGGCGGAGCGAATGCAGAGAGACAGGAGTGAGCATGGTGTGTGTGTGTGTGTGTGTGTGTGTGTCCATGGTCCTCAGACCCCCCCGCGTCTTTTTTTTCCGACCCGCTGGCTGACAAAGGCCATCTCCCACTGTCTGTGGTGCTTGAACCCCACCCCCCATGTGTTTAAAAGTCCCAGATGTTTCCCCCGATGCCTTTTCTTGCCCCCTGCCTCGGTGCCCCCCCACACCCTCATCTGTGCCTGGAAGGTGCGGTTAAGCCAGAGTCCAAGCCCTCCTCATCTCAGCGTGGGCCCACTCCGTCCCATAGTCTGGCACCTGGGCCGGGGGAAGGGCCAGCTCCCCACGAAGTTGGGCCCGTGGCTCGATCGAGTTGTGCATTTGAAGTCTTTGGTCCCTTGCAGGAAGTGAGTCTCTGGCCCCCATTTCCATTCAGTGCAGCCAAGCCTTCCCAAGGATCAGGCCCTTTGGGGAGCTGGGAGCCCCCTTCCTCCCTAATAGCCCACGTCTGTGGGGGCAGCTTTGGGAAGGTAGTTGTGACGAACGGCCTCAGTCAGCCTCTTGGCTACTTTTTCCCATCACTCCCGGTTAGCCCAGGACATCCCTCCTTGACTCGATGGCCCATCCACTCGTCTAGTGGCTGCATCTTGTCTTCCCCAACCCGGTTGGGGTTGGGGCTGGTCGGACACCAGCACGGTCAGCTGGTGAGCGGGGCACGGCATCAGGCCTCAAACCCGGCCCTGGGACTTGGTCTTGCTGTTGAGCCAGAATTGCCCCATTCCCTCCTGCCGGGGCCCTCCCTTTTCTCCCCTCCCCATCAGATCTTCACAAGGGGTACCTCTCCGCCAGCTGGGGTTTGCCCTTTGTCAGTACCATGGACTCTCATGGAGGACCCAGATTCTAGTTCTGGCTCTGCTGTACTGCCTGCATGACCTTGGACAACTCCCTTCTCCCTGGGGCCCTAAATGAGGCCTTTGTAAAATGAGGAGCTGGACTTGATGTTCTCTGAGATCCCTTCTTGTTCCATCTGTGGTTCCCATTGGCTGGCAAAGGTCATCCACCACCGTCCATGGTCCTCGAATCCCCCCATGTGTTTTTTCTGGTCCCATTGCTTGGCAAAGGTCCCCGATCCAGTACCACTGGATCAGCCATTGGCAGGTCCTGTGCAGAAGAACCTGGGAAAAGGGTGAGCTCCCTGGCAGCTCGCTGTTTCCTAAGGGAGCACAGATGCAGTCCTTCCCTGGGTCTGGTGGAGGGAAGAGCATTCCCCGAAGGGTGGAGGGGGAGCTCCGGGAGACAAGATGGAGATGGGGCAGGGTGCATGTGACCGTGTGTGTCCACACATTGCCTCATGTGCATGTGCTGGACTCTGCGGTTCTGGGGTGCTTGGGGAGGACGGCCAAGCCAGAGTGGATCCGTGGGAGCTGAGAGGAGCGCCACGGCCGTGTTTGGTGCAGGCTCCCTTCGGGACATGAGACGGGCTGAAAAGGTCTCCCTGGGTCTCTTGTATGGGGGAGGGGTCAGCCGTGGCCGAGAGGAGAACCTTGGGCAGCAGATCTAGATGGTGGGTTGTGACCAGCATCCTCACGGGCAGAGCCAAACCCTTGGTGGGGGGTGGTCCCTGGGGGCCCACAAGTAGACGCTGGGTGCCCCTCACCCGGACTTTTGGTTGGACCAGATGGCAGCCGGGATGCCCCCTCCTTCTTGCCATTTGGGTGTTTGGTGATGCTTTGAGGAGACATGGCCTCTGGGGGACTTGCCAGGACTTCAGGCATTGGAGGCAGCCGAGGGTCCCGGGGCAGGCCGGGAGGGGCCTCTTGGCGGGCTTCCTCCAGCCTTCCCTGAAGGAGCAGCCTTTGGTTTCCCACAATTCCCTTGCTCACTTCCTCTTGGGAGCCCAGCCAGACGGGCCTGTCCAGGGCCCACCTGAAGGCCTAGGCGGAGGCCAGCTGGGCCATCCTCGCGGGCTGCCCTCTCCTCCCAAGGCATCCTCAGGCATGCGGGGGAGGGAGCCGGGGTGGGCCGGAAACTGCCTGGGAAGTGATTTCAGCCCCGAGTCCCCAGGCTAACTTCCTCCCTATTCTTGTTGGCAGGAGAACCACCCCCCTGGCCAGGCCGCATTCATGGCACATGGCCAAACTGCTGGAGGGGCGCCCCGAGACGGCCGCCGCCCCCATGAACTTCTCTGAAGACCCCTTCAGCTTATCCTGGCACTCGGGCTGCGACTCCAGGTGAGTGCCGGCTTGGCCCTCCCACAGGGCAGCGCCCCCTGGCAGAACCCGGGCCCCCCGGTACCCGGCGGCCACAGCACAGGATCGGTCCTCGGACTCCTGGCCGGGCCTCGACTCGCTGGCTGAGTCAAGCGGCTCCTCCCGGCCTCGGCTTCTCTGTCTGTCAAAAGAGACAGTTAGGGAAACGGAGGCACTGATGACCAGTGATTTCCAGGTCAGAGGACCCAGGTTGAAATTCTGGTTTTGTTCCTTTTGAACCGAAGGACTGTGAAGGTCCTGCTCAGTCAGGTTCCCTGGGCCTTGATTTCTGCCCTGTTATCAGGGAGCTGGACTCAATAGTGTCCAAGGTCCCTCTCCAGTCTCACCTGCCCCTTGGTAACGTGCAGCCTCGAGGCCATCATCGGGAAGCCTTTGGCCCTCCAGGCACCGGGGCTGAGAGGGAGCCGGGGCTTTGCCTTGCTTTGGGATTCAATCCCAACAGGGTGGAGAAGTTCCTGGGGCACAGAAGGGGCAGCTCTTCCATCTCTGTCTTCCAGTCACAGTATGAGGGAGGGCTGAGGGACCCAATTTAAAGGGTTTGCCTGGAGTCACATGACTGGCAACTGTCAGAGAGACACTTAGGAAGCTAACACTAGGAACTTGAACCCAGAGCTAGGGACCGGAGCGCAGTGCTGTCTCCCTGACAGCCTGGCCACCTTTGTGTGGCCCAGCATAAGAGGAGCCAAGTGCCCCTGCTACCCCACTCTGGGTTCCTGGGCCTGGTGCCCAAGGGCAGAGATGGAAGGCAGGTGCTAGCCCCATGCCCTTGCCTTCAAAGGGGCAGGGCGTGGCAGCGCAGCTTCCACTGATGCCCATTGCCGTGGGCTCAGGGTGAGGGCTCTTGGGAGGCTGGCCCTGAGGGAGGGGATAGCCAAGGTCTGGCTGGCAGGGCAGGGATGGAGCGGAGCACCCCCACTCAGGCTGGGCGTGGCCCTGGTGTCCGTCCAGATGGCCCTCTCCTGTGCCCCCCGTCTGTTCTCCACAGCCTGCCCTCGGCCTTTCCCTTCTCCCGTGGCTCAGGATCCCTCTTTCTGCCCCCTCTGTTTTTCCCGGTCACTGATATCCCCCCTGTGGGCACTGGCAGGCCTGGAGCAGTGGAAATGGGGTGGGATGGGAGTGCCAGGGTTGCTATTCCCAGGTGAGGGATGAAGAAGCTGAGGTTTGGGGAGATGCCCAGGAGTGCCTAGGCCAGATACGTGCTTGCACAAAACCTGTGATTCCAGGGTTCGGTGCTCTTGCCCTTCGGCCCCCGCTGGCCAAACTTGGGTCTTGTCTCCCCAGAAGGCGCCGCGGGGCCCTGCCTGGCCTTCCCACCTCTGAGTGCCCGTCTTCTCTGTTTCTGCAGTGACTCGTGCATGCAGTGGTGCCCGCTGTCCCGCCACGGCAGCACTGAGAAGAGCAGCTCCATTGGCAGCATGGAGAGCCTGGAACAGCCTAGCCAAATGGGCCCCGAGGGCCACATCTCCCCCATGGAGCAGAGTGCCTACCAGAGCCAGCGGGATTCAGCCTACAGCTCCTTCTCCGCGGGCTCCAGCGCGTCAGACTACGCCCTGCCCCTGAGGCCGGAGGAGACGGCAGCCTCGGACTGCGGCCCGCCGGGCCTCGGACCCCCCAAGGCTCCCAATGGCCTCTGCTTCCACACAGGACCCGACGGGGTGGAAGTCTTTGGGGCAGCGGGACACCAGACTCCCAGGTCCCAGCCTTCACCCGGCCCCCAGGAGGGTTCTCTCCCTCTTCCTGCCCAGCTCCCTGTGGCCCCCACGGGTCCCCCCCAGCCTCCAGTAAGGCGGGACAGTCTCAGGGCCTCCAAAGCCCAGTTCCACCAGACAGAGAAGCGGAGGGCCTCAGTCCCTGGTGCTGCCTTGTACCTGAAGGACAGATGGAACGCCGAGGCCCTGCTCCCTGCAGAGCTCCCCGCTGGGCCCTGCTGCCCCTGTAGCCAGCTCCTAGAACCACTCGAGGGCCACTGGAAGGAGTGTCTGTCTGCTGAGCAGTTCTGTGTGGTGAGCCGCCCGTTGGAGCCGGGCCACAGTGACCCCGGGCTGTTGCCGAGGACGGGGTGGTCCAGCCCGGGCCACGTCATGGAAGAGCCCCCGTTATCCAGCAGCCCCGGTGGGGAAACCGAAGAGGAAGAGATGGCCACTGCCCCCCCGACCGCCATCCCCGCCCACCTGACGGGGTTGGGTGGCCACCGTCACAGCGCCCCTGAGCAGCTGCTAGCCTCCCAGATCCGGTCTCTGTGCCTCGATGCAGAGAGGGACGGGGAGAGTGAAGAGGCTGAGCTGCAGGCCAGGCAGGAGGGGCATCACTGGACCCTGTCCCCCCTCCACAGCGCCCACCTGGGACAGCAAGGCCCGGTGGCCGGAGCCCAGAATAAGCCTGGTGAAAAGAGGCCCCCGGGGCAGGCTAGTGGCCAATCTTCGGGCGCAGAGAGCTCGGCCCCCAGCAGCCCCGTGCCTGAGGGAACCTCTGACCAAGCAGTTGCCCCCCAGCTCTCTGGCCCAGAGACTGCTCCTCAGCCGGCTGGCTGCAGAGAGGGCTCAGAGGTCAAGAACAGCCGTCCAGGAGATGCTCACAGGAGCCATGGGCCGCGCTACCGCTCCGCCCAGCCCCGGCGCAGGAGTGAACGCTTCGCCACCAGCCTGCGCAATGAGATCCAGAGGAGGAAGGCCCAGCTGCAGAAGATCAAAGGTGACCCAGAAGAGCCAGAGCCTGTGCAGGAGCTAGAGGAGCCTCCACTTGCTGAGACTCCCCAAGTCATCCCTGTGACTCCACCATCTCCACAGCCTCCAGCTCCCGCAGCCTCCCAGCCTGCCCCTCCTCCTGTGGCCTCCCAGCCCATCCTGCCTCCTGCAGCCTCCCCGCCAGCCCCAGCTCCTGCGGCCTCCCCGCCTCTCCCTGCCCCTCAGATACCCGCAGTGCCGGCTCACCACAGACTGCCCAGCCCAGGGGAGCGTTTCTCCGGCCAACTCCGGCCTAATGGCAACTTGCTGAGGGCCAGATCCTCAGAGTGCTTAAGCCAGGCCACAGAGAGCCGGGAGCTGAGGATGGCACTGGAGCGCCCCGGCAGCCCCGGCCAGAGGCCCTGGCAGCCCGCGGCTGGACTCCACCCTTGGTGCAAGGCCCCCGGGCACGGGCCCCCCAAGCCCAGGCCCCAAGCCGCCGTCCGGGGAGGCCGTTGGCGATGGTCTCCCGAGCGGAAACTGCAGCCTCAGCTGCCGCCAATCCCCAGCGGGGTTTTGAACCCGAGTGAGGAGCCAGGACACCCTTCTGGGGAGGAGGGTGTCTTCATGCCCTTTGCAGACAGGAAGAAGTTTTTTGAAGACACCAGCAAGCTGTTGCTGCCCCCGGCTTCAGCTCTCGGACAAGGTAAACCCTTCACTCTGAGGCCCAAACTGCTGGAACCACCTAGCTTTCAGCCAGTGGGTGTGGGCTGCAGGGACCTGCGGCGCCATTCGGTGGACCAAGCTTACTGCCCCTCGGCCTCCCTGCCCCCGGAGCCGGCTGCCTACCCGGAATGCTTTATGAACAAAGACTTGGAGCAGCCCATGTGCTGCCAGCCGCTGGCGCACTGTGGAGAGTTCGAGTGCCTCCGGGCCTGCTCGTACCCGTGTGGTGTTCAGGGAGCTGTGGGCCATGACGCCTGCAGCTACTGCCCGGGCCTGGTGAAGAGAAGTGTGCTTGGTGGCCACCGGAACCACCACTGCCACCAGCAATGGGCCCGCTGCGCAGCCTGTTGCCACCCTGGGCCCCAGCACAAGGTCGGAGAAGAGGGCAGCCCTCCCTGGAAGGCCAGGAATCCCTTGCTGAAGGTCAGTACCCAGCCTCCCATGGGGGTGAGCCCGGGCCCATGGCTTTGCATGGGAGCACCAAGCAGATCTCATCCCCTCTGTCCTCCATCCTGCCTTCAGCTCTCAGAGTGACTCATTCCCAGAGACTTCCCAGATCCCATTCTCTACCAGGGCACTCGAGCAAGCCACATCCAGGGCTGCCTGGGTTGCCCATCCCCATGTCTGTCTCCCTTCCTGGCATCACTCGGGGGTTCTTGTGACAGCGGGTGGGACAGAGCCCGGCCTTGTCCTGGAAGTCCCCAGGGAAGGCCTCTTCCTCATCCAGTTCAGCCATGGCCTCAGCCATTGGCACTGGCCTGTGGAGCTGTCTGTCCCCTGCACCAGAAGGGACCATACTGGGTGCAGAGTGGGGGTGGGGTGGTCGAGGCTGTGCCCCCCAAGCACAGTGCCCAGCTTGGGCAGCCGTGGTGCCAGAACCGCATTCAAGCACGGGTGACCACAGGCTCTTTTTTCTTTTTAATTTTTTTAATTTGCAAGGAGCCCTTGGCTCAGCTTCTCTTGATTTGTGAGACAGCTACTGCAGGAGGGAGAAGTTGCCAAAGGCCTGGTGGGATGTGGCTGGACAGTGCCGAGAGCTGATTGGACAGGTAGATGGTGGCCAAGCCCTGGGGCCAAGAACCTTGGGAGCGGAGAAAAACTTGTCCTTAAGAAGCTTTGGCCTCCACCACAAAGCGTGTGCCCTTCTGCAGTATGTCTTACAGGGGAGAAGGGGGCCCGATGAGCCGCCCACCCAGCAGTTGGTCATTGGGTTAGCACAACATGGAGAGTGGGAGGGTCCTGTTGGGGTCCTTGCCCCCTTTCCTTCCTGACTCTCTGGACATCCCTGCCCAGAAGTAGCTTCCTAAGGGGAGAGGGTCTGACTTCTTGGAACATGGGGAATTAGGAAGCCCTGGTGCAGGTGTCAGGGTAGCTGGCCCAGATGTCTCTCATGGAGGTCACCCGCCATGGCGGCCCACTGCTCCCACTTGTCCCGAGTGACACAAAGTGGAGGCCTGAGCTCCTGCAGAACAGAATTTCAGTGGCCTCCCACCATCCCCATTAGCACCTGGAACCCTGGGCTTTATGCCTTGCACCAAAGGCAGGTTGGGAGGAGAAGCAGTGCCCTGGGAGGGAGGTTGTAGATGAGGCCCCAGGGACAGACAAGTCACTGGGGATTGGTGACTGTGGGCTCCACTGCTGGGAATTGGGTGGAGGGAAATCAAAGAGCATCCGATCCAGTGTTGCTTTCCTGTGGAGGAAATGGAAATCAGTCTAGGGAAGTGGGATGGTCTGCCTGATGGGTCGGCCTCCTCTGAGATCAGCTGTGCGTTCTTTGATGGGCTTGTCCACTTGCATGAGGGGGCAGCTGCCCTCCCTCATTGGACTAGGAACCCTTCGAAATTGGAGGTCATGTTGCCTGTTTGGTATCCCTGGTGCCCAGCAGTGTCTGGCACACAGTGGGAGCTTGTTGTCTTGCCTTGATTTGACTTACCAGGTGCAAAGTCATGGGAAGAGTTGGAGAAAGGGGGAGTGATGCTGATCACTTGACCCCCACAGAAGGGAAGGGAGCTTGTGGGAGTGAGGTTGTAAGCGTGAAGCCAGGGGGCTGCTTGTGTGACTCCCAGCGAGTCCCTCCCCTTTGGGGCCTTGGTCCCCTCATCAGCAGAGTGGGCTCTCCAAGTCGTTGCCAGCTCCATTGCTCTGTGGTTCTAAGAGTGGACAAGGAGCTTGGGGGGAGCTTGTAGGAAAAGGGGGATGGGGTAGAAGGCAAGCCATGGCATCTCTGGTGGGCAGAGCCCTTGGGAGGCTCTGGTTGGCCTTGTGCCTTTGCCAAAGGCTTCTGGAGACCGAGATGGCCCAGGGTGGTGTCCCCAGGTGCCGTGGCTCAGGGTTGAGAAGGATTCTCAGAGCCTGCTGAGTTTGTGGCCTGCATCCGCATGGGGCAGATAGCCTGTGGAAGGGGGTGAGGGCCTTCCCTTGCTGCCAGGGAGGGCCCAATGCCTCTGAGCTAGCCCCTATGAGTGACCCTGGCTGCTCCCGTGCAGATGCTGGTGAGGCTGGAGGGAAGTGGGCACCGAGAACCAGGATGGGAGCCAGAGCAAACAGCAAACGTGCTCGACTGGTTTGGGGCAGGGCTTCCGAGGGGGTGGGGAGAGGGGGCCCTGCCAGGCCCCTGGGCCACACGGCCCCAGCCTGGGAGCACCTTCTCTCTCAGGTGGCGTGTGGCAGCCCCGCCATGGAGGTGAAACAGACCCAGGCCCCTCAGGGCCCCCTCGGGGGTCACCAGCTGCCAGCCTGAGGAAGCAGTGGATGGGAGGCAAGTGGCCTAACTTGTTGGAGTCTTTCTTGTAGGAAGTTTCTCCAGACGAATGGGAATCAGCCAAGATTGCCAGGAAGGCTGGCCAGTCTGTGAGGTAGGTGGTGTGTGAGTGGGATGGGGCTGGGGGGCTGGGCTTGGGGCCTGTCCTGCTGTGTCAGATCCATGGCCCTGAGGACTGAAAGGTGGGAGGGAGTTGTGAGGGGGGTACAGACTGGGCATTCAGGGACAGCCAGAAGTAGATCCCAGCTCGGGAGCTACAGGGACAGCTCAGGGTCACGGGAGAGGCTGCTTCTGGCCTGATCCCTGTTCTGTTTGTCCCCTGGGAGGTGGATGGGCAAAGGCATCTCTCCCCAGGGGGCACACAGGCCCTCCCAGAACACACCTCCTAGTGCTGGGGAGGGGGGAGGGGCCTTGTCTGCCGGGCAGAAATATGCAAAAAGTGGAAGTGATAACTCCTGAGCAAGGAGGGCATGATGGGATTGCTCCTGCCTAGGGAGGGTGCCCCCTGCAGCTTTACAAGAGCGCTTGGCCCTTTATCAGCAGTCTCCTGAGACCTCCCATCAGCCCTCTGTCTTCCCAAGGATCCATGCTCTGGGGTGTTGTGCAAGGCCCTTAATTCTAGCTGCTGGTCTCGGGAAAGTGTGTGGGGTTGTGTGGGGAGTGTGTAGGGAGCATTTGGGAGTGTTTGGGAACGTGTGGGAGCGTGTGTGGAGTACGTGCAGTGATGTGGTGTGGGATGTGTGTGTGGGCATGGGTGAGTGTGTGGTGTGTGTTTGTGTGTGCTATGTGCATGTGGGTGTGTGGGTGTGTGGAGGGGGAGTTTGTGTGTGTTCTGTGTGCAGGGGGTTGTGTGTGTGTCTCGAGAATGTGTATATGTGTGGGGGTGTGTGTGGGCACTCTGTGTATGTGTGTGCTATGGATGTGTCTGGGGACTGTATGTGTGTGTTTGGTGTTTCTGTGTGGGATGTGATGTGGTGTGGTGGGTGGGTGTGCGTGAGTGTGTGTGTGAGTGTGTGTGTGGGTTCCTCAGTGGTAATGGGGAGCACCTTGCCAGCAGCTTGTGAGTCTGGAGCTGGTGGGGACCCGGCCCAGTTGGCTTCCTGGACAAGGTAAGGGGGCGGCCTCTGGCTGGTGAGGCACCAGCAGGGGCCGGGGGCCTGGCGCAGACCACCAGGGTGATTGCAGGTAGCTCACCGCCCACGTCTGGGCCCTGCTGGTTTCCTCATCTGTAAAATGGATGGGCTGATGGTACCACACTCCCCCACCCAGGGGTGGGGAAAGGGCTTTGGAGCCTGAAGGTACTAAAGCTACAGGAGCCAACGTGATCAGTCCAGGAGGAGGGAACGGCAAGAGCAGGGCCGGGGGGAACACAGCTTACTCACGGAGCAGGCAGGAGACGAGGCTGACCCACAGTTCTAGGCCCCAGGCCGGTGAACCCAGAGTAGCGAAGTGGCGCACACAGGTCGGGGAGGAGCCAGGGCAAGTCCTTCGGGCTCAGCTGGGAAGTGAGCCGGGAACACGGGATGACCAGCAGCACATGCAGTGGGCGGCCAGGAAGCTGCCATCACCCAGAGAAGGGTCCTGGGCTTAGGTGGTGAGAGAGCACAAGGTGGCTGCCTTGGAGAACAACCGGGCAAGATGAGGACCGGCCAGTCAGACATGGCCGGTATAGGCAGGGGGTGCTGGCAACAGAGGCCTATCAAGACAGGGAGCTCAGCCTGCACCAAAGACCATCCCCCTCTCTCTGTCCCCAGATGCCCCACACCTAGCTCAGGGTCTGCCCCACAGTCGGCGCCTCCTGGTGTTTCTGGACATCAGCTCTGACTTGGGGGCAGTGGAAAACCCTGGCAACAAAGCCAGGAGAGCAGCACAGAAAGCACAGCCTTCTCTGAGGACAGATAAGAAAAGAGGCAGAAGGAGTTTTGACCATGGGAGGCAGGGCAGGCAGTGCTCAAAGTAGCAAATAGACCAAGGAAACAATGTTCTGGGGCCCAGAGTGCTGACAAAGTGAGAGGCAGGGGGAAGGAGACCAGAGGCACAAAGAAGACAGGGGGATGGGCCCCACAATTCCAAACTCTTCCTCTGGACCCACAAGGAGGCAACAAAATGAGAGGCTTCTTGTGGAAGGGGGACTCACCCTGCTCTGCCCAGCCCCACAGGACCCACTTGGAAGCAGTAGAAGAAGGGCCAGAGAGGCAAGCTCAGGCTGGAGATCAGGGACAGATGACCAAGAGTGGCCCTGAGTGCGAGGGGCCGCCTGAGGAGGTGGTAAGCTCCCTCTCCTCCTGAAGGGTCTTGAGCAGAATTGGGAGAATAGTGCCAGGGACAGTGTGAGGGGGTTTCTGTGCTCAGGAACCTCTGGAGCCCTGCAAGTTCCCAGGAGCTCAAGGCCCCATGGACACTTTAGGCCTTGATTTCCCCCAGACACAGGGTGGAAGCAGATAGTGACAGCTGGAGTCTGGGACTGATGGGACAGAAGGATGCAAGGTTGAGCGAGACTCAATCCCACTGAAACAAGGACTTTGGGAGGGGGCACCCAAGTTCATTGCTTCATGGTAACCACAGCAGCAAGTGTCCCAATAGCACCCTCGAGATCAGCAAAGCCTTGGCACCCCCTGGCTTGCTGGAGGTTAGCCTGGCCCTGGAAGGTAGGCCCATCATCCCCCTCGTTTCTCGAAGGCTGTGACTCTGCCAGGGCCATACAAGACCCAAAGGACCATGGCCATGCCCAAAGGGGGCCCAAACGCTCCCAAACCTGGGGCAGCTGTTAAACAGCAGTGTCCTCAGGTGCTCAAGAACACGGGCCCTCAGCTCTTGCAAGAGGACTCTCCTTGGCCACTTCTCAATGCCCTTGATGGCCAGTGAGGCCCAGAACTGAGTGTGGCCCTCCCACCACAGGCCAAGTGGGCCAAGGCCTCCCTCGTTTCCAGTGCCTGCCCAGGGTGTGCAGACCCGCCCTGCAGATGATGGCAAGCTGCCCCTTCTCAGGTCAGGTGTGAGGAGCGGCCTAAAGTACCAGGAGAGGGGAGCCACAAAAGAGGAAGCCCACTTGTGGAAGGAGGGCCATTGGGCCATCAAGCCATTGAGCTTGGCCTGCTGGCTGGAACCTCCCTTAGAATTTGGGGATGGATGTGATCTTAGCCCAGGCCCAGGCTGAGAACAGCAGAGGCAATTCCTCCCCCATATCACAGACCCACTGTGGCACCGACATTATATTCTTGGCTTCCCCCTCTGTAATTTTCCATCAATTTGCCAACTATTCAGATCCCCAGCTGCTTTTCCCAGAAACCATCTAAGGTCTCCCCTGTGCTTGTGCAGATGGCTTTTTGGACCTGAGCAGAGGACTTGACATTTGTGGCTATCCCATCTCTCTCAGCATCTTCATTTCACTCCCCTGTTCGAGGCCACTGAGCTATTTGGGGATGCCCATTCTGCCATCTGGTGGGTTCGCACCCCTTCCTGGGCCACATTGTCCACAAATTGGATAGACAAGCTCTCTGGGACTTCCCTAAATCACCAAGAAAGTCACTACTGAGCACAGCTGGGGGCCAGGGCCACATGGATCCTGTAGGCCGTAGGGCAGCCTCCCAGTGGAACACAGCCCTCAGTGGAGCTGGCAATGGGCACTGCTCACCTAAGGCTCCAAAGAACAGCTCTAGCTGCCTCAGAAGACTCATCCGGCACACGGGTATGAAGAGGAACCTGGGTCCCTCCCCAGGAACACTCAGCTTAAACGGGGTGATGACAAGGGGAAGACTGGCCACCTTCAGTCACTTCAAGCCAGAAGCTCCTAGTTGGAGACCCGAAAGGGGCCTTGGAGGCCCTCACTGACCCTAGCCCCCCAGCAAGGGACAGAGCCAAGCTTGAACTCGGGGCTCTTGCTGTGGAGGCCCAGCCTTTACTTTTGACCCTTGCAGGGTTACCTTAGAGGCTGAAGGAGCACAGAAGCCAGGAAATGGCGTGGGAGAGGACCTTCTTTGGCTTAGGAGGAAACAGGCCCAGGGAGGCAGAGTGTCTCTCCTGAGCTCACAGAGTAGCCAGTACCGGAGGCAGGATTTAAACAGCTCTCACCTCCAAGTCTCCACGGGTGTTCGGAAGGAAGTGATACTCTGGAACCTGAGAAAGAGCCAGGGCCTACCCTCAGGCTTAGCTTTTTCCTTGGAACTGTTCCACTGAAGGAGGCTGACATGGCCTCTTGGAACTTTGGGCCTTAGCCCACTGGGTGGTGGCTGCCAGGTGACAGAAGCCTAGGAAGGAGGTGGCAAAGGTAGACAAAGGAGAGGGGCCAGGAGGCAGGGGAGCCCGGAGGCCCCTGTGAAGGAGGGGGAAGAAATAGGAGCCGCCCCACAATTGGAGCTACCTCCTCCATCTGTCCATTGTACAGATGTGCCATCTGAGACCTAGGCTTAATCCAAGGGCTTACACCCAGCTAGGGAGTGGCAAAGCCTTGACCCCAAGATCCGACACCCCGGGCCCTTCCCCCTGCCTCCTTCCAGGCCCCATTGGGGACTAGAGGCTGGAAGACTGTCTTTGGTGAGTAGGGCTTGGGCTTCTAGAAAGACTCATGGTGGAAGCCACCATTAGCCAAGGAGATCACGTGATTGCTCCCTTCCCTCTACACGTGCCCATAGGGTTGGACCTGGCTGATGGCTCCGGCCTTCTTAACTAGGAGACGGATCATGAGAGACTTGGGAGAGCCGAGAGGGAGCTAAGCCTGAGGGTAGGCCCTGGCTCTTTCTCATGTTCCAGAGCCTCCGGGTTGACATCAAGTCATTCTGGGAAATGGCTAAGTGAGAGGCAGGGATGGGGACCCCCACTGTTGATTCCCTGTTGCTGAAGGTCTTGCCCCCCTTGAGTTTTGGAGAAACAGAGGCAGGAGAAAGGAATGGTTTGGGAGCTTGGGGCTTTCCTTGGATCCTGAGTTCAGGCCTGCAGAGGGCAGTTGAGTTGGCGGCTTTTCTGTCCGTACATAGCAGTTGCGTGGATGCCCAGGTTGGGGGCAGCATGTTGGGGAGGGCCGAGAGCTCCTCATAATTCAGTGGGTCTCAGTTCAGCCATCTCCTGCTCAGTGTGTGTTGAGTGCTAGGGAAATGAAGGCGGGCGAGAAGCTCTCAGTCTGCTAGAGATGAGGTTCTGGGCAGAAGGGAGCCCAGGTTTGTTGGAAAGAAGGACAGCTGCTCGCCAGGAGGTTCCGAACTCTGTGAGCCTGGGTGAGACATTTTACCCTCTGTCTGCCTCAGTTTCCCTCTCTGGGAAAGTAAGGGTAATCCTATCATCTGCCTCCCCCAGGGGTACTGTGAAGGACCAAACCTGATGGAGAATGTTTTGTAAATCTGTAACTGTCATCTGTGATTGTGAGACAGGATCGGGTGGGCGTGCCCTCTGAGGAGGCCCTAATTCTGAAAGGGGGAACTAAAGGTTCCTCGCAGGGAGGGGGAGCAGCAGACTGCCTTGTTGGCCCCCATTATGCCCCGTGAGAGCAGAGAACAGACAGCTTGTATTTTAGATGACAGAGGCAGGACCTAAAAATCTCTCAACAGGCCGGAGAGAGGCCAAATCAAATAAGACGAAATCTAATAAGAGAGAACATAAAGGTCTGTGCTGGGATTGGGGAAGAACCACACTCCCCAAGTCCAGACCAGGAGCTCCAGGGGGAAATGTGGGAGCTCTAGCCGATTGAGAGCTCACTCGTGGCTACCAATGGGACATGGCCACCCAGGCCTGAAGCCTGCCCAGTGAGGAGGCGGTAGACCTACACCCTCTGCCCAGAGAAAGCTCAGGCCCCAGGTGGGGACCCATGGTCAAGCCTGAGTAGTAGATATGAGAAAGGATGTTGGCGTCCTCCAGTGGGTCCAAGGGAGGGGGCGTATCCCGGGAGTGGGAGACATGAAAGTTTTGGCCAGGCAAGAGTAGGCTTGGGAGGAGGAGGGCGACCGGGAGGCTGATGTGGACTTGTAGAAGGCAGAATAGTTTTGTGACTCAAGATCTCTGAAGAAAGAGCAGGCTCCCTCAGGAGGTAGGGACCTGACGCCCTCAGCTAGGAGCTGACCTCAACCCCGCATGGCTAATCAGGGAGCCATTGGAGGGCTGAAGCCTGCCCAAAAAGATGCCGACCGATCAGCTTGCTGTCCCAGCCTGGGGATCCTATGGTCTTTGGGAGCCTGTTGGGTTTGAGGGTGGGGCAGCTTTTGGGGGGGTTATGGAAGAAGGGGGAGGAAATATGACCCTTGGTCCCCTCCCACACAGTTTGGCTGACAGTGTGTCTCTTACTCAATTGAAAAAAAATTGGCCTTGGTCTCCATGGTGATTATTGAACAGCTCCTCTGGCTGACCAGGTCCTCGAACCACTGAAATTTCCTGCCACTGGGCAACACTTAGCCCCTGAGCTAAGGTCGAGGAGCTTTGGAAACCGATGGCCTCATACAAGTGGCTCAGCCTGGCTGGGGTCATGAGGCCCCAGAATCGGGGCCAGCAAGGAGCCCCGGAAATCTGTTCCAATGTCCACAGTTTCTAGGTCAAACAACTGAAGCCCTGAGAGATAGCGTGACTCAAGGAAGACCCGAGTTCAAATCCAGCTCTGGTTCCTTAACCTTGTCTGCCTCAGTTTCCCTACCTGTCAAATGGGAATAACTGGGATTTAACTCCCAGAGTTGCTTCAAAGATCAAATGAGATCATGTTTATAAGGCTTTGTAAGCCATAGTTCACTGTATAAAGGTCAGCTATTATTTCCCACAATCACCTTGCTAGTGAATGGGGGGGGGGGGTGTGTGTGACAGGATTTGAGCCCAAGTGTCTCACTCTCCCTTATGGATGTGAATATGCACGTGGAGACACGTGGTCTGCCTCCCACAAGCTTGTACCCCCCCACGAGCGGGCACCTAACGCTTAAAAAACTGTGCTTTCTGGAGGGGTGGCCACGTTGTCATTGGTCAAATGCTAGCCTGGGAGTCAAGGACCGCGGGCTTTGGGGCCTCGCCGGGTTGCTCTGGGCAGGTCCCTCGCAGCTCTGGCCCTCCGTGGGAACCTGCTCCTGGTGCTGGGGGCATCCATGCTCCAACGATCCTCTCCACTGTTTTCCAGGGACCGACCTCATTATAAAATCGGCTGCCCACGCTCTTGTTTTGAGAACCCCGGGCGCGAGTGGTCAGCGTGCTACCGAGCGGCCTCCTCCCTGGACCTCCTGTGTGACTACGATCACTCGGTGGGGACCCTGATGGGCAGCACCATCTACGAGCCGCCACTGCCCCGTCCGCTTCGGGGTCGGGCCTTCTCAGAGAGTCACATCAACTTGGACCCCCCGAGCGCACGGGCTAGAGAGAAGAGAGAGCTTCTGGCCAAGGTGGATGAGACCCGGCCGGACCCCCTTGGAGCCAGAAAGAAGGCCCCGCCTCCCCCTCGGCCCCCACCTCCCAACTGGGCCAAGTACAGGGGCCACCGGCTATCTCAGCACTCCCAGTACGCCAGCTTAGAGACCACCGGCGGCCGGCGGTCTGACACGGCCTTGGAGCAGCCTCGTCCCCAGGGAGGCCCGGCGGAGGTGGTGAGGAAGCGGTCCCAGAGCCTCCCTCCAGAGCCCCTGCCCAGAGACTTCCCCCCACCATCCACGGGCGACAGGCCTGGGCCGGAACAGCCCGCTCCTCAGTACTACCACCCCGGCGGGGTGTGGAGAATGCCGGAGCAGTTGGGCCTCAAGCCGGACCCCGTGACCACAGCCAGGCAAGTCTTTCTGGGGAGCCCAGGGGCCCACGGGGCCGCTCCCCCCCAGTCCCCAGAGTAGCCTTTCCACAGGCCCTCAGACACCGCCCCGGGCTGGTCCCGCACCTTAGCCAGGCGACGTCGGCCCCGGCCTAGCTCGGGGGGCCTGTGGCCTCCCTTGCCTTGCTCTGATCAGCCTGGGGGCTCTTCTCGTCTGCCTTCTCCTCTCTGAAATGGGAAGCACGGGCAGGAAGGGCATGTGCCAGCAGCCGGGCACGTGGGCCCTGTTGGGAAAGGGATGTCAAAGGCTTCTCGCAGCCTCGAGGCCCGGCCTTCTTGCCTCACTTTGAGCAGGTTTGAGCTGCTTCCTTTCTCCCCTTTCTTTGCCCTCTTTGTTCAGGTATCACCTCAGCAAGGCCTCCGTCCATGGCTGCCCATTCTCCTGACCCCCAAATAGGCCCTGAAACAACCCAGTTTGGGGGCCAGTGGGGTCCCCACTACCAATACTCTCTGGGTCACTCTCAGAGGCCCCATTGACCTTTGCGTGCCCATCGATGCCCTGGAGAAGCTCTTGCCCTCTACGATCCTAGGCACCCTGAAGCCCTCTTTGCACACACCCGGGCTCTGAGAGCAAGGGACTGGCACTAGTTCACAGGGCAGTAAGTGGCCAGGCAGGGAGCTGACTCACAGTCCCTTGCTACTGCCCTCTGCACCAGCTCCGTTGCTGTACTTTTTTTCAAGGCCTTTTATTGACCATCATCGGGCTCCTGGGAAATTGAACTGGGAGGAGCCATTGCCTCACATGGGGCTTCTCAGCATGGGTTGAATCCTCTTTTCTCCACGAACTCCATCTTGCTACCCCCAGCTGACCCCATACCACCTGCCCTCTACCCAGAGGTCACGCCAACTCCAGAGCCTTCAGCTTACGGCCTGCCAGCACCCGTTCTTCTCCCTTTCTTGCTCACACGGTAAACGGTGGTCTTGGATATCCAGCCTACGTTTCTCCTGCTTGTTCTCCCCCCGGCCCCGGAGGCGAAGGACTAAGGGTCCCCAGAAGCCCCTTCCCTGGCTCCATACCCAGAAGGCAAGAACATTTCTCTTGCCAGAGGGGCCAGAGGGAAGTCTCAGCCGAAACATCGGCTGACCTCTAGGTCGCTGCTGTCTTGTCCACGTCCAAGCCCCTGAATTTACAGAGAAGGCTACTGAGGCAAGCCCAGGAGGAAAGGGACTTGGAATGCTAGCTCACTGGAGCTAGAAGGGGCCACAGAGTCCTTTCCATCCCACTTCCTGAAATCTCTTTCTTGTCCCATAAGCATCTCAAGCTCAATATTCCAAAACAGACCTCGGCCTTCTCCTGGCCGAGTTGCCAAGCTCTCCACATCTTCCCGGTCACCCAGGTTTACAGCTTAGGTAATAGACCCTTTCTTCGACCTCCCCTTCTCTTCTTTCTCCCCCCATTTTTCTTCTCTTTCAATTTCCAGAAGAGCCCGAGTCCCTAAGAAGGGAAGGGGCTTGCTTGTTGCTCCAGGCTACCCCTCAAAGGGCCGAGCTTCAAGGCTCAGGTTTCCTAACGAATGGCCAGCGCGCCTTTTTGCCTCGCCTGGCTCTCCATGGCGCCTTTAGCCAGCGTCCAGGGGAGTGAAGGACCTTAGGGATGGCTCCTATGCCGGGGATCTCCTCCCCGCATTTCCCCAAAAGCTTTTTTCCTGCTTCATGTCCCACAAGAACGGGAAACCTTGCCCTTTCTGGACCCAGGAAATTGCATCATATGACGAGATCCCTTCCAGCTCCGACATCCATGTTCCAAGGTTCCTCCCAGCTCTGACCTTCTCTGATCTATGTTCTAAAGTCCCTTCCGGTTCAGAATTCTGTGTTCTGAAGTCTCTTCTAATTCTAACGATCAAACTTTCTTTTAGTGTTGATGTTCTATGTTCTAAAGTCCCTTCTAGCTTCCCTTCAGGATCCTAAGATCTCTAACATTCCACGTTCAGAAGTCTCTTCTAGCGTTCACATTTTATGTTCTAAAGTACCTTCTGGCTCTGATATTCAGTATCCTAAGGTCTCTTCCCGATCGGATATCCAAGTTCTAAAGTCCTTTCCGGTTCTGACACTGTGTCCCAAAGTCCCTTCTAGTTCTAGATGTTCCAAAGTCCCTTCTGGTGCCAATATTTTTGTGTTCTAAGATCATCTCCAAGTCTGCTGTTCTTTGGTCTAAGTTCTAAAGTCCTTCCCACTTCTGGCTTTCCGTATTCTAAGCTTCCTTCTAGTTCTGACATTTCCTGTCCCAAAGTCCTTTCCAGCTTTAACATTTCAGTGCCCAGTAGTTCTTCCACTCCACACATTCTGTATTCTAAGATCCCTTCCAGCTCGGACATTCTGTGTTCTGTGATCTCTTTCAGCTCTGACATCCCATGTTCTAAGGTCCCTTCCAGTCTGCGTTCCCAAGTCCCTTCCACTTAGCATGTTCTGTGTTCCCAAGTCCCTTCCAACTCTGCCATTCAGTTTTCTGGGGTCCCTTCCAGCTTGGACACCTTAAGGTCTTTTCTGGTTCTGACCTGTTCTTTCTAGCTCCAACATTCTGGCACTCTAAGGGAGAGCCTCCTGGCTAGTCCATGGAGGTAATGGTCCATTTCCCAGTCCTGAGGCTTGATGGTCTGGTTTCTTCCTTTTCCCTCTCCCCCTCCAAAGATCGGAAGCACTGGTAGAAGACCAGCCCAAAGCCAAAGAGAACTGGAGCCAGACCTGTTCTCCCGCCGAGGAGCAGTACCGCCTGGTCAACTGGAGCCCGGAGCAGCAACGCCTCAGCCCTGCCGGCCTCGGTGAGTCATCGGTGATGGGGGATGCTGGGGGATCTGGACCGTGAGCACTCACTTTCCACTTTGTTCTGCAGCCACAGAGGAATCCGGGCCCGTTCAAGACATCACGGAGGTTGAAACTTGCCACTTGGTCTCGACGCGGAGGTCGGCCCCGGCCCGCGTCAACTCGGAGGAGTTAATGAGAGACGTGGCCGACAGGGACCGGTCACTGGCTGGCATCCTCAACTCGGCCTCCAACATGGTGACGGTTGCAGAGGTCATGGGCGACCTCTTCCCCGCCAACGAGCTGCCTTGGAAAAAACATGGCCGCCAGAATTGGCATTTGGTCAGAAGGAGGCAGGAGGTAGCCAAGGAAAGGTAGGGCCTTCGTCCTAAGTGGGCAGACTTGGGGGAGGGGGGGGATGGTGACGGCAGCAACCCTCCCACTGGCTGCTGGGCCTTCTGATTTTCCCCCAACCCAACCCGGCAGCACATGGTAAGGTGGTAAAGTGCCTACTGTGTGTCAAACACTGGGGACAAAGAGATGAGATGAAAAATGGTACTTCCCCTCAAAGAACTGGTTTTCAACTGAGGGAGGGTGGTGATAGATAAGTGTGTGTGTGTGTGTGTGTGTGTGTGTGTGTGTGTGTGTGTGTGTGTCAGTTAAGAAGGAAAGTAACTGAAGGACAAGGAAAAGGAGGACTCCTTGTGAGCTGGAGGAAGGTGTAAGGGAGAAAGGGACGGCCCAGTTGGGAGAGAGTGGAGCGCCACGTTTGGGGAATAACAAGCGTGGCTTTCTGGCTGGCATGCCAGGCGCAGGAAGCCCAGGAAATCAGATGGTAGAAGGCTCAGGAGTTGACGTTTCCTCCTCGAGATCACTGGGAGGCCATGCCTGTTCTTGGCCAGAGTCCTGTGCTTCTGGGAGATTTCTCTGCCCCCTGTGGGGATTGCAGAGGAGACAGCTGGGAGTCCCATAAGAAGGTCTCTCTGTGTAGCCCGGGCTGAAGGGCCAAGGGCCTGACTTGAGCTGCCGGCTGTGGACATGGAGAGGAGGGGCTGGAAGTGAGTGTGAGAACCAGCTCTCTGGGGGCCATCACCTGCAAGGTCAAGGGTCATCCTCGGGTGTCCCAGTAGGAGCATGCTGGGCTTTCTCCCAAAGTGGATAAAGCTGCACCTTGGCAACCTTTCTGATTCTTCTTGGGTTTGTTCTGAAGGCGCAAGGCTCATGTCTCCCGAATCGCCCTTGCCTGGTGGGGACGGTCCAGGGCCGACTCCTGGGTGGGGCGCGGCGGCGAGGCTGCCGTCATTTAGGATTTATGGGCCCTGAGCCTTTAGCTGCTCAGTGACTTCCTATGACCACACACCCAGCATGGTGAGGGATGGGGTGAGGAGAGCCTTGTCGACTTGGGCCAGTTGGTGGCTGCCCCTCATCTATGACACCGGGAGGCTGGGTTCCGCCCTTTTTTCCAGATGCTCAAAGTGGCCCCCCGGGCAGCCCCCTGCAGCTCAACTCTGCTTCTGTGCTCCCTCAGGCAGGAGTTCCAACCCATTTCCCCCCCGCCGCCACCCGGCAGCTTTAGCAGCCCCACCAGCCTCCCCAACCTCACCAGCCCCACCAGCCCCAGCGGCCTCATCAGCCCCACCAGCCCCACCAGCCCCACCTCCTACTCCGCCTACTACAACACCTCGGCCGGCAAGGCGGAATTGTTGAACAAGATGAAGGACCTGTCCCAGTTGGCCAAGGACTCCCTGGGAGAGGCCGAAGTGGACCATGAGCTGGCTCAGAAGAAGGTAGGTGGGGATACTGGGAAGGGAGCATCCTCTCGGGGCCTCCGGGCCCCCCAGACCGGAGCAGAAGCTCCGCCCCTCCAGTGCCACGGAAGGGTCTGACCACCCTCCTCACCCAAGCCAGCCCCCAGTAGGCCATGGAGTCAGAATGCCTGCTGTGGAAAACCCAAAGCTCCCTATATTCTCTATGGCCCCACTTCCCTTGCCCATGCCTTAATGTTCTCGGCCCAGGCCCAGCCTCCCGTCCTTCGCCTCTATGCCCAGGGCCCGGGCCCAGCCTCCCGTCCTCTCTGGCCAGGGCCTCCTGGAACCGGCCTAGTCCTTAATGAGCCCCCTCCCTCCAGATCCAGCCTTGCCCGTCAGCCCCTGCCCAACACTGGTCCTAACTGCTAGGCAGTGGGGGAGGCTGTTAAGTGCTGTTCTGCCAAGCTGATTGGGTGCCTTTAGAACAGGTGAGGGGGGGATGTTCTCTCCCAAGAAGCACAGCGCCCCCCCCTCCATTTTTCCTCTAAACTCCATTGGCTTGTTGTTTTAATCTGATTCCTGGAATCCCTTCGCCCTCTGTCCATAGGATTTCATAAGCAAATAGTGTTGCTATGGCAACATGGCCAGGCTACTCTCCCATCTCTCGCAATCCAAACCTCCCGGAAATTGTACCTGGGCCCCCGGTCCTCCGAGGCGGAGGCGTGGGGTGGGGCGGGAGAAGGAAGGGCCCCTCCCTCCCCCCAAACCCCAAAAGAGTGGGCCGCAGCCGTGACCTCAGCCCCCCGGCGCCTCCGGCCCCCTGCCTCCTCACGGGTTTCCTGGAGCTGCTCGGAGACACGGCCTATCTCTGTCTGCCCCGAGCTTACTCAGGCCGTGAGCTCTGCAGGAGCAAATTTAATAAAGAGGAAGAGGACGGGAGATAACAAAATCCAGAGCCAGAGATGTGACTGTCAGGGAGACTGGGGGGTCCAGGAAGCCTTTTTGACTGGGGAGGGAGAGTCAGGAAGACGGGACAGCCTGGAGGCGCCGCTGGGCTGCAGGCTCACTGCAAATGCCCTAAGGAGGCCACACAGTCCAAGCCAAGTCTCTCTTTGGAGGCCCAGGTCTCCAGAGTTCCCATTTGGCATCTCCTCCCCCAGTACAGAATTTGGGTCGGGATGGCAAGGCCGGCCCCAGAGGCTTCTGGGAAACCTCTTTCAGGGCCCTTCCCCTCAAGCCACCCTCCACGTGTGGACAAAGCCAAGGGCTCAGCATACCGTTCTGGGGCAGGCGTAGGGTCACCATCTTCTGTGTCTCCTCCTCTTGTCGCCTCCACCTGGGATCTCCAGGTGCTGAGCCCCCAGAGCAGCCACGTTGGGGTCTAAGGACCAGTAGGAGCCGGAAAGGCTCTTTTCCTGGTTCTCCTCAGGGGCCCATGGAGCTCTAGGAAGCACTTTGGGTTTGGTCTAGCCGCTTTGGCAGTGCCGCCGAAGGCCAGCCAATCCAAAGGTATCTGCCCGGGGAGCCCATCCTGTGTTGTCTGAAGAAGCAGGGTTCAAAGTGTGGCTCTGCCGCCCAGTCCCTGTGCGGCCCTCAGCGGGACCTGTTTCTTAATCCAGGGCTCAGTTTTACAAGGAGGTTGAAATAGGTAAGCTTTGAGGGCCCTTCCGGCTCCGGATCCGTGACAGGCCCAAGCCCCTCGGACCGATGATGGGCAGAAGTTGGGGCTTGCACACTTTCGGCCGAGGGGACCTCACTACCTCCCGGGGCGGGGTCCCACCTTAGGAGAGTACATGGCCCCCACCTAGAAAATGAGCCCCTGCTGTCCCTCATTAGCGGCTCAGGGCCCCAGTACATGTGTGTGATGGAGGCCCAGCCTGCTCACTCGTACCCAGAACCCCCCCACCCCCGCGAGTGGGGCCCCGTGCTCTCGGCCGCTTCCCACCATGGCTGTTCCCGCTTCCGTCCCATGGGGCCGAGCAGAACCAAAGTGCCCTTTGGAGGCAGCTGGCACCCCATCCCCAAGGCCTCCAAGACCTCCAAGGCCCGGTGCACGAAGGCCTTCCTCTGGCCGATTCCTGGCCTCGGCCCGGCCACTGACCACGCTGTCCTTTCTCATCCGCGCTCCGGCCTTCCCTCCCGCCAGCTGCAGCTCATCGCCAGCATCAGCAAGAAGCTGTCCGTGCTGCAGGAGGCCCAGCGCGGGCTGATGGAGGACATCAGCGCCAACGTGGCCCTGGGGGAGGAGGTGGAGGCCGTGCTGAAGGCCGTCTGCAAGGCCAATGAGTTCGACAAATTTCGGCTGTTCATTGGCGACCTGGACAAGGTGGTCAACCTGCTGCTCTCCCTTTCTGGCCGGCTGGCCAGGGTGGAGAATGCCCTTAACAGCCTGGACCCCGGATCCACTCAGGAGAAGGTAGGGGGCAGAGCGGGGGTGGGGATGCGGGCCGTGCGGGCCCACCCGCTGCCTTCCTTGGGCAGCAGCTGGGGCCGGGGAGGCGTGGCCACTCGGGAGCCCCGGGTGGGGCTGGGAGCAGGCCCCTGCGGGTTAAGCCCTGCCCTCACGGAGGGTGAACCTCACAATCCTAGCGGGCCCCCAGGAAGGGCATCTGAGAACCCCCAGGTTGGCAGGGCCCCCAGTAGGACCCAATTGAAGGCTCTCTCCATTGTGCTTCCAAGTTATCATCCACTGCCGCTTGAGCACCTTGCTTAATGAGCAACTCACCGTACACCCCCATTGGCCAGGAGTCTCATGATACCCAGAGCCCAACTCGGCTCTTATGGAACTCTTTCCTCTGCCCACCTTCTTCCCTCATTACTCCCATTTTGGGTCGGGCCTGACTCTTTACTCTGCCATGATCCAAAGATGGGGACCGTACCCTTTCCCTCTCTGGGCCTCAGTGGTCCCCCCTAGCTCGGCTAGGAGCCGATTCCGATCCCCTTTAAGTCTCCTCTTCTCCGGCTGCCCGGCGCCATTCGACTCTGGTTTACGTCCTCCTCGTTTTGAAACGAGAAAACGAAATCAAGTGGTGGGAGACAGGGACCCACCTTTGGGGTTAGAGGGGATGGTCACCCGGCGGTTCCCAGCTCCTGCTTGCGTGAGCATGATATTTTCCCCGACGCCCCTTGACCCCTGCCGTTTCCCTCCAGCTTGCACTGATGGAGAAGAAGCGCCAGCTGACAGAGCAGCTAGAAGATGCGAAGGAGCTGAAAGAGCACGTGGACCGGCGGGAGAAAGCCGTGTATGGCACAGTGTCCCGCTACCTGCTCCAGGAGCAGCTCCAGGACTACCGTCACTTCGTGAAGATGAAGTCGGCCCTCATCATGGAGCAGCGGGAGCTGGAGGAGAAGATCAAGCTCGGGGAGGAACAGCTCAAGTGTCTTCGCGAGAGCCTCCTGCTGGGCCCCCAAGATTTCTGAGGCTCCTAGTGTGAGATGGGGGAGGACGAAAGCGGGCCCGGAGCCGCTCAGAGTCTCAGAGTTGGCCACAAGCCCGTCCTTCCTCCCTCCCTCTCTCCATCCCTTCCTCCATCAATTCTCCTCATGCTAAACGCCCCAGCCCCAAGAAGTGCCTTCTGTTGCTAAGAGCCCAAAGAACCCCCTGCCTCTGCCCCTTCCCCAGCTCCAGAACCCGCTCGCAGATACTTCTAGGCGGCTTGCCTGTGCCCATGGCCTCTTCGGGCCCGACACTCCGTGCGGAACCGGGCCCCAGTCTGCTGGCCCTCTCTGCCCATATTCCTCTCTGTTCGGGGGGGTCCTTCAGCCCACCCGGCAACCCTCGAGAGAAACTCCAAGGCAGAGAGGGGTGGCTCCTTGTTTCTATCAGGCAGCCAGACCACAGGGAGCTTCCCCTCCGAGCTTTGCCAGTGAGAGCCACGGTCAGTCCCTAAGCGCCATCCCCGGCGCCGACAGCAGCCCCCGCCCACCCACGTCCGCCCTCACAGCAGACGGCTACCTCGGCGGAGAAGCCGGCTGTCGCTTCCCGGGCCCGTGGAAGCCCGAGCCGCCCCCCTTTGGGAGAGAAGGGCCGGTCATTCGTTTGTTGTATGTTAGCGTTGTTTTTTCCATTTTATTTATTTATGCTCCAAAACCCCAAGGAAGTGGGCATTGGAAGAAGGGGTCAAAGTGTGCCGGAAGAGAAGTCTTGGTGGGAAGTCCCCGAGGCCCCCAGTGGCACCGCCACGCTGATGAGAAGGACCGGCCGTCTCCCGGGCCATGGCCACAGCCCACCCAGCCTGCCCGTGGAGCTCCTATTTCAGGTTGATTTTTGCCCTCCGCTAGCAACCATCTGTACCCCCACTTCTGGGCCCCCAATCTGGCAAACTGTCTTTTCTCCCTCATTGTAGTTGATACGCTGACTGGCACCTCCCCCCCACTAGATATAGAAGGTCCATCTCTTCACAGAACCGCCCAAGGGAGATGGAGGCACCTGGCCTCCTCTGGCCAGAAATGGTTCCATCTCCACTTCCATTTTGGCGCCTCCTCTTGCTGCCCACGGGGGCGGCAGCAAGGGACTCCCAATCGGGGGGCCCATGTCTCTTGGCCGTGGCTTACCTCCAGCTACGTGGACCGATGGGGGTTTTCTTCCAAGGGAGCGCCGTGCTTCTCCAGGAGGATCCTGACAGAGGCTGGGATCCAGTAGGTGCTGGCGTGAAGAAAGTAAGGGGACTGCCAGCGGGGCTCAGCCCTGAAGATTGCCGAGGCGGGCGATTGAGCCTGGCTCTCTCTCTCTCATCGGAAGCCGGAGGCCGGCGGTGGGCCCCAGTGTCCTCCCCGGGAAGTCACAAAGGACTTTGCTCAGGTGCTTGCTGATGGGGCATGACAGCTGCTGCCCTCCCGTTTACTCTCTTTGAAAGCGAGGGCAGGAATTCAGCCAAACGGACCCCATGTGGGCCTAGTCCTCCTGGGGTGGCCGGGGCAGCTTTCAGAGGTGACTCCCCAGCCTGGCCCAGGCAGCCACGTTCTCCCCTGTCCCCCGGGCCTTCTGTGCTACGGCAAGGGCTAAGGGGCAGCAGCCTGCCAAGAAGGACCAGGATCTCAGTTAAGACAAAGTGAAGGCCGCTGGGTGGACGTGTTAAATCCATACCAGTCTGAGCGGCAGGACGGATGTCTGGTTTCTTTAATGGGCCCTGGGGATGAATGGAGCCTTCCAAGACATCATAATAATAAGCGCTGGCACTCAGGGAGAGCCCCATGGGCACCAAGGCTTCTCATGGAGCTGTGAGCTGGCCCCCTCCTAGGCGGGACCTCGTGGTTTGTATAGGGTCAAAGGTCAACCCCCCCTTCTGCCCCCTCATGACTCCCCAAGGGGCGGAGAAAGGGCAAATGCTATCCTCGGTGCCCCGGACAGGCCTGTCTTCCCCTGCCCACCCCGCCCTCCGGGGTCAGAGCCAGAGCCCCAAAGTGCGGGGCTCCTGCCAGACACAGTTCAGTGGGAGCCACCTCCCAAATCTGCACTTGCTTACACGCGCACTGGAGACCGGTCCCACTTGGGAACTGGATCATCGGTTGCCTCCACACCCACAGGCACAGTAGATGGGCGGTTGTTCAGGAGGGAGCCGCATTAAGCCCAGAAGGAGAGAAGTCCCGCTCAGGGAGGCCCCAGCAGTAAATACCCAAGGAGAGCGCCGGGGCGGGGGGAGGGCCTGGAGGAAGACCCTGGGAGCAGTGGTCACTTCACAGCAATAGGGAGAGAGCCCTCATTTCTTTTCCTGGTCTTTAGAATCTCCTGGTCTGCTTCTGTTCCCAGCCCTCAGCCTTCCCTTGTACCCCTGGGCCCACAGAGAAGCCCCCTGCATTAAAAGGTGCTAAGTATGAATGCGTCTTGTGTTTCTTTGGGCGGCGGGAAAGGCCCCTCCCGGACCTTTTCTAGGAGGCCCCCTTCTATACCTGGGGCCGAGCTGGGGGGTGATCGCCATTCTGGGGTCCTTTTGTCTCCGGGAGATTTTCTGCGGCCATTCTGAAAACGAGGAGCACCCGAGCTGGACGAACCGGATCGTCGGGGCGTCCGACTCAGGGCGCCCTCCTCATCCAGCAGAGGACTCGCACAGCCCCAGAGCCCGAATCGGCCCCCGGGTGCCGACCGCCACACCGCCCTGTACCGCCAAGCTGGGCCCGGCCTGGAGTCAGCTGCTCTGCGTCGTGAACTGCCCCCGCTATACTTGGAGGGGGCCCAGCCCAAACCAGTCATCCTGAGAGGGTGGAGCATATTCTAGGAGTTCTTCTTTTTAATTCTTTATTTTAAAACTTAAATAGTAAATAAAAGAAAGAGGAAAAAAGTGGTCACGGACACAGCAGAACATACAAGAGGATCCAAAATATGTAAGTTTCAGATATACATGGACACAGACATACATACATGCATGTGCATGATCACTCGTTTGCTATTCCTGCTGCCTCTTCTACTTCTCTCCACTAGTTTGCCTTGCTATTACTTAACTGCCCCCCACCTCAAGAATCCCTCCCATATCCCTTGCCTCCCTCTTTATCCCTTTCCTATTAATCTACACACCTTATCCCACCCTGGTTAATCTTGGGTTTTTCTCTATTTTCCCTCTTGTTCTATCACCAAGACGATTTTCTTTGCTTCTTTTCTTTTATTACTGTATCTAGATTCCTTTTTTGGTCACAGATTTCAGGTAGTCCATTTATTTTTATTTTTTTCCCCTTTTGATCCACTCTTCAGATCGGTTGTTTTTCTAATGAGACGTCTCACGTTCTCTTCTATTTTTTCATTCTTTTCATTTTGTTTTGCCATTTCTTGGTCCCAGAACTTGACAGGCTTCCCCTTGCCCAATTCTAACTTCAAAGAATCCTTTTTTCTTTAATTTCCCTTCTTGTTCACTCTCTGTGACCTTTTTTGGACACAGATTTCAGGGAGTTCAATTATTTTTATGTTTTTTTTTTCTTTTTTCTTTTTGATCCACTCTCCAGATCTGTTGTTTTTCTAATGAGACGTCTCACATTCTCTTGTATCTTTCATCCTTCGTATTCTGTTTTGCCATTTCTTGGTCCCATAACTTCACTGGCTTCCCCTTGTGCAATTTTAACTTCAAAGAATCATTATTTTCCTTTCAGACTCTGGATTTCATTTTCTAGTAGGTTGTTTTTTATACTCTTCGTTTTTTTCTTGAATGATTCTTTTTTAGTTTTTCCTCAATCTCCCTCATTTGATTTCTAAAGTCTTTTTTTTTTAAGTTCTTCTATGAACTCATTCTGGGCAGGTAAGCGTTTAATGTTGCTCTTTGGAGGAGGAGAAGCTTTTTTTTTAACTTCAGTATCCTCAGAAGATGAACCCTGGTCTTCCCTATTCCCAGAGTAACTTTCTATGGTTGGGTTCTTTCTCCTTTGCCTGCTCATTTTTTAAAAATAAGAGTTTGTTAGTGTGATCATCCCTAATCCTGAGGAGGGTGTGGTTCCCTCTGGCTTTAGTTCTCCCCTCTGGGCTGGAATCTAAAACCAAGAACTCCCCTGCAAGGGCCCACAGCCAGGCCCCTTCCCTGCCCCACTGCTCCTGCACTCACCAGCTGGACCTGGTGTTCCTTATTAGCAGAGATTTCCCAATATTCCCAGACTTAATCCCCTCCTCTCCCCCCTTCCCCATTTCCCACACTGTTCTGGAGATGAAAGTCCCTGGGGTTGACCCTGAGGCTCCCTCACCCAGCCCAGCTCGCTTGTTTTTTCTGCAGAGCTCCCTTGGTGGTGTTGACACTTAATTTGGGCCAAACCTCCATCCTGGTTTTTCTTCAAATCTCCTGGTGTTCCAAGAGGACCCCTGTTCTGCCCCAAGTCTTATCTGGTTTTCATTGGTCTACATTCACCCTGAGGGGTGATTTTGTTTTGAGGGGGAAATCTGGAGAGCTTAGAATTTTCTGATTTCTTCCGCCATCTTCCCAGAATTCTCCTGACAAGTGATTCCCAAGCTTATAGCATTCATTCTAATTCATGCATTTACCAAGTGTCTGTTGTTTATTGGTCAGTCGGGTCCAGCTCTTCATGACCCCCTTTGGGGTTTTGGAGCGCTCTGCCATTTCCCTCTCTAACTCATTTTACAGATGAGGAAACTGAGGCAAATGTTGAAATGACTTGCTTAAGTTCACATGGCTAGTAAGTGAATAAGGCAGGATTTGAATTCTGGTCCTCCTGATGTTGGGCCTGCAGTGTAGCTGAGGGGACCGGACAAAGAGCTGACTGGGCCGCCATATGAGATTGGAGAGAGAGAACAGAGAAGATACCCTGGGACCCTTGAATGTGGCCGGGAGTGGAGGGCAAAGGAGGGTCTTGGAGGTGACATCGGCACTGGCCATTAAGGAAGGGCGGAAAGGAGGCCATCCCGGGAATCGGGCAGATGTGAGCCCAGGATGGGAGAGCGGCAGCCCCTTGGGCAAGGCGGAGGGGAGTCCGGGTTGGTGGGGGTAGAAAGTCCTTGAAGGACAGTAGGAGGCAATAAGTATGGAGAGTCGATTTCCACATTTTGGAGGGAGAAGGAGCTCAAACCATTCTCAACACGCAACAGGGAGCCACTGCTGCTCCGGGGTGCAACGACACAAGCAGGGAGCAGATCTGGGCCTTGGAAAGAGCCCTCTGCTACGGGCTGTAGTACACGGAGGGTATACGGTGAGCCGGGTGGGCGGTCGGGTGGACCATGGGGTGGTGGCCAAAGTTTCTGGGCCGTGCTGCTCTGGAGGCCAGAGGGATCTCGGGCCCTAGAGGAAGGTTTTGGGAGCCGGTGGATGGACTGCTGGTCGAGAGGGTGGGGAGGACCCCGTGGGGCCCAGTTTGGATTGTGGGCGGCTCAAGGAGCAGCCGGGATCCGACACTGGGACGCTGGGCCAGATGGACAAGTGCTGCTGCGCAGTCAGCGGTGTGTGTGTGCACGTGCACATGTGACTCTTTGTCCATAGAATAACCATGATAAGGATGAGAATCCTAATTGTTTTGGTAGCACCTTAAGCCCTTCGCACCCACAAAGCGCTCATCACCCACGTGTACTTTACAGATAAGAGAACTGAAGCCGAGAGAGCTCGTGGCCTTTGTGCAGGGCCGCGTGGGCAGCACGCCCAGTTGAATCGAAGCCCCCGCCCCAGCCTGCAATGCCAGCTCTCCTTCCCCTACACCCCATCGCTGTGAAGTAGGGCCAGGAAATCTGGGCAACTCGCAAGGCTCCAAATGGCCTGTTCCTCCCACACCACCACTTGGGCCAAGCCACCTCCCCTCTCGGGCCTCAGTTTCCCCCTTGGTAAAATGAGATCGAGTTGGCCTCCGAGGTCCCTTGTAGTGTAGGGGAAGCTACAAAGGCCTCCCTGTGTAGGCGGGCCCCGACACCTCAGCTCCTGGGAGTGGGGCAGACCCCACTCTCCCTTCCTTCACACCCATTCCCCAGATTGCCACGATCGGTCCCCTTTCCCAGTTCCCCCTTGGGCCAGTCCCTTAGCGAGGGACTCTGCTCTGCTTCCAAGTAGCCCTGCTCTTGCTCCCTGGGGGGGTGGATCTGCAGATGCTCCCTGAGCCAGAGGAGGGAGTGATGGAAGGAGATAGATCGGCTTCCCTGGCCAGAGGCCTCTGCTGACAGCTCAGAATGACTGCACTGCTCCCCCTCCCCTCTCTCTGCTGGGCAGGTCCCACTGCAGTGATGGCTCAAGCCTGGGGCTGCGGCTGCCCGGGGCTCACTGCCTGAGGGCTCCCAGGCTCACCCCACCCCCTCCTCCCCTGCTGGACCACGGCAGGAGGTGCCCGGAGTGGGAGCACACGGGAGCCCTCACCCCCTCAGATCCCCTCAGCCCTGACCCCTCAGCCCTCACTCTCTGACTCCCTCACCCCTCACCCCTCACCCCCTCACCCTCCCTTCCAGAAGTTCATCACACATTTGCCTATTCAGCAGGGTCAAGTGGAAAGAGGATTGGCCCTGGAGGTGGCTGAAATGTCCTGGGTTCAAATCCCAGAGCAGACCCTTCCCAGACATGTGACCCTGGACATCCCCCTTACCGAGCTGAGCCTCAGTTTCCCCTTCTGTCAAATGAGGGGGATCATGCTTCTGGACCCCGCCCCACATGGAATTGTTAGACTAGTATATGTGAAAACACTCCTGATGTGCCGAGGAGCACATCCACCATAGGGAATCATCAAGGGCTCTTAAAGGTCACCTGGTCTGGCCTTTTTACAGAGGGGGAAACTGAGGTCCAAAGTTCCATAGCTGGTATCGGTGGGTCTCAGTCAAGTTCACCCCCTTCTTTATCAAATGCTCTGGGGCACCCTGACCCAACCTATCCAGTCCCCCCTCCCCCCACCATGTCATGGCTGCCATTTCTGAGGGCCTTGTTCTCACAAGGGCTTTTTTCACCCCCAATTGACAGGTGAGAAAGCTGAGAATTAGAATATTTGGGGCAGCCCCGTTTGTAGCGGCCAGAAACTGGCAACTGAGGGGACGCCCATCTATTGGAGAACGGCTGAATCAATTGTGGCATATGAAAATTATGGAATATTATTGTTCAGTAAGAAATGACCAACAAGAGGATTTCAGAAAGGCCTGGAGAGACTGACACGAACTGATGCTGAGGGAAATGAGCAGGACCGGGAGATCCTTATATACTTCAACAACAATACTAGATGACGATCAGTTCTGATGGACGTGGCTCTTCAGCAATGAGACGAACCAAATCAGTTCCAATAGAACCAGCGGCACGGCAGCGAGGCTCTGAACCTGGTTCCCAGCATGCACAGGGTTCAGTTTGGGACACAGTGACTTTGAGGTTGGGTGGGACATGCCGTGGGGGAGGGGAGGGAGGCGAGAGGAGGGGAGGTCTCATGCCGGAAGGCTTGATCCCAAATGAATCTTAGGGGTTGGGGTCAAGGCGGAAGGCTGAAGACAATGTAGAGACTGGAAGTCTCAGAGGAGGCAGTGAAGGAGAGGAGCATCTTGGGGCGGGGGGCGCTGTCCCCAAGGGAAATGAATGGCACAGTGAGCAGGTCCTTGGGGATTCGGAAGGAGGAGTGAGGGGAGGGGCAGAATCTGGGCCCGGAATGGGAAGGTCACTGAGGCAGCAGATGGAGAGTTTCCCAAGAGCCTTGGTACTGAGAGGAAGAGGGCAAAAAGGCTCTGAGGGCTACAGATGGAGCCAGTGGAGGGTCAGGGGCTGACCATGCTGGGGAGAAGCAGAATGGTGGGGATTTGGGGTCCGGTAGTTGGCCGGGGGTGGGGGGGAGGGAAGTACCCCTATGAGGAGGGAGCTTCCCGCCGAGCCTGGAGAAAGGATACATGGATCGATCCTCATTTGCTCAACACTTTTCACAAGCTCCCGATTACCCACCGACCAAAGTGGTAAACGCTTGGGCTGACATTCAAGGCCCTCCACCATCTCCCCGCCACATACCTTCCCCTCCAGCCCAATCCCGGGTGCCTCACCTGCCTTTCCCACTCAGTGCCTACGTCTTAGGGAACCGTGGGAGAAGAGAGCAAAAAGGAAAGAGCGGTAAGGTCAGAGCTGTGGGGGATGGGAGCCAGTGAAAGAGAGGAGGGGCTGCAGCGGGGAGGGCAGAGCCCCTCATCCCCCTCCTGGCTTCCTTGAAAGCCGGGGGCAGATGCCAAGTCCTTCCTTGTGAGCGGTCACTCAGCCCTCAGATAGCACTTCGATGGGCGTCGTTCTAGACCAACGCTATCCAGGAGCGTTCTGGACCAGCTCTGTCACCGATTGTTGTAGACTAAGAGTAGACCCAGGCTCTCTGGGAGCATTCTAGAGCAACACTTGTCTAGGAGTGTTCTAGAGCAGCTCTCCTGATCATTGTTTTAGACCAACACTATCTAAGTGCATTGTAGACCAACATGATCTAGGAGCATTGTAGACCAACACTACTGAAGAGTGTTCTAGACCAGCTCTACTGATGATTGTTTAGACCAACGCTCTTTAGGGCTGTAGACTGATGCTATCTAGGAGCGTTCTGGACCAGCATTATCTATGAACGTGGCCAGGCCCCCTCTGTGACCGGCTGTTCCACGTGGGCAGGGACTGTGACTCTGGTGTCCCCCCCTCCCCCGCCAGTGTCTGGCACACAGTGCACATTTACTGAATGGAGCCGGCCGGATCCCCAAGACTGACCATGGGGAAGATGGCTCCCAGATGGGCAGAGGGTCTGGCCTTCAACACCTTCTGCCCATTTGGCCGGGGGCCAGTGCCTCGGTTCCCTCCTTTATCAGTGACAAATGGCCCTTGTCAAGCCCTTCTGACTTTGGGGAGAGAGGAGAGCAGAGGGCAGAGATGGTCTTCTGAGGAGGGCGGGAGGCAGGAGGCCCAGCGGCCCGGGAGCTTCAGGAGGGGGCCGGGGGGCCCAGGGAAGGGAGGGTGGCAGCGGGCGGCTCAGGGAGGGTTCTAGGAAGCGATAACGAGCGAGGAGCTTTCAATCTTCTGCAGATGAGATGCCCAGCTTCCCGCCGGCACAGGAAATTGCAGGCGCCCCTTCCCGCTCCCGGCCCGCTTATCCACCAAGGCCCAGACATCTAGAAGCGTGCCGGGCCGGGGCTCCGGCTGCATTCAGATCAGGCTTCCCCGTGGGCCCGTGAGGGGAGTGACGGTCCAAGTGCAGCCGGGGGGGTCGACAAGGGGGGGGGGGGGGGCCCAGCTCAGGCCCAGCTAGCCGGCGTGTGAGCCCCCCCCCCCCCGTGGTGCAGGAGCCCCTGGCACAGGAGAACTGCTGAAGCTGCAGCCCCAAAGGAGGGGGGGGGGCTCGCTGGCATCTTGGCCGAGAATTTCGCCTTACCTTGCTGATTCGCTCATTTGGGCATTTATGTGAGTGCTTCGATGCCCCTATTAATGAAGAGGCTTTGGGCCAACGACGCACTTCATCGTCGGGAGCTTCATTTCCAGAGGCAGGAACGGAGGAGAGACCCGGGGCCTCGTTCCAGGAGGTGGCTCCTTGCCCTGCCGCAGCTTGGCAGGGCCCTGCCTTCCCCCCCGCCCGGGGGCCCTGATCGGCCTTTGGGTGGGAGGACGAGGTGGGGACGCAAAGGCCCGCGGAGCCTCGCTCGGGCTTGCCGGACCCAGGGGTCCAGGGTTGCCTCCGGCCTCGTGGCCCCCACTTTGCTGGGCCAATGGTTTTGTCACTGAATTCACAGTGATTGTGTCCCAGAAAGGGCGGGGACTTTAAAAGTCATGGCCTCCGACCCCTGTGGTATTCTGGTGTGCTCAAGAACAGGGCCAAGGGGCTGGAATCTTGGGAGCATCATGGGAAACCAGGCCCTTCACTCCCTTGGTCACCAGTCTCCCATGCCTTGGCCAAGTCCTAGGCCCAAGGTCACAGCTAATGGTGTCCAGGGCGGATCTGAAGTTGGCTCCTCCTGTTTCCAAGCCAAGCATTCCGTTCGCTGCCCCATGCTGCTTTGCAGCCCTTTGACAACACATGAAAAATGACAAGCGGTCAAGCTAGAACACCCGGAGGCCCACCTGAGGCAGGCCAGCCCAACGGCGGACAACTGTGACCGATGGCAAGCTCTCCCTCATCTCTCCTGGGGATTCATGGCCTCGTCCCCACCCACCTGGTGCCCTTCTGCCCCCCCAGCCTCACCCACGTGGTGCCGTTCCGCCCTCCGCAGCTGGCATATACATCTTGTTCCCTTACCTCCGTGCCCTCAGTCTACTGCTCATACTCTTGCTCTTCCCTCAGATCAGTCTCCCTGCCTTGGTCTCTCCCCTGGGCCCACCGTCCTCCCTCCCGCCTCCAGGGCAGAATGGCGCCTTGTGCCCTGGGATGTTTGAGGGCCGGCTGCCATCTGGGGTCCTATGTTCCCTCCAACTCAAACTGATTCCTTTGGGGGGCAGAGCTCAACACCCGTAGGTGGCCCAGGCTCGGGTGGGACACAGATGCGCCAATGGTAGAAGCCCAGAAACATGGATGGGCCCTGGCAAGGCCTCCAAAGCTGGACTCTGCCCTTGACCTGCAAGTTCCTGGAAGGGGATTCCCACCCTATGAAATACAGACTCCCCTGGAGGGTGTGTGTGGGGGTCCCACCTCAAGTCCCTGCCCTGGGCCTGGGCAAGAGAAGACCCGAATTCGAATCCCAACTCTTCCCCACCAAGTACCTCTTCTTTATGATGTTTTTTCTGGGGTCCATCCCAGTCTCAGATGCTCTAGGCCAGGGCCTGCTTAGGAAGGGTGCTTAGGAGGCACTTTCCGATGCTCACCACCAGGTGGCAGCCTGTCTGACGGTCCTCCCAGGGGCCCCGCTGGCTGCCTCCTGAGGAAGGGGCCATCTCTATCCTGAGCCCCTCTAGGACCAGGGCTCCAGGGAGGCTGGAGAATGTGCCCTTGGGGCTCCTCCAGGAGGCTCAGTGCTAAAGATCGTAGATTCCGGAGTCCAGACACCTGAGTTCAGATTGTTACCTTGCTGCTGTGTGGCTTTTGGCAAGTTCCTTCCTGTCTCTGAGCCTCACTTTTCTACTCTAGAAAATGAGAGCGACTCAGAGGAGATGATCTCCAATGTTCTGCAACCTCTGGACTTCCCGGTGGGTGCCCACCACCCACTACAGTGTTGGGGAGTCCCGTGAGCCCAGGTGCAGGACAAATATAGTTGAGCTACTGAGCAATAGTTGACTTTGTTGTGGGATACTCAGACTCTCAAGATGGTGAGACTGGGAAGAGGCAAGCTCCCATGATCCCCAGGGGCTCCATATCACTGGCTCCCACTCATTTGGACATTCGTAGGGGTAAGGGGGAAGGCAGAAGTTAAGCTAATTATCCATCAGCCAAAGTGCATTGTGGGCAAAACCAAGAAGAGAGACAAGATGCGGCCTCTCAGCCCAACGACCACCTCCGGGTGCGTTCTGTTGGCCTCAATGGGACCGGGTGTCTGGGTCGCTCGGGGTGGCCCGTCCTCGCTGCAAGAAGAAGGGCCCACTGAGGGGAAGGGGAGCCTGGAGTCATGGCCCCCAATCCCGGACAAATCAACCAAAGCAGAGACTGTAGGGAGCCTGCATGATGAGAAGGTCACTCTGCACCTGAGTGGGGGATGGGCCAGAGGCAGGAAGGCCCAGCAGAAGGCGCCGGTCACAGTGTGCCCAGAGGACTCAGGCGGCTACGGGAGGGGCAGGAGGGTGACTGGTGCCCAGGAGCGGGCAGATGGCAGCCAGAGGGAAGGAGGGGGCTTAGGGGAGCTGGTGGCCCCCAAGCCCAAGCGGGAGGAAGCTGACCCGGTGAGGAAGGCAGGGCACAGAGGGAAGAGCCCCTGCTGGTAGCATCCTCCTGGTGCTGGGGGCCCCTTAGGGCAGCTGGGGGGGGCTGTCCCACCACAGGACGTGGGGGTGACTCTGGGAATTAACCGACACCTTGAGACCTGCAGCTGCTCCCGCTCCTGGAAGGCTTTTGTTGTCCTTTAAAGAAAATTCCCTCTGGAAAATGCCAGGAGGCTGAGAGGGGCCGTGAAGAAGGAAGTCCCTCAGACCCTCTCCCCCCCCCCCCCCAGGAGGACCCCACTGGCTCTGGCCCATGCTGCTGTCTCTCCCCACCCCCACCCAGAGGCCTGCCTCCCGCAGCCCGCCCGCCACTGATAGCATGTGGACAAGCAGGCAGGACCCACCCCCTCCGGTGGGCGTGGCATCGCATCCCCGTCCCCATGGAGATGGTTACCATCACACCGCTGCCCTCTTCTCCCGGCCCAGCAGGCCACATTCAATTATCTTGTGCTTTTAAGGGCCCTTGAGAGCCGAGGAGACGCAGCCTCCAAAGGGGCCGTGTGCAATCGGGGGACATCAGCGTCTTGGAGGCTCCAGAGGGCCGGTGGGGACCAGGGCAGGCTGCCTTGTCTGCTCGGCCCAGAGAGCAGGGGGAGGGGAAGGGACAGCAAGGGAAAGAGGAAAGCGGAAGAGAAGGGAGACGGGAAGGGAGGGCAGCGGAAGAGAAAGGAAAAGGGGAAAGGGAAAGGAAGGGGAAGGAAAAGGAAGGGAAGGGGAAAAGAGGAAAGGGAAAGGGGAGAGGAAGGGGGAATGAGGGAAGGGGAGGGGAAATGGAGGAAGGAAAAAGGAGGGAAGGGCAGGGAAAGAGAAAAAGAAAAAGGAAGGGGAAGAGGAAGGGAAAGGAAGGGCCTGGAAGGGAGAAGGAAAAGAAAAGGGAAGGGAAAGGAAAGGAAAGAGAAGAGGAAGGAAAAGGGAGGGAAGGAAAAAGAAAAGAAAAAGGAAGGGAAGGAAAAAGAAAAGAAAAAGGAAGGGGAAGGAAAAAGAAGGGAAGGCAAAGAAAAAAGGGAAGAGAAACATAAAGAGGAAAGGGGAAGGGAAGATGAAGGGAAAGAAAAAAAGAAAGGGAAAGGGGAAGGAAAAGGTGAGAAGGGAAAGAGAAAAGAAAAGGGAAGGGGAAGGAAAAGGAAGGGAAGGGGAAGAGAGAAAAGAAAATGCAAAGGGAAGAGAAACATCAAGAGAAAGGGGGAAGGGACGATGAAGGGAAAGAGAAAAAGAAGAAAGGGAAAGGGGAAGGAAAAGGAAGGGAAGGGAAAGAGAGGAAAGAAAAAGCAAAGGGAAGAGAAATGTCAAGAGAAAAGGGGAAGGGACAATGAAGGGAAAAAGAAAAAGAAAAAGAAGGAATGGGAAGACAAAAGGAGGGAAGGCAAGGAAGCAGTTTGGTGGCTGCCTCAGTAGCTGCCGAGTCCCCTGTCCCGGGGCCTACTTTGGCTGAGCCCCGGTGGTGACTGGCCCAGTCAAAGGGCCTCAGAGGAGCACCTGAGGCACCAGTGGGAAGGGGAAGGGGCCTCTACAAACCTCTCCCTCTTCTTCCCCCTCTTGGGAGGCTTTTTCAGCACCATTTTACTGGGGAAGAAACTGAGCAGTGGCCAGGTCTGCCTCAGCCCAGTGAGCCCGCTGTGCCCAGCCTTTGTCCAAAGGCCTTCTTCCAGCCCGGAGGCTCTCCCCTCCCTGACCTGAAGGCAAGGCGGGCATGCTCCCTTCTTCCTCCCCCAGAGGCCTGGCCTAGGGCTAGGGGGGCAGAGGAGGCAGCTTCCGGCCCTTCTCCCGCTCCTTGGGGCTTTTCCTTCCACAGTCCTGGGAAGGGGGGGATAGATGAATAGGGGCCGCCCCCCATGATGTGCTCCCTCCCATATACAGAGCCGAAGCCCTTCTCAGATTCTCACCTTGTAGGATCCTCCCATAAACTGGTCAGCCTAGGCCCACCTTCCTGTCCTTTTGAGGACGTGTGGCTATAACACAATTCCCCCCATTTTACAGACAAGGAGGCTGATGTCCCAGAAGTGACCGGAAGTGACTTGTTCGGGGTCACCTGGCTAGGCCGGCCACAGGCTCAGAATTCAAACTCGGCTCTTCGGATCGATTCCTGCCCCGATGCCGAGCGGAGCTGCTGGAAGGGTAGGGGTCGCTGGCAAGGAGTCCCGTGGTGGGAGTGGGGGGGGTCATTCCACTTTGGGGTCACCTCAAAGAAATAGCACAGATCCCGAAGCAGACATTGGGGGCCCAGAAAACCAATGCTTCCCTTTTCCCATTTTTGCTGATAACTGCAGGTTAAGGCCTGGCCACTTTGTGCAAAGTCTGTGTATGTGTGTGTGTGTGTGTGTGTGTGTGTGCGCACGCACATGTTCAGTTATCTTGTGCACTTAAGGGCCCATGAGCGCCAGGATATGTCATCACCACGGGGGGCCTGAGCAGTCCAGGGGAGACCAGCAACTTCTAGGGCCCGAAGAGACGGGCTATGGCTGTGTGCCTGAGTGCGGCCACCCCGCACCCCCATCCTGGCCGGGCCTAGGGCTCAGCTGACCATTGGGGAGAATAGCACAATCCCGGCCACATTTCCATTTCCGTGCCCCTCGTGACAATGACACGTGTGGGAGCCTGTCAGCCAGGGTGACGAGGCAGCACCTCGGCCTAAGTTAGAAAGGAATCCAGCATTCGGGGCCAGAAAGCCAGCGCTCCCCATCCCAGCCCTTCTGCCCGGGGCTGCAGCCCCAGCAGACACTTGGGGAAAGGGGCTCGCTTGGCAGCTCTGAGCCCGGTGCTGGCCCGCAGGCCCGCTCCCTCCTGCCCAGGCTGGCGCTGGGCCTGCACTGCAGGGATTCTCTCTCCTAGGCTGCCGCTGCCTCTGCCCCATGGGATGGAGCTTTTCTCTTAGGCCTTACCTATTGGCTAGAATATAAGGGACCCTTTACCTCCCAACTCAACTTCTCTGCAGGGGCAGTGAGGGGAATAGAGGGGAATGGAGCACATGATGGTCACAAGGGCCACCCCACACTGAACGTGGAGAGAACGTCTCATCCACAGACCGAGCTCCAGGTGGCCAAGTGGGGTGGCCTTTGATCCCGGGCCTCCCTGGGGAATGGGTTGGCAGGAACTCCCTGGGCAGACCCAGACTTTCTGAATCCAAAGGGGACTTTGGGGCCATCCAGTCCAGCATATCCCTGACCAACTTCCCCACCAACTGGTCATCCAACTTGAACTTGTACACCCTCAGGGATAGGCAGCTCACCACCTCTCCCGTTCTACTTTCTCTTGCTCTCATTTCTAGGAAGCAGCTCTCTGACTTCGTCTCAATCTGCCTCTCTGAAAGTTTCCCCTGTTGCTCTTGGGTCTCTTCTGGGACCAAGAAGAACAAAGCCGATCTCTTCCCTACATGACAATCTTCCAACTTCTGGAAGTCAGCTAGTAAGTCTAGTCTTCCTCTCCCTCCTCTGAAAACAGCAGAACAAATAAGCCTGAAGTCTAGGACAGTATCTCTTCATCCCCAGGAGAGCAGAGCTCAACTTAAAAAAAAAAAAAAAAGGTCTGAGTCAAGAAATAAACTGGAAAATGTACAAACAACACCAAAGAATTTGACCATAAAAACCCACTACAGAGAAAGGAAGACCAAGACACAAACTCAGAAGAAGACAACAATGCAAACACACCTGCAGGTAAAGCCTCGAAGAAAATTGCTAATTGGACTCAAACCCAAGAAGAATTTCTAGAAGAATTCAAGAAAGAAATGAGTGACAGAAGGAAATTTGGGAAAAGAAATGAGGAGGATGCAAGAAAATTATGAAAAGAGAATTAACAGTTTGTTAAAAGAGACACCCAAAATACTGAAGAAAACAATCCTTCAAAAAATAGAACTGGCCAAATGATAAAAGGCACAAAAGTCTATTGAAGACAATACCTTTTACTTAAAAAGCAGAACTCACCAAACAGAAAAGAGGTACAAAAGCAATTCTTTAAAAATTAGAATTGAGAAATTAGAATTAAATTGGATGTGGAAACTACTCTATGTAGTTTCCTGGGCAAGGAAATAATTCTTGGATTCAGGAACTAATAAAAACATAGTCGAAATAATGATAAAGTAGAAGAAAATTACCCAAAAAAAACCCCCACAACTGGTCAGAAAAGTAGACTGAGGAGTGCTAATTTAAGAATTATTAAACTACACCAAATGCCATGATCAAAGAAAGAGCCTAGGAATCATCTGTCAAGAAATTATAAAGGAAACCTGCCCCAATATCCTAGAACTAAAGGGTTAAATACCTGTAAATTTGAGCTATGATGCCTTTATCTGAGAAACTGTATAGATTTTTCCCCAATTTTTTGCTTTCCTTCTAATCATGACGACATTGCTTTTATTTGTACCAAACCATTTAAATTATCATCAGAATTATTTATTTTATATTTCACAATGTTCTCTGTCTTTTGTTTAGTCACAAATTCTTCTCCCATCCATTAATCTGATAGGTAATATATTCCATGTTCTAATTTACTTATGATATCTCCCTTCATGTCTAGGTCATGTATCTGTTCTGAACTCATCTTGGCAAATGGCTTAAGATATTGTTATATACCCAGTTTGGGCCAGACTGTTTTCTAGTTTTCCCTACAATTTTGACCAAATAGTGAATTCTTATCCCAACTTAAATCCTTACATTTATCAAACACATTTCTATAATCGTTTACTAAAATGTATAATCATTTACTCTCTTCCGCTGTATCCACTGATACACTATTCTATTTCTTAGCCAGTCCCAGATCATTTTGATAATTGCTGCTTTATAATAGAGTTTAAGATCTAGCACTGGCACTTAATTTACATTTTTTCCATTAATTCCTTTGATATTCTTGACCTCTTGTTCTTCCAAATGAATTTATTTTTTCCCTAGCTCAAAATGTTTTTGGTTTTTTGTTTTTTTGGTAATTTAATTGGCACGATACTAAATCAGTAGATTAATTTAAGTAGAATTGTCATTTGGGGTTATATTGGCTTGGCCCACCCATGAAAATTAATATTTCTCCAATTATTTCAATCTGACTTTGTATAAAAAAAGTGTTTTATAATTACGTCTATATAGTCCCTGGGTTTGTCTTGACAGGTATATCCCAGGTAATGAACTATCTTACAATCTCTTCTTGCAGGCCTCTGTGGGTGATCTGTGGAAATGCTGGTGATTTATCTGGGTTTGTTTTCTATTGTTTTTGCTCCTTTGCTCACAATTTGTAATTGTTTCAACTAGCTTTTTATTTGAATTTCCACGATTTTCCCAGTATCCCATCAAATCATCTGCAAAAAGAGATTATTATTGCCTTCTCTGACTCCTTCCATTTATTTTTCTCCTCACTTCTATTGCTAGCATTTCTAGTACGAGATTGGTGACAATGTCCTTGTTTCCCTACTCGTCTTATACTGGGAAGGCGTTTAGCTTCTCTTTGTGTTACAGACACTGCATGCTGATGTGTTAGATAGATACTTCTTGTCATTTTAAGGGGGAAAATCGCTTTGTAATTTGGCTTTCTGCTGAAAAGATTCTGGAAAGGTGGGGGGTTGAGTCAGAAAACTTTCGGCTTTCCAATGATTTTTCCCACAGAGATGGAATATTGTCTCAGAGGGAATGGAGAGAGGCAGAATGTAGAGAAACACAAATCAGGGGAAAGCAGTAATTCTCCTAAAACAGCCTAAGAAAACCCCAGGAAAGCCCGCACCTCCCGAGGCTGTTTATCCGGAGTGAAGTGCAAACACCTCCAGGTGTTGATTCTGTGGAATCAACAAACAACAAGCCCTGAGCACCTGGAGTTGGAGGTAACCTCAGCTTTTAGAACTTCCTTCTCAGACGGAAGGGGTCTGAAGCAGGAGAAGACCGGAGGACTTTTTCCCCTGTGGAAGGCCACCAAGCCTAGAGTCCTGGACTGGGTTGCCACCGTGGGGAGAAGGAGCTCCCACACACCTAGTGAACGCAATAGCGGAGGGGTGGGGACCTTGCTGACAGTGGCCACTTGAAGGTGAGTGGAACCTTGGATTCTGTTTCTAGGGCGTGGGCCCACAGGGAGTAAGGTCTCTTGTGAGACAGGGTGAACGGAAAGATTTGGATCTTTTTCCATTTGCTTGACTTTCTTTTCATCAGTTTCTTGATTTTCCTTTCCCAGTTTTTCCTCCCCCTCTCTTATTTGATTTTGGAAGTCCTTTTTCAGCTCTTTCAAAGGACTCTTTTCGGCCTTGTGACCATTTTACTTTTTTCTTTAAAGGAGAAATACCTGGGGTTTTTTTTATTGCTTCCCCCCTTGTTACCCATGTATATTAGCTTTTAAAATACACATTTCTTTATGAATCATGTTGGGAGAGAAAAGTCAGAACAAAAGGGGGAAAACATGATAGAAAAAAAAAACAGAAAAAAACAAGGGAAAGTAGTGCATGTTAATTGACATTCAATCTCCAGAGTTCTCTTTTTGGATGCAGATGGCGTTTTCTATCCAAAGTTTATTAGGATTTCCTTGGAGAGAAGTAGCTGTTTTAAGGATTTGAACCCAAATCTTGTCTATCACTCTCAGGGGGCCTCAAACTTTTTAAATAGGGGGCCAGTTCCCTGTCCCTCAGACTGTTGGAGGGCCGGACTATAGGAGAAACAAAAGCTTTGTTTTGTGGGCCTTTAAATAAACTTCCTAGCCCTGGGTGAGGGGGGTAATCATCCTCAGCTGCGCATCTGGCCCGCGGGCCGTAGTTTGAGGACCCTTAGAATCTATGGTCAAGTTCTTTCTCTTTTGCTCACTCCTTTTACTTTTAGCTGCTCATCCCTTGGCTTTGTGTTAGCGTTGGCTTTGGTGTCAAGGAGTGGGGGATCAAGTCTCAAGCTTCAGGTTTCTTTTGAGAGCTCTGTCCTTGGGTACGAGTCACCCCTGAGCCAACCCCTGCTTGGCTCCTCGAATACTCTTGCTGACTGTGGAGCCTCGGGGGGCTGCAAGCAGCAGCTTCTCCCCTCTGCCCCAGGCCTGAACCTGAAACCTGGGACTCAGTTCTCCCGGAGGGATCTGCAGCCAGCAGGTCCTGGACTCTCTGTCATTGTACCCAAGGAGTGAGGGGGAAGGGGAGGGAGGACTCCAGTCCTCGGGCTGCCCCCATCAGGGCTTTCTGTTTGTTGATGTTGCCCCCGGGGTTTCTGCTCTTCAGTGAGGCCGGAAGGTCAGAGTTTTCCTACGCTCCTTCCAAGTTGTCTTAGGCTGGACGATTGCGTTACCTTGGCTTTTAGTTATTTCTGCCGCTCTAAAATTCATTTTGAGACAATATTATAAGTTCTGGTTGGGAGAGCTGGTAAGCTCCTGCCTTGTTCCATCATCTTTCCCCAATTCCCTTCCTTACTAGTATATTATTTCAATTTTTTGCATTGATATCGTTATAGTTTTCTTTTTTTTTTCTTTTCTAGTTTTGCTCTCCCTTGTTTAGGTATCAAAATCATATTTATGGCCTAAAAAGGAATTTGGTAGTAACAGGGTCTGGAAGTAGGAAAAAAAAGCCTGAAGTACAGATAAGATTATAATACTGCCTGATTCAAGCAGGAAAGAGCACAGATGGGGATCAATTCAGCCTTAAAGTCCCACCCCTTTGAGATCACGGGTAACCCCATTTTATAGCATCCAATCGGAAAGACAAATTATGATGTCAACCTCCTGAGGTGAAACATTCCCCTAGAAATCTGCCCATGGCTTCCACCATCTTTGCTGAACTCCTTTTGGAGTTCGCCTGCCACAACGTTCTGCCTTGTGGTACCTTTCCTCTCACCCCTCCCCGTGAGCCATGGTGTCTTTCTCCTGGGTATGGTTAACTGCTTTAAGGTGCGAAAATTCTCTGTGGATTTAGCGTGCCAGTCTCTGGGGTACTCCCACTTCATGGTGTATCCCTTTCTCCCACTTAACTGAGTTCCACTGGGAAACTTGTGTCTGCTGTTAATTGTTAAAAACCCCTTTCCTTGCTAATTATAATGTTCCTAATGTTCTCCCCGTGCAATTTCGTATTTACCACTCCTGGTGTCTACGTTACCTCTTCATTTTGTTCCTAACATCTTCCATAAATAAAAGTATCTTTTGGCAAAGAGAGGGGCCATTGTGAATTGTTCACATGGGCCTTGTGTTTTGAACCAAGGAATCGTTTCCTGACTTTATCACTTGGTGCCCGACCTTATCAGCAGGACTCCTCCTTTTCTAACTTTTTAAAAAAGAGTTTATATAGTATTGGAATTCATTGTTCCTTAAATGTCTGGTAGAATTCACTTGGAAATCTATCTGGTCCTACAGATTTTTTTGTCTTAGGGAGCTCATGTATGGCTCGCTGCATTTCTTTTTCTAGGCTAGGATTGTTTATGTTTTCGATTTCTTTTTCTGTGATTCTGGGCGATCTACTTTTTTGTAAATATTCATTCGTTTCACTTAGATTGTCAGTTTTATTGGCAGATAATTGGGCAAGATAACTCCTAATAATTGCTTTGATTTCTTCTTCGTTGGTGGTGCATTCACCCTTTTCATTTTTGATACTAGTAATTAGGTTTTTCTCCTTTCATTATTTTAAAATCCAATTAACCGATGGGTTATGTATTTTATTGTTTTTTTTTCCCATAAACCAGCTCCCATTTTTATTTATTAGTTCGGATATTTATTTTTTCCTTTCGAGTTCATGAATCTCTTCTGAATTTCAGGATTTTCATTTTGCTGTTTAATTGGGGGGTTTTCATTTGTTTTTCCTAACTTTTTAGTCGCATGCCCAACTCGTTGATTTGTTGTTTCTATCTTATATCGATGTCGACGTTTAAAGATATAAATTTTCCCCCAAGTTTTGCTTTGGCTACTCTGGTTTTCTTTCTAAAAATGTGTTAAACTTCAATAAGAAAGAAGAGTTTATCTTCTGTCTTGTATGGTTAAGCTCAGATTTACAGGCTAGGTCAATGTGGCGCGGGGATGGGGGGGGGGGGAAGTACATCCTGAACTCCATTATTCCATTCCCCATTTCTCTTTCTGGAAGGTATGGAACAGTCTTGTGTTACATGAATGTCCTTTCCTTTGTATTTGAAGGTCTTTCTTCTGACGGTTTGCAGAACTTGTTGTTTCTGAATTGAATCTTAAATTTAAGCACTCTGTGTCTTGGAGTTTGCAGCCTTGGATTTTGTTTTTCTGGAGGCAATCGGTGAATTCTCTCCATCGCAATTTCATTTTCTGTGTTTAGAAGCTCTGCGCAGTTTTCTTCTATTATTTCCTTCATTGTGGTGTGAAGGGTTTCTACGCTTTCATTTTCTTCTGGGAGTTTAGGTTGGCTGTACATCCTGTCTTCAAGTTCAGTTTGCATTGCTTGCATCATGAGTATACATATTTATGTGTATTTATTTACATATATACATTATATATATGCATACATATACAATATACACATATATGTATATACACACAACACATATATGTATATATGTACAATGTGCACCTATATGCATATATGTGCATAATATACATATATGTGTATGTATTTGTGTGTGTGTATATATATATATATATATATAATGTTCTTGGTTTTTGCTTTTCTTCTATATTTTCTTTCACTTCCATGGATTTGCGTACGCAGTCTGTTGTTCACTCTTTTGCGAAACTCTCCATTGCAGATGGAGATGGAAAAACTTGAGTTTTTACTGTGCAAAACAAATTCTGCTCTCACAATTCTCGTGTTTCCTTCGGGAACAGTGGATTGTGGTTTCATGTTCTCACATCCCACAGGATCCGCTGTCTCATCAAAATCATCTGGAACAGGGCAGCCAGGTGGTGCAGTGGATAGAGCACCAGTCCTGAATTCAAGAGGACCCGAGTTCAAATCTGATCCCAGACACTTAACATTTCCTAGCTGTGGGACCCTGGGCAAGTCACAACCCCAAGTGCCTCAGGGGAAAAAAGATCAGCTGGATCATTTTACTTTATTTTGCAGTCTTTATTCATTGATGCTTGTACTGGGTTGCCGGATTGGGACTTCCTGCTCTCGTTGATGTTTTCCCTGATGATTTATCTATTCACATTCAAGGTCTTTAAGTTTTCTTCTTCCTGAAATCTTTGGTACTCTCAATATTTCTTTCCCCCCCCCCACCTTTACTTTTCTTATCATTCACTTCTTGACTCCCTCCTCTCTGATGATGGTTTCCTCGGGGCCAGATCTCCAAGTACCTCAGAGCTTTCTTCTACTCTGCATTTCACAGTTCAGCCATGTAGGTATCTGCCCCAACTGACCTTGGGGTCAGATCCGGCTGAAGCTAGATGCTGTGGCCTTTCCCTGGGGTTGGGTGGTACGTTACACGATTCCACCTCCCCCGATTCTCCCTCCCTCCACACACACGTACAGTCCTGCTGGGGTGACCTGTTCCACTCCCTTTCTATTCATCAGTTCTCCAGCTCGGCCCCAGCAGTTACAAGCTTTGTAGTAGAAATGCTTTGGGGTCACAGCCCCCAGGAGGCTTTTGCTTCCGAAGGGATGCGATCAGGCTGGCCGTCAAGTTCCAGACAAACATCCCCATCCTAGAACCAAGATCTCTATGACACTGCTGAGAGGGAACGGGAAACGGGATGCACGGTGGCTTTGGATGTCTGCCTGTGTCACGTCCTTGGGTCCACGACCACGGCTTCCCTGCTGCTTGCTTGAGAGGTGGGAAAGGGATGATGAGTAAGCTCGGAGTCAGTTCCTGAGCTTGGAGAAATAGATTTTTAATCTTCTTTTCGAATCTGGCTATCTTTGTTATCGTGTTCGGTCTTTTTTCAGTCGTGTCCAACTCTATGACCTCATTTGCCGTTTTCTTGGCAAAGATACAGGAGTGGTTTGCGTTCTTCTTCAGCTAATTTTACAGATGAGGAAACTGAAGTAAAGAGAGTGAAGTGACTTTTCAGGGTCACACCACTAATAAGTGTCTGAGGCCATATTGGAACTCCTGAGTCCAGGTCCAGCGCGCTCTCCATTGCCCAGCTAGACCATGGAAGTAGCCGAAATTGCTTTCTATTTGGGGCATCGTTTCTGTTTCGGGGAGATTTGAGAGGTTGTGGAGATTAGAGAAAATGTCTAGTTTATCATCTTGCGGCTCACATGACCCCCAAACCCACTGGTTTTTTTTTTTCTATATAGTCACTGAAGACCTCTTTAATAAGTTCTACAGTCTTGCTGATATTTGAAATCAAGATCCCTGACCTCCACATTACATCCTCTTCCCTTTTCGCAAAGTCGGATCCTTGGCCCTTCAGTCCAGGGATGCCCCGGCTTGGGCGGAGAGTGGCTCGATGCTTCCATCTTTCAGTTCCTTCAAGACCCTGGAACATAGTTGGTCTGGGCTTTGCCATGTGCACTCACTAATTACAGCCAGACATTCTCTTATTATCCATTTACTTATTTTTAATTGTAATTCCCTAATTGCCATTTATGTTTTTTCTCTTCTCCAGCTTCTCGCCACAGCAGAGGGAAGCAGAAAAAGAACGGCAAAGTCTGTCTTTTCTCTTATCGTGGTCCTGAGCTACCATCCTATCCCTCTTTTGATCTTCCTCTGTTTTGTCCTTCCCTCCATCTTCTGCCTCTGGGGCTTTCCACAGCTGCTTCCTTCCCTGGAGTGTTCTCCCTTCTCCCTTTAGGGTACTGGGTGCCTTACCTGATCTTCCATCTTCTTCCCTCCACCAAGTCCCCCCCAAATCACTCTGTAGTTATTTGTCTATTTATCTGTACATTTGGATCTCTGCTGTTTGACTGTATAGAGAGCACCTTTGGAGGAATCCCCCTCTCTCCAGTGAGATACTATTTATAACGTAGCACAATGCGTGGCACATGATAAGTGCTTTAAAAGGGAGTGCGGCTCATCTCGAACATATATTGGATGACTTGTTGTCTAGAGGAGGGGGGTGAGGGGAAGGGGGGGAGAAAAACTTGGAACACATTTTTTTTTTAAAAAAAAATCTTCCACGGGCAGAGGACAAACAAAGTAGGGCTTCCATTGATTCTGTAACAGCTCCTAGTTATTCTGTAGCTTCTGTATTCGAAATCTGTCTGGTTAAGCAACTTTGCGGCCTCCGAGCTGCTGCACAGTCGCTACCTGATAAATCCTTGTGGGATGAATGAATAAATGAATGAATGACTGAATGAGTCACTGATTGTCTCCTAAACTCAGCTCTGAGCTTAGTATTCCCAACACTGCTTTTATAGGACTGTGCCAGGTTTTTATATCCCTTCTGCATTATCTGGGATCGAGGAGAAAATCTTGGTTATGAGGACTGGGTCTCTGAAGTGAGGGGTTTAGGGGGAGAAGGGTGAGGAGGAATACAGGAGAAAATTTAGGTGATGGAAAAGCAGATTGTAGCAATAAAAATAATTTTCAAATGCTTTGAATGGATGGATTAATGCATGGTGGGAAAACCCATTTATTGAGCACTTATTCCATGCCGAGTATGGGATAGGATGCAAATGTTCTGGTTTTTAATCTTATATCCTAATGAGGGAGTCGTGGTTGGTCTGGAAAGGAACGGTGAGTGGGGCGGAGGGTTAGGGTAAATTGACACGCCCCGTCCAGGGACAGTGACAGAGCAGATATGATCATGACTGATAGTTCTGGGAAAATGGGGTAGGAAGTGAGAAGGAGAGGGTGCTATGGAGGAGGTTGCCATGGTTCTTGGGAATTGATATGAGGCTTTTGCTGAAATAGCAATTAGGATATAAGATTCATCTTTTGGGCGCCTGCCCACCCCCTCCCTTTAGGAGCACCTGGCTGGACTTTGGGACAACCCAGAGCTCCCTCTGGGCCCTGCAGGCACTTGCATCTTTCCTAGTGAGTGCCCCCTAGTGAGGAAAGGCTGCCTGAACATCATCTGCGGCTAACCTTGGACCCGTTGTTCCCTTTGCCAAGGCTGTCCCTGGGAAGATGTCGCCGCCCTCCCTGTTACTGGGCAGCTTGGGATCGGGCCCAGGCTGGAGGTAACCAGTAAGAGGAGTTCAAGCCACGGAATATATGGTGTTAGAGGTGGACTCTGCATCCTTGGAAATCATGGGTCTGCCCCCTCATTTTACCAAGCTGGGGTAAGAGCCCCTAGAGATCTTCATTGAGTCCAGACTTGTCTTCCTTTCACAGAGGTGGTAACCAAGCCCCAGAGCGAGGGGGCAATATTCTTTCTTGCTGGCTCACGCCCGCTGACTTCCTCGTTGTGGTCTGGTCTGATGGACGTTGGACAAATGAGCTCGCCGGTCGCTGGCCGCAGTAGAAGTCCGTGGTTCTCGGCTTTGATTGATCCAGCGAATTCCTCCCCAGTGCCTAAAGCTGCCTCCGGGTATGTGGACTGGTGGTTGGCCCAGGGGTTCCAGAGAGGAAAAGTGATCTGGCCTCTGGCCTCAAGGAAGGTGTGCGTGTGTGTTACGATATGGGTCCAATTTATCTGTATTTGTGTCCCAGCAGGAAGAACTCGAGCTGCCCGGTTCCCATATTCCATTCCTAGAAACCTCTCCATGTCCACAGCCATCTTCTGCTCATCCCTCCAGTCCCGGAGATCCTTGTGCTCGCCTTCGCCTTTCTCCCCTCCCATCTCCTCTAGGAGTGACCTCCGTCAGTTAGCCCCACCTCCCTCATGCATCTCGGGTGTCTTTTCCTGGCTTTCCTTCCCCTCTCCTACAGATGTTCTCAAGTCTTCACAATGTCGAACCTTCTCTCCAGGTCTGGCCATTAGAAACTGCCCTCTGTCTCCCGTGGCTGATAGACCTGGATCCGGCCAGCCTTTAAATCTATCACCCCCTCTCGGGTCCTTCTTGCAGTTAAGCTTGCAGAAAGTTGTCTTCATTTGATGCCCTCGCTTCGTATTTCTTTCCTAACCCCACACAACCCAGCTTCCATAGCTCAGTGAACCAACAAGCGCTCATTAAGCATCTGCTGTGTTCTGGCTACTTCACTAGGGATCGGAGGTGCCAAGACGAACAAAATGGTCCCTGCCCAATAGAACCGGTGAATTAGTGAACTGCTCTGGCCAAGGTCACTAAGTGCCGCGGCCAGTGGCCTTTTTTCAGATCCTCTCTGACCCTTGGCAGCGTTTGCCGAGATCGCCCATCCTCTCTCTCCCTTCTTTTCTTCTCCCTTGGCAGCCGTGATGTTCTACCCTCCTGTTTTTCTTCCTTTCTGTCTTATGATGCCTCCTGTGTCTCCTCTACTGGCTCATGGGCATCTCCCGAACCTCTGTCCTGGGTCCTCAAGTTCTTATCTAGTCTCGCTGGTATCCAATGCTCCCAAATTACCATCTCCAGGACTGTCTTTTCTCCGTTGCTTTTTCCTCTATTTCCCTGTGCCCGCTAGATACCTTCCTCGGTCTCTGTTATGGGCCCCTCACACATAAGCTCACTTTCCCTACAAAAGCTGCTCCCGCCTAACTTTTCTTTGTGAAGCCATGATTCTCCCAGTTAACAAGCCTTGGAAACCAGTCCCTTGACCTCTCTCTCCTCCCTCCCACCTCTTCAAGGGGCCAAGCCCACTTATTTCTTTAGAACAGTGGTATCCAACTGAAATAGAAACAGTGGTCATTAAACCGCAACATAGAGATGCCCACAGGAGGCATATTAGCTTAGAAAACCACGGAATAATGTGATCTAGATTTTATTGTATTTTTATTTATTTCATGAAGTTTAACCAGTGACATTTTCATCTGGTTTTGGCCCCTGTTCTGAGCGTTACGAGATCTGCCGACCATGTGCTCGACCTTACCTCTGGTCCCGATTGGTCATGGGACCGTGAACAAGACGTGGAATTGAAACCTTGGTTAGCCCATTTGTAAAACGGGGATCATTGTAGCTGTCCTACGGACTCCCTCACGGGCCTCTGGAGAGACTTGAATGAGCTCATGTTTTAGGAGGACCTTTATAAACTTTAAAGCACTCTATAAATGTTGAGTGTTTTTCAGCCTCTTAAATCTGTCCTTTCCCCAGCTTCACCTTTAGAATCCTCAATTGGTGAATAATGATCATAATAAGAACCTACTGTGTGCCAGACACCGTGTGAAGCACCAGGGATACATAAAGAGGCAAAAGGCAGTCCCTGCCCTCAAAGGGCTTATAATCTAATGGGAAAGATGGCATGCAAATATATACGAGAAAAACCCCATACAGGATAAATAGGAAATCGGGAGCAGAGGGAAAGTGCTAGAATGCAGAGAGCTTGGGGAGGGCTTCCTGGACAATGAGGAACTTGAGATGGGAATTAAAGGAAGCAGGGGAGGTCTGGAGTCGGAGCAGAAGAGCCAGAGTGCTCCAGGCCTGGGGGCAGCCAGAAAGAGTGGCCAGAGCCCAGAGGTGGAGGGGCTTGTTCCGGAACTGGGCAGGAGACCGGCGACATGGGGGAATCGGGGAGGGGGGGCAGGAAGTGGGGGCAAGAAGAGGAGAAAGGGAGGGGGAGGAAGGGAATTGACTGCTAAAAGAACATCCTTCATATTCTCTGCTCTGGTTGGGTCTGCTGTGGCCCAAGTCTTCCTGAGGTTTGTAGGGCAAACTGTCGCCCAAGTCTCCCCATAGAATACTGGGTGATCCCAGGATAGAAGTGCCCGGAGTTGTGCCATTCTGACGCCGAGAGTTTGCTTCCTTCTTGTAAGTCCAGCCAGTTTTGCAGGGTGATAGCCTGTGTAAGAAACACTAGCCTAAAAAAGCTGTTCATTCTGTCTCTCTTTGTCTCTGTCTCTCCCTCTCTCTCTCTCTTTCTTTCTCTCTGACTCTCTGTCTTTCTCTTTCTCTCTGACTCTGTCTCCGTGTCTCTCTCTCCCCTTTTGGGGGGTGTCTATGGATGGCCTTGGAGAAGGAGAGAGGCTGCTGGCCTCTTGGGGGGGTTCTGAACAGTAACTACTGCTTTCTTTTCCCCCACCTCCCTCATTGGGGGGTTTTGTTGTCCTTCAGTCATGTCGGACTCTTTGGGACCCCATTTTGGGGTTTTGACGTGGCTTCTTTTTCCTGTAATCTGCCATCTAGTCACACCCTTTCCCTCTGTGCACTCGTGTGGTTTAGTTTCCTGAACCCAGGAGCAGGACTTCCTATTTATTCCCATCCAACATCATCTTGGTGGATTTGGCTCAGGATTCCAGTTGAAATAGCTCTGTATCCTGATTTATTCAAAAAATAAATGAAGCCCGTTCGTGTTGAGTCCATCCCAGACTGGGTTCGTACGCCAGGGACATCACTGCCCCACCGGCCTCGAGGCCCACGAAGTCCCTTCCAGATCTAGGTCTAGATGAGCTTCCGCCATTGTCTGGATCGTTGATAAAAGGAGCAGGGCCAGCGTCATGGAACCCTCCACCGGAGACCTCTGTCCACATTGTTAAAGGTCCGTTACCCACGTTCTTTCCAGATGTGCTTATCCAACCACTCAGCCGCTGACCTTGATGTGCTTTCCTTACATCTGTCCGGCTCGTCCACAAGGATATCGCTAGAGACTCTGTTAAACCCGGGTCGTGCTGGGCCTCCAGCTGATTGAAAGTGGAAGCTCCTCTAGGGCAGAGACCGTTTTGTCTCTTTTTATTTTCTCTGATATAAATAAATAAAATATATTTATAAATATATAATTCTATAAGTAAATATAAATAAACTCAGCCCAGTGTCTGACACATAGTAGGTACTTAATAAATGCTTATTGGTGGATTGAGTGATTTGTCAGTCCCGCCTTCCTTTCCGAATCAAAATAAAACTCGTGTGTCTTGGGCACTTTAAGGTTGACTGAGCATTTTACTCGTATGAGGTCTGTGACGGAGATTGCTCTTAACGTGTTTAACATGTATGGGACCGCCTGCCATCTAGGGGAGGGGTGGGGGGAAGGAGGAGAAAAGTGGGAACAGAAGTGTTTGCAAAGGACGGTGTTGAAAAATTACCCAGGCATATGTTCTGTCAATAAGCTATAATAATAATTTTTTAAAGAAGATATGTAAAGTAAAGCTCAGGCTGTGATACCCACGGCCACGCTGCTAGCAAGGCCACGAGATTTAGGAGTAAGAAGATACCCTTGGAGATCATGAGACCTTAGAGTCGGTGCTAGAGGGGACCAGGGAGACCATCTAAGTCCAGCCCCATACTTTACAGATTAGGAAACTGAGGCCTCTTGAGTTAAAGGGACTTGTCCAAATGACACCGCATCTTGCTTCCACTGGTGACAGGTACAACGCACTCCTAGCAGAAACTCCCACTGACCTTTCTCCCCTCCACTTAGCACTTTGTGCTGACGCTCGACCCCAAGGCTTCTGCCTACCACGAGTGCATTTTCCACTAGGCATCAAGGAAAGAAATGAGAACAGCCTTAGTGTGGGTACTGGGAGATGCCCTCGGGTCTTGGTTCCAGTCAGACCCTCGATTTCTGGAGGCCAGAGACCTTGTCTTTGAGAGATGAAGTTGCCGTCCCCGTCACCTCCTGTTCTTGTTAACTCTGCCCAAGCCTTTGGAGAGGTTTCCCTTGGGCTCCTGCTCCTTCCCAAGCTTCTGCCTCTCTCCCTGTCCCCACATTAGTTGCCGCGGCTCTCTCAGGTTTCCTTCCGGTTTGGTTCTCGAGCCCAGATCCCGTGCCCGCCTTTCCCCTCTCCCCGGCCCTTCTCTTTTCAGCATCTTCCATCTCCCCTTTGCAGCTGGCTCCGTTTCCTTTTGCATTGTGCTTAAGCTCCCGGGCCCCTGAGCCTGCAGCTCAGTAGGGTGTTTGAGGCGCCGGGTGCGAGCCTCTGATTTTCCCAGGTGAGGGTCTGAGGCTCACCGGGCCAGGGGACTTGCCTAGACTCTCATGGGCAATGTGTGTGAGCCGGGCCCCGGTGCCTCTGACCCGGCCTTTCCCATGTACAGAGTTCTGCCTTCTCGTCTCTTATCTTGGGAAAATAACCATAAGCAAACCCAACCAAACAAGCTATTTCCTTGCCCCCTCCTGAGTTCTAATCCAATTTCCTTTCTCCCTTTTGCTTCTAAGCTTGTCCAATAAGTGACCTCTGACCCTGATGACGGTTCCTTTCTCCCACTCCTCCTTCCCCCTCCATCTGGCCTCTCTTCCTGACCTTCTCAGTGGCCCCCTCCTCCCCATCGGAGGTGGCGGACTTGGCTTTTCCTCCACAAAACCCTCCCATCTCGCTTTGGAGACGCCGCCACCATTCTCTTCCTCGGAGGTCTCCGGCTGCTCGCTCGTTGTGCTTTGGGAGGCCTCTCCCTCCCTCCGGATCCTGAAGATGAACCCTCCCCAAGTCTTTTTCCTTTCCCTTGTGCTCTCCTGATAAACTCTGTCTCCTTTCTGAAGGCCTCGCCTCTCTGACTCCAGTGTGGTCCCCAATTCCCAGCGGTCTGCTGCTGGACAGCTCCTCCTGAATACTTTCCCATCACCTCCGACACCAAATTGCCCAAACCAGGCCCGTCTCCCTCTCCCGGATTTCCAGTTTTAACATTCGGGAGTTCCCTCGGCTTCTCTCTCCCTGCCCCTGGAGCTCCAGAGCCAGTCCCTAGGCACTAAGCTGGGGTGACATTTCTTCTGCAGACTCATATCCGTTTCTTTCTTTCTGTCCCTAGTTCTAGTCCTCGTTGCTTCTTACCTAATTTAGGAACATTAGGAAAATTTAGGAACATGGGATGTTGGGGCTCTGATTTAGAGAGAAGGAAACTGAGGCACAGAAAAAAAAAAGCCCTTGCCAAGGGAAGCAAAAATAATGGCCAAGCCCTCCTCCTGGGTTTCCCAGGCTCCAGTTTTATCCCTGCTCTAACCCACCGCACGTATCCAACCAGACTCCTAACTGAAACGTCACTTTTTTAAAAATAGTATTTTAGTTTTCTAAATATGTACAAAGAAAAATCTGGGGTTCCAAATTTTCCCCTCTCTTTCCCAAGACAGTGAGCGGTCCCTTGCAGGGAAGCAGGGAAGACGCCACCTTTTCAAAAAGACTTAAAAGCTTTCAGTTAAAATAGTTTCAGCCAAAAGAGAAAAAGAAGGAAGCTACAGCGCATGTCAGTGGCATTAATTAGCATTGGAATATGACTGTGGTGAAGGAAATGATGTAGGAAAATATGGAAAGACTTAAGAAGGAAGATGTTGGGCAGCTAGGGGGCGCAATGGATAGAGCACCAGGCCTGAGGTCAGGAGGACCTGAGTTCAAATCTGGGCTCAGACGCTTAACGCTTCCTACCTGTGTGACCCCGGGCAAGTCACTTAACCCTAATTGCCTCAGCCAAAAAAAAAAAAAAAGAAGAAAAGAAAAAGAAAGAAAGAAGGATGATGTTATCCACCTTCACAGAAACAGAGGAGAAGCAAGCATCTGTATACCCAGATGTATAGGAATATATAGATGTAGTTATGAGTATGATTATAGATTTCTGTGTATATGTATGTGTATGCCCCTAGTTCTAGGCACCTCCCTTCTCTGTGCCTGAGTACCCTAGAGAGTCTCGGAGGGTCCGCCAACCCTTGAATTCCCCGGCCAATCTGAAGAGAAGCAGGAGAGGAAGGACGGGATTGAAAAACAAGTCAACTGGACGGGAATAAGAGCCTCCACTGCTCACCGCCCTGTAGCAGGTTTGGGGGGACAGCCGCATGTGGAAGTCACTGAGCCCCCAATATGTACACACACATGAGTATCCTCGTGCACACCCATGAGCATCCTCGTGCACACACATGTGCACACAAGAGCACACACAAGCACCCTTTACCCCTTGTGTTCCTGCCTGGCCTGTAAAGTAGCTCCACTTATGTCTAGCGTTAGCCTCCAAATCCCTGCCCCTGCCCCGCCGTGAGCGTGACTCTGGCTTTCCCTCCGGCCTCACAGAGTGCCCACGGGAAGGGCCACCCTGAGGCCTTCCCTGGCCCCTCTCCCTTGGTGACACTCTCTCATTTTGCTTTATCCGTGCAGGCGCCTCCCTCCACAGAGTGGAGGCGCTCTCCCTTTTTCTGTTTGTGTCCCCATAAGAGGTATTTTGAGAAATCTCTGCTGATTTGAAGCAAAACCACGTGGGAAATGGGATTTCTTCTCCTGGTCCTAGGACAGACTGGGGCTTAGAAGAATGCTGTCTTTGGAGTCCCAGACTCTGGATTTGAATCTCATTTCTCACTTGATCCAAGTTAACCCCTCTGTGAGATGGGAGCGTTGGACCCCATGACCTCAGAGGGCCTGTGCTCATCAACTTTGTGGGCCCCCGCCTTGGGATACACAGTTCGTGCTTAATCGGCGTTTGTCAGGTGGCCGTTCCAAACGTCCACACGTGGGAACGGAGCTGGAAAAGATGGCGGCCCTTCCTGTGGAAGCTATGACCTCCCGTTGGGCAGCGAACTCCGTGTCCCTAGCATGGGGCATTTCTCAGGATTGCTGGGGCCAGGAGCTCAGCCGCAGTGAGGCTGCAGTGGCCCAGTCCCCGTCCCAGCCTCCTTGTCCTTTGCCCGTCTCTCCCGGTGTCTGGCAGGAGCCACGGTGGCGGGGGCCAACAATTTGGGCCTTAGTGCAAATGCAAGTAAAGTCTGACTTGCCAAATAAGCAAAGGCAAATGCCGGCTTTTTGATCAATGGCCCTGCTGCTCCCAGGTGGCCCCTGGGAACTTTGGCCAAGTAGGGGGTGAACGAGTGTCCTCAGATGCCTCGGACACCAAGAGGCCGTTTGAATGGGGGGGGGCTGGAAATCTCCCCTTTGGCAAGAAAGGACTTGCCTCGGAGGTGCCTCTTGGCAGAGGAGGGGTGGGCCTTCTTGCAGCTTTCTCCCTGGGTCTTCTCTGCAGTCAGTCAAATGGAAATCGCCAGCAGCCAATGCAGTGATTCGGTGAGCATCGCTCACCCGCCACGACCGCTGGGGCCCTTGGGTACCATTAGGGAGTTTCATAACCAGCCTGTTAGACGGGTGGTCTCAGAGCAAAGTATGAACACCTGGCTACCCCTGCAGTTACCCTGAGGATGCTCATCTACGCGAGCTGTGCCAATTTGAAGTTCCCAGGAATCCCCTGCTCCCCGATGTCTCTCTGGGCTTGGTCCTTGCTCTGGAGCCCAGGTTAGAAGCACATTCTCATTCTGTCTGGGGCTGCTAGAGAGACCCCCTGGAGAAGTAGGTAAGAGCTGGATTTAGAAAGACTCCGGCTCCCAAATACTGATTCAAGACTCCAACCGGCTGCCTGGCCCCGGTTGGTTACACAGCCTTGGTCAGCCTTAACTTTCTGACCTGTAAAAGGGGGCCACTGGTCAATCGGATCCTTGTGAGGAGCAGAGGAGATGATATGTAGAAAGCTCTGTCTGCAAACCATGAAGATTGCAAACAATGAGCAATACAGCCGGGAAATGGGAAACTGAGGGACGATTTGTATGGCCGGTGTTTCTGATAAAGGCCTCGTTTCCAAATATAGAGAGAATTGACTCAGATTTATAAGAAACCAAGCCATTCTCCAATTGCTAAATGGTCAAAGGATACGAACAGACCATTCTCAGATGAGGAAATGAAAGCCATTTTTACTCATGTGAAAAATGTTCTAGGTCACAATTGATCAGAGAAATGCAAATTAAGACCACTCGAAGGTACCATTTCAGGGCTAAGATGACAGGAAAAGATGATAAATGTTGGAGGGGAGGTGGGAAAACTGGGGCACTGATGCATTGTGGGTGGAGTTGTGAATGGATCCAGCCATTCTGGAGAGCGAGCTGGAACTGTGCCCAAAGAACTATTAAACTGAGTATACTTTTGGATCCAGTAGTCTCACTACTGGGACTGTATCTTAAAGAGAGCAAAAGAGGGGAAAGGACCCTTGTGTACAAAACTGTTCGTGGCTGCCCTTTTTGTAGTGGTGAGGAACTGGAAACTTGAGGGGGACGCCCATCAATGGGAAATGGCTGAATAAATTGTGGCATATGAATGGATGGAATATTCTTGTTGTATAAGAAATGCCCAGCAGGAGGGTTTCCGAGAGGCCTGGGGAGACTGACAGGAACCGATGCTGAGGGAAGTGACTCTAGCCGGGAGATGAGCATACACGGCAACGACAAGATCACGAGATGACCGACTATGACGGACTTGGCTCTTTCCAACAATACTGTGATCTGAGACAATTCCACTAGCCTTGGGCCGTATGGACTCCAAGATAAAATCCCGACTCTCCAGTCGGGCACGAGAAGCCTTTCCCAGTTGGGCCCTAGATGCCTTCTCAGATGTGTTACACATTAATTCTCTTCATGCACTGTGTGATCTCCAGCCTGGCCTTGAACTCAACAATCCACCTCCTGCCTCTATATCTCAAAGGTATATTTATATTTTGGGTATATTTCATGCCCTATGCCTGCAATGCCCTCCCACCCCCACTTCTGCCTCTCAGGATCCCTTGTTGGGTCGTTTTCAGTTCTGACTCTTCATGATCCCACTTGGGGTTTTCTTGGTGGAGACACTGGAGTGTTTTGCCATCTCCTTCTCCAGCTCACTTTACAGATGAGGAAACTGAGGCAAGCAGGGGGAAGTGACTTGCCCAGAGTCACACACCCAGCGTCTGAGGCCAGATTTGAACTTGGGGCTTCCTGACTCCAGGCCCAGGATTCTCTCACTGTAGCACCTTCTTATCTCCCCTCTACTCCTCTAAGCTGGGTGCCACCTTCAACAAGAAGTCTTTCCTGCTCCCCCTAGTTCAGGGGTTGTTTGCCTGGGGTCTGGGCACTTGGTTTTCATTCTTTTGCTGATGGTGTTAGCATATAAGTGGCTTCCTTTGTGCTCTTGTGTATGATGCTGAGAAGAGGGCCAGAGTTTGAGCAGAAGGCAAGCAAAGCGCCCCCTGGACCAGGCGCCAGTGGACCAGTCAACCTCCAAAATCATTGGATTTTTTTATTTATGTCAGTCTCCACCACTTACTAACTGGGTGACCTCGGGGAAGTCACTAACAGTCCACTTTCCTCCCTGTCAAATGAGGGAAGGGGGAAATTGAACTTAACGGCCTTGAAAGTCCCTTTGAGCTCCAAATCCAGGCTCCCATCTTGGCTTTCCCTGGGGGAGCGTAAGCCCTTTGAGCACAGCCTTAAGAAGCAGCGGCGTTTAGGCCCTTGTCGCCCCCGCCAGCCGACGGCCATGAGGGTGGGCGGCCGAGGAAAGCCCCCCGCTCTGGGGATCCCGCCTCGCTTTCTGGAGAAGACAGCAGGCCCCGAGTCCCAGCCTGCCTTCCATCTGGCTGACAGACGGGGCCGCCGCCGGGCGACAGAATCAGCGGCCCCAATCGACACCCTTCAGAGCTGTCAGCCTGCCAGGCTGCGTTACAAGGCACGTGACGGACGGGGGCCCTTCCTAGAAAAAGGCTCTCCTCCCGCACTCCCTACCAGCCTGTCCTGAAGGTGGAACCGAGAGGAGGAAAGGAAGGAAAACCGGCCCTCCCGGGATCATGTGGCGGGGGGACTCGGGCCGCTAGTAGCCGGGAAGGGGGATAGCAAGGCGGGGCTCCCCGGATCACGGGCGTCCAGATTGAGCCATCCCGGAGTCTGTTAACAGAGCAGACCTCAAGGCACAGACGGCGTCCCACAGCAGTCGGTGGTGGAGCTGAGATTGGAACCCGGGCCCAGCCACGGTTTTTCTAGGGTACCGTGTCCTCCCCCAAGCTCTATTCCGTGGGTAAACTCTCCCTTAGTCACTGTTGGATTTGGATTTCTTGGCTTTGCTCTAAAAAAGAATGAGAACGAGAACAAGAAGAGTTCCTTTTGAAATGTTCCAACCTTGTCTTAGTTGATCCAAGGGGAGAAAAGGGATTTGTTCTCCCCGAGACAGGCGGGGCGGGGGGGGGGGGAAGAGGAGGAGGAGAGTCTAGTCCAGGACCTTGGACAGACTCAGCTGGAGCTAAGTCTGAGAGAGCCCAAGTGGGACAGCCAGAGCAGCGGCCTAGAGCGGGGAAATTTAGAGGGCCCTGAAAGCACACAGGGAAGCAACTAAGTTTGTGATGGGAAGCTTCCTTTCTGGGTATGTCCTGCCTGCAGCGGGCAGAAAGGCGTCTTCCTTGTCCGGTCCCGTGGTGCTGGGAGAGAGAGAGGGGCAGAGGAAGGCTCCCCAGAAGCCCTCCCGCCTGATGGTGGCTCCAGTTCTCTCCCAATTGCTCTCTGCCCCAGGGCACCTCTTGCGACTAGAGGCTTTCTCCAAAGTTGTCAGACTCTTGTAGTATTTGGTTCCCCCAAGAGCCTTGTCTTTGAGTCACTGGCTTACACTGGGCCTGACCCTCCCCCTTTCCCAGCTCCCCAACACCCCCCTTCCTGCGGATGGTTCTCCTCAGTCAGCATTAATGCTTCCTGCCTGCACGCAGCCTGGAGCCTCCCCCTCCCCCCCCCCGTCCAGAACCCCCCCCCCCCATGGAGCTCTCCCGGGGTACCGTGTTGTCGGGCCAGAAGTCGCCTTGCTTAGAGCTCTGGTGCCCTCCGGACCCCCGTCCGGACCTTAGTTTAACGGCTGTGCCAAACTTTCTTGTGTATGCAGAGAAAACTGAAAGGGGTCTTAGAGGCCACTGAGTTCCACCTCATTTGTGTGTGCTTTTGTGTGTTTTTGCTGAGACAATTGGGGTTAAGTGACTCGCTAGGCAGTGTCAAGTGTCTGAGAAGATTTGAACTTGGGTCCTTCTGACTTCAGAGCTGGTGCCCTATCCAGTGCACCACCCAGATGCCCCCAGGATGCCCTTTTAAAACAAACTGACCTTATAATGGGAGCTTCAGGGAGTCTCCCCTGCCAAGGCTGACGTCCCCCCAAGGAGCCCAGGTGGGAGTTCCCTTGTAGGCCTGGGATCTGGAGCAGCAGCCCACACGTGACCTCCGAGCCCAGAAGAGCTTCTGCCTGGGCTACCTGGTACTTCCTGGCAGGCTGGGCACCTACACCAGTCTTCCCTTAGAAAGCGCAGGGCTGCCTAACTCTGCCAACTGAGCCACTTGAGAGGGACCCAGGGGAGCAAAGGGGTCCCGGGGCCCTTCCCAGGCCCAGCAGGATTGTTCCCCCGCATAGTAGGGAGAGCACCCGGCCCCCAGGAAGGCCTAAGGGAGTCGCCACTTCTCTCCAATGATTAACCTATGGATCAGCTATGTTCGAAGCAATCTCTCCCCTAGGCAAGCCGCCTCCTCCTGGGGCTGGGTCTCTCCCCCCCCCCCCCACCCCGGCTCAGGGGCCCTCTCCCCATTGTCATTCAGCAGGCAGTTCTCGGGACTCTAAGGTCAGCAGAGCTCCACCACTCGAGAGACGGGGCCCACAGCCGTCATTAACCCCATTTTACAGATGAGAAAGGTTCATTAGAGCTAAAGTGCCCATGTCCCTGGCAGGACTTGGAAGCCGGGCCTTTCGCTGCATGTTCCATTAGGCCGTGCTGCCTCTTCAATCATAGCTCATTAAAGCTCCCACATTTTACAGGCGAGGAAATTGAGTCTCGGGGAGGGGAAGAGTCTTGTCCAAGGTCACAGAGCAAGCGAATGTCATCATTATTTACCACTTGATCTGGCCGACTGCTTTGGGACTTGAATTTATTACGGCCTCGCCAATAGAGAGCCGAGGAGAACCTTCGCCACAATCCCTCAGGGGCACGTTTCCCAACCCACGGACATCCATCACGGCCCCCCTCCCCTCGGAGGCCCCAAGCCCCTCCTTCGAATGCCCTCCCTGGAAGGAAAGCTAGGATGCAAAGCCTGCGCTTGGCTTTATGCACCGGAAGATTGTCCGACCTCTCTGAGGTGTGTGACCCCATCTGCCGGGAGTACCCGTTCCTCCTCGGTCCTCCTGGGGCAGCCAGGGCCTTCCCTCCACACGACGGACCCCGAGATCCGCCGAGCGGAAGCCCCCACTGCCGCTCCCCTACAATAATAACGTGCGGTCGGCCCTGGGACGGAAGCCCCCCTTTTGTGCCCCGGAAACCTCCCGACGCCTAATGGGATATTCCCTGTGATCTCGCCGAGTCCCGATTCTCCGGTCTTGGCTGCTCCCTTTGCCCTCGCAGGGGCACCATCAAGATGAAGTGTCTTTCCCCCGGGCCGCCGAGCCGGCCAGAAGTGAATAAGGAATTGGATTGCATCGAGTTTCCAATCTCTTCCTTCTTAATCCACTGCACCCCAGGGTCTTGTGGGGCAGTATATAAGAACTTGGCCGTAACAGCTGCAGGAGCCCCACCATTCTTTCCTAACCTCTGGCAGCCGCGGACTTAATTACATCTTTAATTAAATCAATGCACAGTTGCCTCCTTAGCTGGGTTGGGGGTGGGGGTGAGGGAGGGTGCCTGTGGAAAAGCTCAGAAGGCCGCCCTCTAGGGGCAGGGGGAAAAGCTGCCCAATGGAGATACTGCTGCAGCCGCAAAGAGGGGTTGGTGGGGGGGGGGTCTGATCAAGTCCCCGGGGACCTGCAGAAGCGGGTACCCCGCCCACAGAGGGGGGAGCGGGATCCGTGTTTCTCTCGCCGGCGTCCCCTTCCAGTGCCTCGGTGAGTGGCGGCTGTGACTGAGCGAGGAGAGAGTAGACAGGACCTGGGAGGGAAGGAATTAATGGCTGTGAAAAAGGGGGAGGAGGGAATAAAACCCAAGGCGGGGAGGAGGAGGAGGAGAGGGAGGATGGGGAGCAGGGAGCTTGGGGGAGAGGCAGGAGGCAGGACCCCCAGGGCAGAAGGAAGCGGCGGCAGCCGTTCTAATGGTGATTTGCTGTCAAGACTGGCTGCCCAGTGATATAAGTAAATATTCTCCCAGACTATGTGGCGGGAGGATTAATAATTCATTCAGCGGGGATGGTTCCCAGGGATCTCTTTGCAGTGATTCAAATCTCAGGCAGGAAAGAATTGGATGTTAAGTGTTATGAATGGGGCCCGCTCCTGGAGATCATGGATTTCGGGAGTAAGCCGGGGAGGGAGGCCGATGACTGCAGAAGAAGTCCTTCTCCTAGAGGAGCCGGGGGGGGGGGGGGAGAAGAGGCCGAGGAGCGTGTTGGAAATGAGGCAGGGCGGCGAAAAACCATGGACGAGGGCCCGGCTGGGCCCTGGGACCTCAGCTATCGATCCAGCAATCAGTCAGTCAATTAAAAGGTCTTTATTAAGTGCCTACTATGCATTCACTCAGAGGCCAGGAAGAGGAGGGCAGAAACAGACCCAGAGCTCTGTCTTCAAGAAATGGAGACTCCAATTGAAACCACCGCCTCCTCTTCCAAGCCTCCCCCCTCACCCCAATCACCTCCCTCCTCGGCCTCTGTCTTTCTATAGTTTGGGTCCTTCCTGATCCTTGGCTCTCGGGACTGGAGGTCATCAGGCCTGCCAGCTCCCTGAGGAGGGAGGGATCCCGTCTCGGCTGACCCTTGAATTTTTCCCCAAACCCTAGCCCCGGTGCTCTGTGGGTGTTGACACGGTGGCCAGAGCAGTGACTTGGCATCCAAAGGACCAAAGTTTGCATCCCTTCTTGCTAGCTGTGTAACCCTGAGCGGGTCTCGGCCTCAGTTTCCTCATCTGTTAACTGGGAGGGTCGCAATAGTCCCTACCTAACTGGCTCGTTGTAAAGATCAAATAATCTGTATGAAACCCTGTGCCGCTCTTCAAGTTAAATGCTATAAAACCGTCAGCCCTTACCCTTATTATCTGCCCACAGTAGCTGCTTAATCAGCTCTCCTGCGCTCTAGTCCCACTTGGCTTTTCCAGAGGATGCCTCAAACTAAACTCATTCTTGCCCCACCCCCGCCCTGGCCCATTTTCCTGTTTTTTTGTGTCGGGGGCATCCTCCCGGTTTGCTAAGTTCCCAACCTCCCCATAATCCTCACCCGTCACTTGGAGCCATCGCCTTCCCTCCACTCGCAGGCCAGCCCCCTCTCCCAGACCATCACAGTAGCCTTTGAATTGGCCTCTGGGCCTCCAGTCTCTCTCCTCTCCAAGTGATCTTCCCTCTAGCCTCCACTGGCATTTTCCCCCATTCAAGAACTTCCAATGGCTTTCTGGTGTCTGTACTATCAAGGTACAAACTTCAGGCTCCTTTGCAACCTGCCTCCATCCTACCTCGCCGGCCTTGTCACGTATCACCCCCCTCCAGATGTTCCGGGATCCAGCCAAATTGCCCTTCTTACTCTTGTTCCCCATGGGCACTTCATCTCCCACCTCCACACCTTTGCACTGCCTGTCTTGCGTGAATGTTCTCCCTTTTCACGTACTTTTGGAATCTTTGGGGTTGCCTCCAAGTCTCCATTCAGGAGCCTCTTTTCTTCAGCAAGTTCTTCTTTCCCTCCCTCCCTCCTCCCTTGTATGTGCTTACAACATCCGATGATGGGATTTGATTGGGAAGTGCTTAGCACAGGACCCAGCACCGAAGAGGGGTTTAATAAATGAGCCAAGCCATCACAAGAGCATTGGAACTGGCCTCAATCATCTCATTGTTGAAGAGAGCCACGTCCATCAGAATTGATCATCATATAGTCTTGTTGTTACTGTGTGCAATGATCCCCTGGTCCTGCTCACTTCCCTCTGCATCAGTCCCTGTCAGTCTCTCCAGGCCCTTCTGAAATCCTCCTGCCGGTCGTTTCTTACAGAACAATAATATTCCATAACACTCATCCACCATCACTTATCCGGCCATTCTCCCACTGATGGCGTCCCCTTGGTTTCCAGTTTCTCCAGCAAATCTCTTCCAAAAATTTGTAGCAGGAGGTTTTTGGTTTTTACATCTAACTCTACCCTAACCTGCATGTCCATCGAATCCTCCATTTCTCCTTCTTCCTCCCTTCCCGGCGTTATTTAACTAACAAAATAAAGAGGATCAGAAAAAAGCATAAAACTAATATATCCCCCCTCAAATCCGACAACATATGCAATTTCCCACATGACTTTGCGCCTATACAAAACAGTGAGGAAAGGTGGCTTCTCGGTTTTGATGAGTATTTCTTGAGCACCTACTGTGTACCTGACATTGTGTTGTGACAATCATTCCCGCCCCCAAGTAGCTTCCATAAATAGTAAATAGAAAATAACATATAAATTCAATGCAAAGATGGTTTGGGGGACAAGAATGCTAATAATTAGGGGGAGATGTCGGGAAAGGCAACACTTGAGCTAGATCTCTAGTGGAACTAGAGATTTCAAGGGGCAGAGGTGAGGAGGAAGTACATTCCCGGCATGGGGGACGGCCTGTGCAAAAGCCTGGAGGCAGGCAATGAAACGTTGGCTATATGGAGCAGTAAGAAGCTCAGTTTGCCCAGAATGTAGTAATGGGAAATATTTCTGGAAAGGTGGCTTGGAGGGAGATTGTCATGGGTTTTACATGTCTATTTAAAATGCCCTTCAAAGGAGAAATTGGGATTTTCTTCCTAGAGGCCATAGGGGGTCACTGAAGCTTCTGGAGTTAAATAGAATGGGATAAATGCTTGATGAATGAATGAATCAATGAATGAATTTAGGAAAAAGTTCTTTGAGATCTTGGAACATGATGTCAGTTCTGACTCCGTTGGTGCCTCAGGAAATAGAGCCCTTTACAAGTTGAGCCCCATGAAGCCTCCAGTCATCTGCCTGACTTTCAAGATCTTTTGTAATCTAGCCTGATCTGGCTTTCTTCTTCCAGTCTCCCCAGTCACCCTCCACGCCACCCAGGCTGCTCTCTTCCCTGTTTCCCAAACACACTGTACCCTTTTCCGTCTTCGTGACTTGACTGCCGTTATTCCACTCCCATAGACGTCCTTCACGGAACTAGAGTGTTGCGATGAGGACGTTGTCCCAGGGCAGCAAGCTTGGAAGGGGACTAAAATTCAACACGTGCCTTCCTTCTGTAGTGGAGAAGTCGCTAAATAACTGCCCTTTCTGCTGGTGCAATCTCTAGCTCTGCAGATTAAAATCCTGCCACTGGATGTGGTTGCATTTGTGTCATTGCCCAAGGAGGCACCATCTTGCAGGTGTGCCCTGTCTGGGGGCTAGGCTGACGGGCTACCGTCTCCTTTGCTTGTGTCTCTGCTTCCGTCCATTTAGCTCTGGGCCTTTTGGCTTCTTTGGCCACAGGGCCCCGGTGTGGCGGCCTGTCTGGCGCTCCGACCCCTGGATCTTTTTGTACGAGCCCGGCTTCCTTGGTGCAATAAATGATGCAAAGCCCGATGAGATCCTTCCTGGATTCCCTGTTCAGTTTCCGGCCTGACGAGAGCATCGTGCATTTTGCTTCTGATTTTCTGTCATCTGCAAATTAGACTCGGGCATTTTTTAGAGCTAGGAAGGTCTTCAGAAGGTCAAGTTTACAGAGGAGGAAACTGAGGTTCAGAGAGGTCGAATGACCTAAGATCACGAAGTAGTTGGTGACAGAGCCAAACTTTGAATCCTGGGCCTTTGACGCCAACTCCTGGGCTCTTCCCACTTTATCCTGACCTTCTATCAGCTCCAGCCTTGAAACCGTGTGGATTACAATGAAAGGTGAGCACATCTAAAAAACAAACAAGTGAAAATCCAGAGGTGACCTAGCTGCCTGTTACAAGGGAACAGAGGCTAGAAATGGTTCTAAATTCTGGGATTGCTCTCACAGTAATTGTTGAGGCCCCCTTGATTCAAATTCTATTTCAAACGCTTACCAGCTGTGTGACCCTGGATAAGTCACTTCACCTTTAAAGGAGAAGAAACTTGTACCAGAGAGATTAGTCTTAGAGGGAGGAAGACCTGGCTTCAGGGAATGGTACTCTCGCTGTGTGATCCTGGACAAGTCATTTAAGCCTCAGTTTTTTCAGAAGGTTCTCATAGATTACAAGTATGCAAGGGCCACCGTCTCCCATCCCAGGTCTGGAGGAAAAGGGGAATTAATCAACTGGTGCAGGTGATTCAGAGGATCAAGGAAGACTTCCTGGTAGAGAGCCTTTGGGCAGAGCATTGAAGGCCAGAGAGGGGAAAGGGAAGCCTTTTCATTGGAGGAAAAAAAGCCAGAATAAAGATATGGAGGCAGGATGACAAGCGTGGTACATGACGCGATTTGAACTCGTCTCCAGATCTTGCCTAGCTTTGAAGTCTGAGCTGAGGAATTGATCTGGGAAGTGGAACTGAGGCAGGAGACTGTGCTAACAGGTTCTCATGGGACTGGAGCACCTGAGGTTGAATTTCCATCAGTCATTCACTGTGTGACCTTGAGCAGGACCCTTGACCTCCCTATTTTTTCTGTGACACACTTTGAGGGCCAGGCCAGCCTTCGGGACCGATGACCTCTGGGCCTCCCATCTGCAAGGTTAGGCTTGCCTTAGCCAAGCTCTCAGGGCCAGATTTTTGGCCGGTCCTTTCCCAGGGCCTCCCCTAGAACTGTTGGAATCGGGAACTCTCCCCAGCTCCTTTCCCTGCTCTTACCGGTCACCGGAGGCCGTGCCGTGGTTAGGTTTCGTCTCCTGGCCCCGCCGCCGAGGATGCCCGTGACCAGATACCCCAAGGGACGTTTGCATTTGTGTGTGAACTGACATATGTCAAAATTGGGGGCGGGGCCGGGGGAGGACAGAGGATCGGGGTCAGCATTGGAACCGCCCCTTACTAGCGGTCCAATGGGAGGGGCTCGGCTAGGTGATCTCCCAGGGTCCTTCCAGGCTGGATCTGGGGCAGAAAAACTAATGGCTCACTGGGATCTGTGATTTTCTAATGGATTTTATTTTTCATGAAGAGTTTAAGAAAGGGGGCTGGCCCCTTGGGACGCCGCCTGCCGCAGAGCTCTTAGAACCATGGACAGCTCCCGAGGCTCCTTCCACCTGGCTGGGAGCAGGCTTCAGCCATTGACGTCTGTCCTAGTCTTGCTTATAAATATTTGTTGACTGGCTGGCTGGCTGATCTGGAGCAATTTTCTAGTCCCAAGGTGCCCCTCCTCCTCTTACCCAGCATGCTTCTGGGCCACCTCCCAGGCCTCCTCCCCTTCCCACCAGTCCCTGTGTGCTCAGGGACTGCAAACTCATCCTAATATTGACCCAAGCAAAACAGAATTAGGAAGGGAAACGGCTATAAAACAAATCAGATTATGCGTCTCCAGGCCAAACAAGAAGGATTTAGGGATTATCGGGAGTCCTGCTGCTCTGTCAGGGCAGATCAGCAAAGGGGGACTTGATTATCCAAAGGCAAGAATGGGGCACAAGACGAGAAGAGGGACTGATGCAATTTATGCGGAAAAGAAAAAAAACAAGGCAGAATCTAACTGCTGATGCTTGTGCTCTCCCTCCTCCCTCCCTTCCTCTGTTCTGTCTCTCTCTGTCTCTGTCTCTCTCTGTGTCTCTCTCTTCCTCCTTCCCTCCCTTTTTTCCTCTGTGCTCCCCCTCCCTTTCTCACCCCTCCCTTCCTTGATCTTTTCTTTTTCTCCTTCCCTCTCCTTTCCTCTGTCCCTTCCTTCCTGTCTTCAGTCTCTGCATCTGTCTCTGTGTTCACACACACACACACACACACACACTCACTCACTCTCTCTCTCTGTCTCTGTCTCTGTGTCTCTGTTTCTCAAGAGAAAGCTATAGAAGAAATAGGGTCACAGAGACGGGGCACCCTGGCCAGAAGAGAAGCCAAGAAGGCCACTAGCCCATAGCCAGGTACAAGGCATAGGAGTGTGGAGTGAGATCCCAGGAATCGCAGGAAAAGCACATTGTGAAAGCTGGAGAGCGTAAAAGAGCACCAGGAAATGGAGATGGGGAAGATGGTCAAGATTGGATGTATGGTCGTCAGTGAGGAGGAGAAGGGCTGCAACCCTGTGTGGCCCCTGCCTAACAGGAGCGGGCAAGGGAAGGTTGAGCCAGGGCCTAGAATAGCTGGGTACACTGGGGCTTGGCCCGAGGCCTGCCCCCACACCTTTGCTCAGGCTGTGCCCCTTAGCCAGAATGCCCTTCTGTGGAATTCTTGCTCCTTTGTTTTAGTTCTTCTCTCTCTAGGGCCTGGTACAGGGCCTGGCCCTCAGTAGTTTAATAAAAGCTTGTTCTACCCCAGGTCTATTCTATGGGAACCATGCTCGTCTGCCTCTGAGCCCAGACTCTGTTTACCCCCCCCACTGGGCTACGGCCTTCAGCGGCCTTTCCCATGCAGAGGCAGACTGCCGGATGTGGCGCTGTGGTGCGGGGGGTGTCTCACTGAGCCTTAGAGGAAGCCACGTGGGAATGGGAGTCATTTCTGGGCTCCATCAAGGCAGAGGATTCTGCCTCCCTTCCCTCTCCAACTTGGCACAAAGGCTTATTCTTATCCATCCCCTCGGTCACAGGATCCCGCCTGGTGCCCCAAGCCCTCACCGGTGCCCTCTGCCTCTCCCCCTCCGGCTCTGTAAATGTTGGATTAGGCCGTCTGTGTCCCTGTAGCTTCTTCTCAATCAAGTGGAAGCACGTGGAGGGTAGGGAAATCCTTGCCATTTGTCCCCTAAGGGGCTCGTGTGTCCCCGGTTGTTTGTGTGTCATTCCCCCCCTTGATGACAAGCTCCCCGAGGGCAGGGACGGCTCCGGCCCGGCTTCGTATCCCTGACGCTTTATGCCCCGGTGCTTACCACGGCAGCCAGCACACAGTAGATGCTTAATCAATACCGGTTGGCCCAGCTTCGTTTTTGTGGCTGTTTCCCCGGTGCTTGGCACATAGGAAGTACTTAATCAATGCTTATTAAATAAATCCAGAAGAGGGATGGCAGCGTGTCGGGCTCCCTTGGGCGTTCTTACCACCTGACGTGGTGCTCCTGGGGATCTGCGGGTGGCGCCCATGATAGAGGGCGGCCACTAGACAGTGTGGGCTTGCTCGGGCTCTGTCAAACTTTGGGAAGGTGGGCAGGGAGCATGGAGAACAAAGGGACCTGGCAGAAGGAGGCCTGATATCAGCGGGGCCCCAAGAGGCAGGGAGCCACGGCAGCTCCGCCTCTTTCTCCCCGTCGCCTGCCGAGGTCCCGGACAGAGGGAGCGGTAGCAGGCCGACCAAGGCAACAGAGACTGGCGGCAGCATCTCGATCCGTGAGGGGTCGGGGACCAAAGGGCAGGGTGGCGATTGAGGGCGAAGGGACTCGTCTGCTAACCCACTGGGGAATTAGAGGAAGAAAGACAGTGGCCTATGGGTGGGGCTCCAAGGAAGAGGCCAGAAGCAGTGTGTGGTCAGATCAGAGATTAAAGCCATGGGGGGGGGGGGGGGGGGCAAACAGAAGGTGCTCTGTCTGGTACAGTGCAGAGCGAGCTGGCTTTAATGGCAGAGGCGCCCCATTCGCCAGCTCCAGAGCTGAGCTTGAGCCGAGAGAGCATCTGGACCGACTTCTTCATTTCAGCTTTGATAAGCCCTCAAATCTGCGATCATTGGAACCCAGATCTTCTGACACAAGCTCGTTTCTCACCAGGAACCAGGGGAGGCTGGGACACGGGATCAATGACCGGGAAGAGGCCCAAAGTCGGAGGCCACTCTCAGAGAAACAGACTGGAATAGATGGAAGGGATGAGGGAGGCAGGGAAAAGGAAGGGAGGTAGGGAGGCCCATTCCGGGAAGGGAGACCAACACAATAGAAGACTGGTAAGGACATGGCTTCAGGGCCTCGGAGCAGGCCTAGAATATCAGGCCAAGGAGTTGGGGATTTCTCCCGTGGCCATTGGAGAGCTGGTGGAGTTGCTTGGGGAGGGCAAGGCTGCGCTAAAAGCAGTGTTTTAGGAAGATTAATCTGGCAGCCGAGACAGGAAAGATTGGGCAGAGGATCCGTGGATGTGTCACCTCCAAGGCGCTGGGCCAACTCCTTCTGCCGGGGAGGGATGGCGTTCTGGGGGGGGGAGGGCTGGCAAGGGGGGTCAGGAAGCGGGTGGGGGGAGATGGAGGCGAGGGAGCATACCGGCCTCTTGGGATTGTTGGAAAGCGGCTCTTCTCCCCCCTGGGGGTGGGCACAAAGCACCCCGAAGGAGAGCTGGGTGGGGGCCCTGGACCAGTTCCACTGGGAGAAGGGCAGGTCACGGGGAAATGGCAGAGGAGGGAGCGCTTGGCCCTTTCTGTGTTCCTTTGCTCCCTCTCCCTTGCTCTTCAGCCCTCGGCCATTCATTCATTCGTTCCCTTCCTGGTTGCCCCCTGGTACCAAGTTACCTTCTCTTAGCCCTCGTTCGGCTCACACTCGGGCCAGCCTGTACAACGGTCAGGGGAGGGAACCGATTCGGCCCCTCCGCTGGTCTGAACGGGGCAGGCCCTTGCCAGGCTCCGTTCGCTTTCTTGCTGGACCCCTGAGGGGCTCCTGCCTTGGTCTTCCTCCTTTTAGAAGCCTCAGCGTCTTTCAGGGCCTCCTGTAGGGCGCCACCATTGGGTGCTCTCTGGCTCTGTTACCTCATATTTACTCTACACATCTCTGATGCTGGGGAGCATATGGTTTTCTCCTGAAGTCTAAAAGTCCTGGCCGTTACATCTCCCGGGCTCCAGGCCCGTGCTAGGGACCGGGGTACAAAGACCCAAAACTGGAGCAGGCCCTAACCTTGAGGAGCTTCTGTTCCACAGAACTGGGAGTAAAAGCTGCCACATATGTGTAGAGTAAGGGGGTGGGGACAGGAGCCAAAAGGTGATCCTGAGCTTCAGCCTCCAAGGAGGGAGGGATTCCAAGACCTGGGGCCGGGAAGAGCATCCCAGGGAGGAGGGACAGCCCATGCAAAGGCACGGAGGTGGGAGATGGGACAAGGAAAGTCTTTTTTGTTATTTATTTATTCATGTATCATTTATTGATTGATTGATTGACAAGGAATGTCATTCCCAGGGAACAGGAAGTTGAGCAGCTTGGCTGGAACATGGTGTGAATGGAGTCAGTGGGGGGTGGGGATTGGAGTATTGGTTCTCTAGCCTGGAAAGTCAGGCTGGAGCCAGAGTGGGAAGGACTTTAAACACCAGACTTTGCACTTTGACCCTGGAGGCAAAAATGGGGCCAGCCATCGAAGCTTCTTGAGCAGGAAAAGACCCCCTTCTCTGCGATTCCCTGCAACTGCTCCCTCCACCCTCTCCCGAGCACTGAATCGTTGTCCAAGGTGGGCCCGGGTCTTCCTCCGGGGATAGACTGGAGCAGGGTCTTGCCTCCGGCTCCCTTCCACTGGGTCATCCGGAGCTCCCAAAGGATAGCTCTTTGGCCACCCTTCCCACGGCCCGTGGCCCTGATTCAGCCCTCATTGATCGAGGTGTGCGACGGGAGGGGAAGTGACCACAGCAGGGAGGAGACAAGCTCCGAGTCATCAGCCTCTGCTGGCTGTCAACAGAGCGGGATGGAGGCAGAGGCGAGGCCTCGTCACCATGGCAACCTGCCAACAGGAACCCTGGGAGAAGTGCGTGGGTCTCCCGGCCCTTCTCCTGACCAATTTCCCCCATCGAGGAGGCTTGAGGGAAGAAAGAGAGGGGCGGATTCCTCCTGTGCAGCAAGCTCACTACCTCCCCCCGGCACTGTGCGCCGCCTCCCACTCCCAGGAGGTGTTCCCTTGGGGGCTACCTGAGTCACTGCGGGGGATGAGTTTCCATGGCGAGGGTTGGCTTCCCTCAGCTCCTTTAGGCTGGATTGTGGCCTCTTCTCGGGGCTGCTGCCTCAGTAAGCTGCGCTCTTACGTCCGGGCCAGGCCAGGTCTACTGCTGGAGTGCTAAGGGGTACCTCAGGCCCTCCTCCTCCTCCTTGGGGTCCCATTCCCCGGGCCCACCAGCTCTCCCAGCCTCCCTTGAGACCCCACCCCGAGACACTTCTATACCAAGAGGCGTTCAGGGCTTGAAGGATTGGGAGGGGGAGCTGGGGGGAGCAGGGCTTGGCTCCCCTGATGGTCCCAGGCCAGGGCCAGAGTCTCGGTGGCCCCCCGGATCCCGTAGGCAGCAGCCGTTATTGTGGAGATCAGCCGGGCTGACGGCTACTTATGAGCAAGGTTTGGGGCTTTCCGGCCAGGCCGGGACAAAGCTGTTTGTCCTTGGGGGGGGACCACTGGGGGGGGCCTGTAGCTTTAACTGAGAAGGGCATTAACCTGGCGGGGTTCTTCACCACCCGCTGCAATGCCTTCCCTTCACCTCTCCAGCCAGTAAGGGCGCCAGAGATTGCCTTAGAACTATGGGTATAGCTTCCGGCCCTGTCCCATCCGCAGCCCAGCAGGGGCCTCCGGGGCCGGTCCTTAAGTCCGTGACCTAACTCTGTTCCAGAGGTCGCTTCCAGGACCTGGTGGGGCCCAGAGGCCATGACCCTGTGACAGCTCCCCACCACAGCTCGGGGTTTCGGTAATGCTCGTCTAACACTTGCCCCATCAAAGATTCCCAGAGGATCCCAAAGCGTCCCTGGCAGGAATCCTGTATAAGATATCCCTCACGGGGGGGGACCTCTGGCCTCCGCTTAGAACCTTCTGAGGATGGGACACTCCCAATGCCCCCGAGGATGCCCCTTTCTCTCCACACGTGTCCATCTGTGTTGGACAGAGACCGGGCCTGGAGTCAGGAATGACCAAGTTCAGCTCCGATCTCGGATTCTGGTTGTGTTATCTTGGGCAAAACGGTTGCCTTGGTTTTCTCACCTGCAAAATAGGGGATACAAATAGCACCCACTCACAAGGTTATTGTGACAATGAAATGAGATCCTGTGTTTAAAGGTGCTGAGCGCATAGTAGGGCTCTGTAAATGCTTATTCTTCTAGAGGGAAGCTTTCTATAGCATCTCTGCCATGTGGTCATTCATCCTCCACTCAGAGACTGGTAGTGATGAGCAGCTCATTATCTCCTAAGGCAACTCATCCCTTTGTTGCTCAGACCACAAGGTCCCTCTTTCCTTCTCATTTCCCATCATTCAAATGCCTTCTTCCACTATTTCCTCCTTCACCCCATCTCCCATAAAGAGGTTGACCTTCTTTGTCTGCACAAGTCATCCCACAGTATCTAGCACATAGTAGGTACTTAATAAATGCTCCAGTAGACTTCCATCATTTCTAGTCTCTCATTAAGGTCTCTCTAATGCATATGAATGTAACCACGGCTCCCCCAACCTCAAAAAACTACCACTGGATCCGTCCATCCCTAAGCTGTTGATCCGGATCCTCCTTCTTTTTGTGGCTAAACCAGAGAAGACCAACTCCAAGAGGTGCCGCTTTCTTTCCTGTCCTTAACTTTCAGCCATTTGAGTCTATCCAAAGTTCCCAGGGATCTCCTCCCTGCCAAATCCAGGGGCCTTTTCCCAACCCTCATCCCTCTGGACCTCTCTGCGGCCCTCCACACTGCTCATCTCTCTCTTCTCCCTTGGTAGTTTCTAGGTTTCTGGGCCGCTGCTTAATTCCAGCTCTCCTTCTGCCTTTCTCAGCCTCCTTTGCTGAGATTTTGCTCCAGATCCCATGTTCTCACTGTGGGTCTCCCAACAAAGCTCTTTTCCAGGCTCTCTTCTCTCTGTTCCGGGCTCTCTTCTCTCTGTTCCGGGCTCTCTTCTCTCTGTTCCGGGCTCTCTTCTCTCTGTTCCGGGCTCTCTTCTCTATTCCGGGCTCTCTTTTCTCTTCCTTCAATCCTCTGACTGGATGATTTTATTAGCTCCCATGGACTCTTTTACCATCTCTATGCTGATCATTCTCTGATCCATTTGCCCATTTTTATCCTTTCTCCTGACCGCCAATTCTGGGCTCTCTTTTCTCTTCCTTCAATCCTCTGACTGGATGATTTTATTAGCTCCCATGGACTCTTTTACCATCTCTATGCTGATCATTCTCTGATCCATTTGCCCATTTTTATCCTTTCTCTTGACCGCCAATAACCTATTGAACATATCAAACTGGATGTCCCATGGACATCTTCAACTCAATGTGTCCCAAACTGAACTCGCTATCTTTTCCCCAAACCCTGCTCCCTTCTTCCCAACTTTCCAATCGCCGTCGAGGGCACCACTACCTTTCCAGTTATTCAGGTGCCCAACTTGGGTGCCATCTTCAGCGTCTCCGGTCTACGGCCAAGTCCGGTCTCTCACAGATCCTCCCCGCCTTGAGTCTCTCCATTTTTCTTCCCAAAGGACATCTCTGGACACATTACTCCCATCCAGTCAAAGAAACTCCAGTGGCTCCAGCCTCCATCAGCAGCCTCTTCTTCCCTTTCCAGTCTTTCCGTATCCCTGATCACATACTCTGTGAACGTGGTCATCATTCACTCATTTGTCCATGTCCAACTCTTCTCGGCCTCATTTGGGGTTTTCTTGGCAGAGATGCTAGAATGGCCCCTTTGCCCTTTCCATCACCTAAATCTGGAATTCTCTTCCTCTTTGCCTCTTCCTCCCGCTCTTCCTGGATCTCTTCAAGTACTAAATAAGATCCTATCTTCTACAAGAAGCTTTTTCCTCTCTCCCATAATCTTAGTGCCTCCCTAGGCCAATATCTCCCATAAACCTAGCCCATAGTTTATTTTTACCCAGCTGTTGCATGTTGTCCCTCCCACTGGGTGATATTCCCAACGCTCGCCACAGTACCTGGCACATAGTAGGTACTTAATAAATGCTCATTGACCATTGACCGTCGAAATACCACGAGAATATCACCTAGCTCATCCTGGACACGGGGCTTCTCTCTAAGTGCTGCCCGAGGAAGTCGGGGTCATCGTGTCGCCCCGTTGGTTCATATAGAATTGGATGCTTCCCCGAAGTGCTGGCGCACCAAGTCTCCCCCTTCCTGAAGTTCTTGTGTAATTGATCTTGGGATGTTTGTTTTGGCCTTTCTGTTGATGCTGGCGACATTTCTACTTGTGACATTCAGCCCGTGGAACCCCTCCTCTCCAGAGCCTGTTAGATGTGGGTCCTTTTTATGAGACGACATCTCTTAGCTGTCCCCCTCTGCGCTGCGGGTTGGCCGGGGCACTGACGGCCAATGGGGTGATGCTGTGGTTGAGCATCAGGGTGGGTCAGGTAGGTGGCCAGAGCACGCCGTGTCATTCCCTATGACCTTGTCAGTGGACCTCTAGAAAGGTAGTGCAGTTCAGTGGTTAGAGGATAGGGCCCAGAGTTGGAAGAGAGCTTCATTTGATCTCACTTCAGATGCTTATTCACATAGAACCTTGGACTAGTCCCTCCGACCTATGGGAGCCCCACTCTCCTCATCTGGATTCCCGGCAGTGATCGCCTCTCAGTTGTTTGGAGCATCCAGGGAGATGATTGATGCATTTAAAGGGCTTTGCTGACCTTCAAGCCAAGCTCTGGCGGCAGAGCAAGGCCCATTTCAGTCCCCCATGGGGGTCCTGACAGGAAGTGGGCTCAAGTGCTCTAACACAATATGAAAGCGGCAGTGCACGCGTGTGTGTGCATGTGTGTGTGTGTGTGTAACAAAGTGCACAGCTTTGGTTCTTCCCTCCCTAGAAGCTACCTGGAATGCAGGAGAACAGGGCCAAGGAAACAGTCTGTCCATGCTGGGAGTGCTCCGCCCATTTGGTGTCGCAGACCCCTTTGGCAGTCTGCCGGAGCTCCAGGCCCCTTCTTGGAATCGTGGGTCTGGATGCGTACAAGAAAATCGATAAGATCACTTGAGGGAACACAATTATATTGTCTGTCTGTTTATGTCTATCTGTCTGTCAATCTAGCCATTTATCCATCCATCCATTTGTCTATCAATCTATCTCCTGGTCCTTCTTTCTGTTTCTATCCATCTCTCTGTATCTTTCCATTTATCTGTCACTCTATCTACATGTCTGTCCATCTATACCTTCATTTATCCAGCCATCTATCAATCTATTTACCAGTATGTCTTATTGTTTCTCTCTACCTCTCTTGTCTGTCTCTGTCTGTCTCTGTCTCTGTCTCTCTCTATCCATATCTCTCCATCTCTCTGTCTGCCTAGCAATCTATCTGCATGTCTGTCCATCTATATCTATTATTTATCCAGCCATCTATCAATCCGTTTAACAGTATGTCTTAGTTTTTCTCTACCTGTCTTGCCTATCTGTATCTCTCCATCTGTCTGTCTGTCTGTCAGTCTATCTACAAGTCTGTTCATCTATATCCATTTATCCAGCCATCTATCAATCTATTTACCAGTATGTCATATTGTTTCTCTCTACCTCTCTTCTCTATCTCTATCTCTCCATTTGTCTATCTAGCTATATGTCTGTCCATCTATATCTTCATTTATCAATCCATTTATCAGTATGTCTTATTGTTTCTCTCTACCTCTCTTGTCTGTCTGTCTCTGTCTTTCTCCTTCTCTCTATCTATCATCTATCAATCTATCTGTATCTCTCCATCTGTCTGTCTGCCTATCAGTCTATCTACATGTCTGTCCATCTATATCTATTCATTTATCCAGCCATCTGTCAATCTAGTGACCAGGATGTCTTATTGTTTCTATCTACCTGTCTTGTCTATCTGTATCTACCTACCCATCTATCTATCTATCATCTGTCAGTCTATCTCTATCTGTATCTCACTATTTGTCTATCATCTCTCTGTTTATTTACCACTCTGTCTTTCTATCTACTTAGCTGTCGGCCAATCTGTATCTCTCCATCTATCTGTCTGCCTGGCTATCACCTTGTCTCCTGGTCCTTCTTTCTGTTTCTAGCTATATACCTGTCTATCTGTATCGTCTGTCGGTCTGTCTGTATCTATCCATTTATCTGTCTTTCTCTCAGCCTATTTACCAGTCTGTCTGTCTCTGTCTGTATCATCTGTCTGTCTGTCTCTATATGTCTGTCTGTATCATTTATCTGCCTATATCTGTCTCTATCAATCAATCATTTTTCAAGATCAGACGCCAGAGCGAGAAGCCCCTGGTAAGGGGCCTGTCCTTGGGCTAAGGTGACCCATGAGCCTCCGTCCGAGGGAGGGTTTGGGCTGCTGCCCCAGGGTGCCAGTGAAGGGGCACCTTCCTAGGCTCTTTTGGGGATTCAGGGCAGCTGGAGACAGGGAAGAGGGGAGGGAGAGGTGGACGGGCTGCTCTCCCTGAAAGGTATTGTGTAATTGGCCGAAGTTCCTCCACGCCTCCCCCTCCTGCTGCAACCAATTAAGGAAAGTGGATTCTGGCCTTGGCCGGGCTCCCCAGAAGCAGTGCTGGAATGCTGGGGACTCATCCCCCGGGCAGCGTTTCCTTCCTTCCCTACGCTACTGTTGCACGGCTAAGCCTCCATTTCCCAGGCCTGCCTGCTGGGCTGGGTGCATGTTTCCCCTCCTCCGCCCACTCGTTTCCACCTGGCGTCCCTAACTGTCCTTTGGTTGTCCACAAGCCAGATCTCGGCTGTCCCAAAGCCAGTCCTTCCTCCAACCAACACGGTCTCCTACTGTCCGATGGCCCGGCCCTCTTCTGGAATCTTGTGGGCCTGGAACTTTCCAGCCTTGAAACCTCCCGAGTCCTGCCGGTTGAGGCACCTTAGAGCCACCAGACCAGATCGGGGTGGCCCGAACAGGGCTCCAGCTCTGTCTGGTAAACATGGAGCTGCCCCGATGCAGGGGCTTGAAGTGGAGGGGCTAAGATGGGGCTGTTGACTCGGTGCTCCCCACAGACTCTCTGCCTGCAGTCTGATGCTTTGGAGCAAAGGGAGGATGCTGCCCTAGGACCCTCCCTTCTGTTCCCCCTTCCTCTTCCATCCCCAGAGAAGGCACCCAGTCTTCCCTTTAACTTGCCAAAGAGAAAAAGAAAAGGCCAGTTGCCCAAAGGTGCCAGCAGTGGCAGCAAGACTCAAAGCCATACAAGGGATTAAAGTCCCCAAAGTGCCTCAGGGTAGTCCGAATTTGCCAAGAAAGCCACCCAAGTGGCTCCGAGTGGTCCGAGGCCAGTGGCTGGTATCCTGTTGTCAGAGAAGCTTTCTTACTGTCTGCCCCAAAGGCCCCATGGGAGGAGCTCAAAGGCCAGGGCTTTAAGTCCCCACTCGACTCGCCTCCTTCACCTGCCAAGCCCTCTGGCCCTCAGCCCTTGGGAGGGGCGTGAGTGGCTTCCAGCCCCATTTTGGGCTCCATCTCTTTCCCTCCCAAATGAGGGGTTTTCCAGATTTCTCCCTGATGTCCGAGCTGTCTGAACACAAAACCTAGGATGTTTTGAAAGAATGCTTATTACATGGTGGGGGCCCTGGGTTCTGATCTTGTCAGCCGTGAGAGCCTGGGCGGGTGGGCACTGCTCTCTGGCCCTCCGTTTTCTTCCTTACAGAATGATGAGGCGAGCCAGGATGGGCTCAGAAGGCCCCAATTCCACCTCAAAACGCATCGCCCTGAATCCCAAACCATAAAATCCAGCAAATTCCCTGGAGCAAAGGAGCTAAGGAGGGGGGACAGCTGGCAGTGGGAAGGAGAAGATTCGGTTCCTAGCTTATTGAAGTTAATAGACACCTTCCTAAATGAACTGTAAATAATTGAGTGTACAGTTACACGCGCGATCATTTTTTATCCCTGTTTGTGGATTTCGTCGTCCGCTCTTCCCGATGCGTGCTCTGAGGATCAATTTTTGGAAGCAATTAAATAAATAAATGGGAGCCATCATTTCTCTTCTTCCCTTCAAGCCCTTCAGATGCTCCTGTGTGCTGAGGCTCTGATGGCTTGGCGGGCCCAGTCCCCGCCCCTCACCCCAGCATCATGCAAATGGATTCTGGCTGGCTGTGCCCTAGCTGGCTCCATTGGCATAGCTGGAGAGTGCAGCAAAAGGCTCAGACTTGGGGCCCGGTGGGAGGAGACAGAGGAAGCACGGGGGAGCCCGGGGAGAAGAGAGCCATCGTTCTTGGGGACCTCGAGTCCCCACATGTGAAGGAGGCTCTCTGGTGGTTTGGGGTTCTTGGCAGATAGCTCAAGTGGGAACCGAATTTGCCAAGAATGGCTTGGCAAGCCGCCCACCTGGGGCTCTTAGGAGCCCCGGGATCTTCCTTGTGCCACCGTCTTTGGAGTGTCATTCATCAAGTCGGGCTGGGCTTTCAACTTCCTGGCATGATCTCCGTCTTTGTCCCTCACACAAGGGCAAGGATGGAGAGGCAGTGGGTTTGGGGCTAGGGAGCCTTGGTCTTAAGCCCGCCTCGGCCCCTTGTGCACTGTGGTGCTTGGAGCAAGTCACTCAGCCAGCCAGTGTGGAGCAGTGAAAGGAGCCCCGGCTTTGGGATCTGAGGACCTGGGCTCAAATTCTGAGTGACTTGAAGCAAGACCTTTCTTCTCTCTGTGCCTTGGTTTCCTCCTCTGTCAAATGAGAAGATGACCTCTAAGGTCCCTTAAATCTATGATACTGTGTACCTCTCTGTGCCTCAATTTCCTCCTCTGTAAAATGAGAGGATGACCTCTGCGGTCTCTTTTAGCCTCTGGTTCAGTAGATGAGTTTGTGATTCATGTACATGGTGTTACCAAAACGTCCGCTTGATGAAGGTGGAACGCCCTAAGTTTGTGAATTAAATTTAGACACCAACAAAAGCCAGTCACTCTGGCTCAGATTGATTAGGCAACAGTGGGTCCCCAAGCGGTCATCGATTGGGCCCTCGTTGACTCAGAGTGGATATAAATAGCGATCATTTATTTTTCTTTTTTAAAATTACTAATTTTAATATATGTTGCTTTATGAATCATGTTGGAAAAGTCAGAATAAGAGGGGGGAAAAAAACAAACAGAAAAAAGACGTGAGCCTAGCATGTGTTGATTTCCATTCAATCTCCATAGTTCTTTTTTCTGGAAGCACATGGCATTTTCTCTCCAAAGTTGATTAGGATGGCCTTGGAAATCATTTCTTTTTGGCCAGAAAGCATGAGGGGCTTCCCTCCCCGATTTATTCATTTATTTATTTATTTCTGACTAGGTAGAAGAGGCCATTCTCAGTTTCATTTCTGCCCTAGCCCTGATCACTGAATGGGTATCGCCTCAGTCAAACGGACCTGTTGAAGACCTTCGCTTAAAAAGGCCGAGGGCTCCCACTGCATTCTGGACCATCTCCAGTCATCCTGATCTCTCTCTGGTCACTGCACCCGGATGGTTCCGGAGGGGAAAGTGAGGCCGGTGACCTTGCCCGGCCCTCCCTCGCTTCAGTCCAATTCCCTTGCGAGTCCCGGTGTCACGTCCCTGATATCACGGTCTTCTTTGAAAACGAAGGACAAATAACTGACTAGTTTAGGGCAAATAAGGCTTTGCCCTAGGACACCAAACGGACGAAGATTTAAACTGCTGACGAAGCTTCCTGAGAATAAAAGCCCAATGCACGAGATACCAGGGGTTCGTCAGGCTTGACACACGCTGCTGGTGGGCACGCGGCTGTGGCAAATGTAAAGGTAAGGAACCTGCATCAATTGAATCAGGGCTGTGTCTTTGCTGAATAACTTCTCTATGCTGTGGTTAAAGAAAACCTCCTTTTGGTCAATGTTATATGGCCCCGAGTGTTTTGTTTGGTTCTAATCCTTGCCTTATGGGTACTAAGCTGCAACTTGATTGAAGACTTTGGGCTTATTTTTTCGAACCCCATGAACACTAGCGGGATAGGTTTCCAAATAGCAGCTACTATACCTCAGGATCCTGGGGTTGCCCCTGAGGGGTTGAGAGAGAGAGGTCTGTCTTTTAAAATAAGTTTTTATTGATCTTTGGGGGTTTTTATATTACCATAATTCCCTCCAGTATCCCTCCCCCTTCTCTACCAAAGAGCTATCCCATGTAAAAACATTTTTACAGATCAGAAAAAGAAGAGGAAAAAAATCAGCATAAACGATCAATACACTGAAAAAGTCTGAAAATATATGTAATGTTCTATATCCATTCATCTCCCACCTCTGCAAAAGGGATGGGGCAAGAGGATCTTTATCTCTTCTCCCGCCAAGCTTGTTCTTTGTAATTTTGATGTATTCACTTTTGATTTTTTGTGTGTGCGTTGGTTTTTTCCATTGACACTGTTGTAATCATTGTGCATATCGTTTTCTTGGCTCTGCTCAGTTCCCTCTGAATTAGTTCATGGAGGTCTTTCCATATTTCTCTGTAATCAATACTTTTTTAATATTTACATGATCATATATTAACTATATATCATTATATAATCAGATATATAAAATATCATAAGTATTTATTCTTATATATACAATGTAAGAAGAAATGATCATTTCTTTTTCTATTTATATATTATATAATATAACAAATATAATCATTTCTTATAATGCTATAATAGCATATCACATTCACATACTACAACTACAACATGAAAGAGTCTCAGCTATTGCAGTCTCTCGATTTCACCAAAAGTGCTGCCACAAATATCTTGATGTACGTGGGGACTATCTTCTCCATGGCCTTCTGTCTCTAGGTCCAAGAGTGCGGACGTCTTAGTCACTTTCCAAAACAGTCATGCGACTACACAGTTCTACCAGCAACACACACTGAAGTGTCTGTCTTCCCGCAACCTTGTCAACGTGGATCGTTCCCATTTTTTTTAATCGTCTCGATAGGTCTTTAGAGCAGGAGGTGAATCTCTAGGTTTGTTTTGATTGGCGTTTTTCTTATTTTTAAAGATGTGGCGCATTCTTTCATGTGACTGTTAATAGTTTGCAGTTCTTGTTTTGGGGGCTGTTGGGACGGGAAGCGTCTTTCTAATATCATGGGCTCACCCCCCCCCCCATTTTGAGCCATTCTCCCTCATGTTAATCACCAGTTAGTTAGCATCCATCTTCGGCTGTTAATCGACCCCACAATTAATGGCCCAAGCTCATTTGGCCAATTATCATCAGTTAGCTTCCACTAAGTAAAGCCGGCAAGACCGGTATGGCCATACCCCTGAACGGCAGGCACTCGGTCCCGTGTGGTCTCTGGGGAGAACGGATTCACATTTAAAATGGTCACGTGGACCCCACCAAGTCTGCTGCCTGATGTGAATAGACAGAGTCACCACCCGGCTGGCCAAGATAGGCTTCGTGGTGTCCATTTGCTGGTTCTGATTCGACCCGACTCCACTCCCTGCCCCCTGGTGCTTTCCCAATCTTTTCCAGCTCCCAAGCCGGGTCTGATTTGTCTCCAGAACTCCATCACTAAAGGCAGGAAAGAATAGCTGCAACGGGGCCAGGAACACCAGCAGGATCGTGCCTTTATAGCTTCACGTCCACAGCGGGGAGAGGGTAGACTTTGCTTCCTCACTTGAACCCGTCCAGGCGGGAATAGAGAATGAGGCCGAACAGCTGTGTCTCGCTGAGCAGTAAGCCAACTGGACGCAGTCGCGTAATACTTGCACATGCTACAAAGTCCAAGTCACAGAGCGAGGTCTTGCGATAATTTATCATCGGGCGTTTCTGGAAACGGACTCCCTGGCTTCCATGTGAGTGGGCGGCAGGCAGAGCACGCTGCTCCTTCTCCGAGGACGGGGCTCCCGCTGACCAGAGTCCACTCTTTTTGTTCAGTCTCACATGGTTTATTAACATCCTGCTCAGTTCCACAGTCAAACCCAGCCCAGGACGGGGCAGGAGCAAACTTGGCGATTCCTCCTTCTTCTGCCGTCCCCTTCATCCCCTATCGGCCTCTTCTTCCCTCCCAGCACTCTGGCTTCGGCTGAAACCGTTATCTCCAAAGTGACTCTCACCTGCCAAATGAAGCGGCCTTTGCTCAGACATCCTCTTCCTTCATCTCTGCAGCCTTTGGCCCCGGCCATCACTCTTCTTCCCTCTGGCTTTTCGGGACATCTTGCTCTTTGCTTCTCCTCCCACTTGGGTGGTTGATCCTGAGTCTCCTTTGCGCTGTCTTTGATCCAGGTCACTGATACAAACAGTATTTGGGGCGGGGGGGAGAAGTGTAAGAAAAGTTTAAAAAGGGAGGCAGGTTATGTAGGACTTTCAATGGCAAACAGAGGGTTTTCCATTTGATCTTGGAAATGATAGGGAGCCCCTGGAGTTTACTGAGGGGGGGTGCAGAGAGTAACAAGGTCAGACCTGTGCTTTAGAAAATTCACTTTGACAGCTGAGGGAGGATGGACTGCAAAGGGAGAGAATGCTGCCAGTCAGAAGAACCAGCAGCTTATTGTGACGGTCCAGGGGTGAGGAGACGAGAGTCTGCGACAGGGGGATGGCAGTGTCGGGGGAGACGAGGGGATGAGTGAAAGAGATGCTGCAGATGAGATGATAGTGCCATTTTTGGTGGGGAATCATGGGTAACAGGAGAGGTGTCGGAAATCCAGAATGGGCCAATACCCCTATTTTCTAAAAGGTGGAAATCCATAAACTTTAGGATAAGTTCTGGAGTGAACAAAGTGGTAAAGGGAAAAGGACCCCAGTCCCAGAGTCTGTACATGAGACCAGGTATGGACTGAAGGCGGTGAGATGTGCAGTGGATAGAGCCTCATGACGGCCCGAGTTCGAAGCCAGTCTCGGACGCTTCTCTCAGCAAGTCACTTGATCCTATTTGCCTTAGTTTCCTCATCTGAAAAATGAGCCGGAGAAGGAAATGACAAACCATTTTAGAATCTCTGCCGAGAAAACCCCAAATGGGGTCACGGAGAAGGGGATGTGACTGAAAAATGACTGAACAACAACCGACGGCTTCTCTAGGCTTCTGCTCTGAGATAGAAGTATCACAGTCATATCTCTAGGGGACAAAGACCTGGGGATCGTAGTGAGCCATCTGACAGCAGAAGGGATTTGGGGATTCGTTCACGGGCCAGTCAAAGTGCTTGTCCCACTGTGTTCATCGGCTGGAATCTAGAGGACTCTGATCATTTCTAGGAAGGCTGGGAATCAACCAGAGACATCCAGAGCTTGGGGACCAAGGCCGGATGGCAACCGAAGGAACCGGGACTACTTCCTTAGGAGGAAACACAGTGGAAGCTTTCAGATATCTTGAAGTTGTCATGGGGCTTGCAGCTTAGCCTTGCTCTGATTGGCCTCTGCAAATGGCCCCGGGCCAAATGACAAGCCGTGCGGCCTGGGGGGCCAGTATAAAGAAGGTCTCTCTCGCAATCAGAGCTGTCCGAGGAAGGATGAGGAGGCTCACACTGTGAGTCTCCAGGCCTGTCACGGATGCCCTGGAAGGGAGGCCGAAGTGGGGGAGATTGAACTCTGTGACCTCTTCGAGCTCAGAAATTCTTCATTCTATATACCTCTTCATCCTCCTCTAATTAAACCTGCCTTTCTCAAGTACCATCATTCAAGCGTAATTACCAAAGCCAATAGCAAGGTTTCCCAGCCTGGTTTCTGGTCTCTCTGCAGTGAATGAGATGGATGCCGATAGCTGCCCTCTCGCTTCTGGGGCCCACGTTTCACCAGTGGCCAAGCGGGAGGATGGGAGGTACAGACTACAGTAGAGAGAACGCTGGATTTGCAGCCAAAAGACCCGGATTTGAATTCTGGGTCTGGACTTTTTTATCGAGTGGTACTGGGCCGTCGCTGTCACCTCTGTGTACCTTCATTTCCCCATGTAAAATGGGGGCTCGGCATAGACCAGTCTCAAGAAGGTTTTTTGTTTTTTTTTTTATCCAACTCCAGGTATAGACATCTATAAAATCAGTATCCAAGTCAAGCATCTCCTGATAACAAATCATAATTTCAAGAGCCCGCCCCATTTAGTTACATGCCCCCATAGGGGGTTGTGGGCCATGGTTTAAGTTTTAACCTAGGGGACACTGAGGTTCTGTGATCCTATGAGCCTCCAGAGGAAGGCGACAGAACGAAAGAGCTTCTTCTGATCCCCCAGAAGAGAAGACTTAAGGGGGTGTGAGAGCTCCCTTCCATCATCCAAAGGGCTCCCGTATAGAGGAGGGACCCGCTTTGTTCCACCCGGCCCCAGTGGCAGGGGCAGTGCCACGTTCCGCTGCCGTCTCGATTGGGTTGCCAGTCTAGTCAAGCCCCCAGATTTTTGAGGTAAACCATTGTCTAACCACATTCACATCTAGCTTTTCCTTATGAACTTAATTTCTTGAATGTCCACAAGGATAGAAGATGCTATTTTTTCTTCCGCCCCCTCCTACCATTCCCCTTCCCTTCCTCCTCCTCCTCTTCTTCCTTGCCTTTTCTCTCCCTCTCTTTTCTGCTCCTCAGTTTAGCTTCCTGCAGCAAAAGATTGGGCATCCAGTGAGCATGATTCCAGCTGGGATAGTAGCGTCCAAGCTGGGTCACCCCCAAAAAGCCTTCTTCTCTGCCTTCTCCAGACTCCAAGCTGGATCACCCCAAAAGCCTCCTTTTCTGCCCTCTTTGTTTTAGAGAGGAGGGAGTTGGGCTCTGACCAGAAAAGAACAGTGGCTGAGCAGGGATTCCAGGCCAGGTCCTTTGAACCTCAGGCAGGACCGTCCCACACCGAGTCTGCCTGTGCTCGTGGGGAACACATTCTAGTCTCCATCTTGATTCCGTTACCACCTGTGCCTCTGAATGGGTCTGCGCCTCCATAGGGGTCCTTCCCCTCCGAGAGTCGGGCTTTCCAGAGTCTTTCCAGCTCTGATTGTCTGAGTGACGAGGCCACGATATCCTCGGGAGCGAGGGCTCCTGGTCACAGGAACGATGACCTCCTCTTCTTGTAGCCCCCACGACCCAAGGAGGATGAGCCAGCAACCGAGTCTTGGTGCTCTTGACTCATCCAGGACCGACTGCTTGCTTGGCTATCCTATCTGGACCTGATATATTTCTGACCCTTCAGGGACAGTGGAGCGTGCTCCAGGATGCCCCTCCACTTTTGGTAAATCACCACATTTAAGGTCGACTGTACTGGAGGTAGGGGGTGTTCCTGGTTGACCTCCACAGGACTTCTTCAGTCTTTGGGTTCCAGGACAAACTGAAGACTGGGTCCGGAGGCAGAGGCCGCGGACTTGGGGAGCCTCATGTTCTCGGCACGTGGTCCCCTGATCTCCCTTCTTCGGCCCAGCAAGTTGGTCCCACGTTTTCGAACCCGGCTGCTTCCCCTCCCCCAGCTCCTTTCCTGTGCCCAAGGAGCCAGAGAAGCTCTTCTCTTGGGAGGCCGATCGATGAGACTCCTCCTCGTCACAGCATCGCCCCAGTGGCTCCTCTTGATGGACCTTAATATAGCACAGAGGAAAGTGAAAAGCCACCTCACACTGAGCAGAATGAGTGAACGAGGGAACCTGAAGAGAGCCGGAGCTGTGGAAGCTGCCACGGTGGAGGAAACCAGGCCGGAGACTAGACCACGGATGTCGTCCTTCTGCACCATCTCGGGCCGTGGGCTCCATTGTTCCTGAGTCCCCAGAACCTCGAACTGACTGGGCCCTGAGTGAGACACAAATGGTTAAGGGGGGAGGGGAGATGATTTTGTGGGACCCCCACCTCGGTTCATCTCCAAGATCAGCCCTCGTTTCCCCTCAGCTCGGTTCCTGCCTCCCGAGTCATTCCGGTGGCCAAGCTCCAAGGGGCCCTTGGGCGTTCAGCCTTCTCAATTTCTTGGTTTTCCACGAAGACTCCAGGGTCTCCAGACATGTCCGGCTGGACATCTTTTTCAAGTCTCCCTTTCCTCCTCTTGTGTGATGGAGGAGGAGGAGGAGGAGCAGCAGAGTCTCAAAAGTGATATGTGTGAGATGAGAGTGAAGGGAGCCATAGAAGGAGCCAGGAGCCGGAGATGACGAGGACAAGGGCTGATGGGGGCAAGCAGGCGTCGTGGTGGCGCGTCCTATGCGGGCACACATTGATTTGGGATGGTCTGAGGGAGGCCGAGGGAGGTCAGGCATTGTGAGCATGGTTTCAAGTGGGGAGAGGAGAGAGAGATGGTTGAACACTTTTTCTTTAGGAAGATCTAAGTCTCCCCTGTCACTCTTAGGGCTCCGCCCCGCCCAGTCCCACTGGGTCGGCCCTTGGAGGCACCGGCTGCAGAACTAGTTCTGGAAAGGTCCCTGAGGTCACATGATCCAAGCTAGGGATTTTAGGAAGGAGGAATTTGACCTTTAAAAGATGAAGGGACTTGGCCAAGGTCTTGCAGGTGGGGAATTGAGCTGGGATTGGAGCCGAGTCTCTGTCACCAAAATCGCCTTGGTAGAAATGCCTTGTCTCCCTCCCTGGCCCACCCTTGCCAAACTCCCGGTAGACTGGGGGGGGGGGGCGGGGAACTGGCCTGAGATGATGGTTGTCTTGGTTAAATGCTGCTGAGAAAGGGAGAGGAAAAGAGGGAAGGGAGGGAACCGGAGTCCGGAACCAAGAAGGGCAAGCAGGGAGGCGGAGACAGAGCAGCTGACTCGATGGGTCCAGCAGCCCAGATTGGGGGAGATTGGAAGCCAGATCAGATAGAATAACAGAATGGTTTTTCGTGGGCTGCGAATAAGAGAAGTTGGCTTTGGCCTAGCGTGGGGGAAGGCCAGCAGAGGCTGTGAGCAAGCGTTTCCAAGAGCCGGGCTGGCCTTCGTGTGGAAGGGCAGCCAGGGTCAGTAATGCTGGGACGAGGGTAACTGAATCGGGGACCTTCTGGGGTCCCTGTAGCTGTCCTTCAGGGAGCAGGAGACAAGGCCGGAGTCAAAGAAGCCTGTGTTGGGTCCCCTGGCTGATTTCCCACTGGAAAGGTACCTTGCAGAACGGCCTTCTGGGAGGGGGGTTGCTCTGGTAGTGTGGCGGGGGGGGGGGGGGTTCCATTTCATTACAGTACTCCCATCCTTCATCTCTTCATCTCCTTTTCCTCTTCCTCCCTTGGTCTCTAGAAGTCGCACTAGCGGGAAGGGTGGGCAGCATGCTAATTCTGGCCCAAGGTCTCGTCACTGTCTGAACAATTCCAATGGGTGTTTCTTTGACCCACTCAAGCACTTAGTGGGTACCTGAAGGCTCTCCCTCCCTCCCTCCTGGGCCACTCTTGTTGGCCACTTTTGCTCCTGGTGTCTGAAACCCACCTTGGGAGCACTTTGCCCTTTGCCCTTTTTACACCAGAAGTCCTCCAGGTCCCAGCATTTTGCCCCCCTGTGGCAGGAGGAGCCCTCGGAGCTGGCCGGAGGTCCAGCTAGCACCAGAGGGTGTGGAAAGGGCCCGATCCCAGAGACGAGCAGCTCCTCAAAGGCAGGACCGGCTCATCTGTGTCTCTCCAGCACGGAGTCCAGCAAGGTTCTGGGCCCAGATCTTAATGCACGCTTATTGGCAAATTCTGAAAGCGAGCCGTCTCTCGAGTTTGACAGGCTGTCACAGGGAAGAGGGATTAGCTGTGGTCAGCTGCAAATCGATAGACAGTCCTTGACTTGCCTCTAGGGGTTGTGCTCAGATTGTTGGAGGGATTACCCACATCCATCTGTCCATCAGTCCATCAATCAGCATTTTTAAAGCACCTACTGTGCTCCAGGGCCTGGGCCTGGGGCCGGGGATGGAGAGACCAAAATGTCAGTTCCTTTTCTCAAGTGGCTGGCGTCTACATGGATTTACAGATGAAGTAGCCGCAAATGTGTGCAAGAGCAAGCGGAGGCAATTTTGGGGTAGGGGAAGGCACTAGCAGTTGGGGAAGTCGAGTGGGCCTTCCCACAGGAAGTGGCATTTGGGCGAGCTTTGCAGGAAGCTAGAGATTCTGAGGGGGAGGAGGAGGGCGTTCCACAAATGGGAGACCACCCGGGCAAAGACACTGAGGCAGGAAATGGGGTCTCTCGTGTGAGCGGCAGCAAGTAAGACAGTGAGCTTGGCCGAACTGTAAAGAATATGAAGCGAGAGGCAGCCGGGTGGCCCAGTGGATAGAGAAGCAGCTCTGAAGTCAGGAGGGACCTGACCGAGGAGGGACTTTGGCAAAGTGATCTTTGGCACCTGAGGTGGGGAGAGACCAGAGGCGGGGAGCCCGGGGTCAAGATTGTTGCAGTGAGGGAGGCAAGAGGACCTGCTAGGAGGAGGGCAGCGGGCCTGGAGGCAGAGGAGGGAGGGAGGGCACGTTTTGCCTCGGTAGAAGGAAGGGCTTCCCGAGAGTTGCACCACTGTGGCCTGGACTGCTTTCGCTCATTACCGGCCTTCAGACAGTCTAGCGATGGCCCCTGGCTGGGGTAGGGGCCAAGACCTCCAAGGCCTCTGGTGGGAGGCTCCTATCGGTCACAGGCCCGGCTGAATTTCTGCTGCTTCTGGGGAGCTTCTGGCTCTTCCCATGAGCCCCCGTCACCTCGTGTAGCTAGCCCTCGCCTCCCTCCTCCCTTCTTTCCTCCCTTCCTCCTCCTCTCCCCATGCGGGTCCTCTTCCATGGCTCTTTCACTCTTGTATTCATTCATCATCATCAGTTGGAATTTCGAATCGGGAATCCCATTAGCGTGGCAGTCTGGGGAAGCCAAACTCCCCATTATGGACGCCGGCCAAACGTCCCTGCAGGTGGCTGAGTGGGCCGGAACGGCGGCCTTGGCCCGCACCTGCCCGCTGCAGCCCCGAGTCTGGCACCGTGAGGGAGGCTCACCCAAGTTCCCCCCGGCCTCGGGTACCTGCCGGCCTTCAACGTTCCCGGAGTTGAGGGCCATGTTGGGGCCCCAAGTCCCTTTCTGACACCACTTCCTCGCTTAAGCCCAAGGCAACTCCAGCAACACTGAGTAGGTCTGAGGTTCCAGACTGGGCACTGGGCGGGGGGGGGGGATGGAAAAGGACAGTCTGCCACCGTTCCCAACAAAGGCACTTAGAGCCAAATCGAGGGGCCACAGCATTTCATATGAGAAGTAGGGAGTGATCGGAGAACCCCTGGCCAGGTCAGTGCCCTCAGAAACCGTTTTGACCAATGCCAAGTCAACAATAAAGATGGCGAGCATTTACTATGCACCTGGCACTGGGGGTATAAACCAGGAGGAAATCCCAGTCTTGCTTTCCGGGAGCTCGATGCCTAGGATGGAGATGACATGCAAAGGAGAGCTTGCCAGGGCTGATGGGAGTTCACAGTGAAAAGGACTGGGAAAGGCCTCCCGGAGGTAGTGAGGGGAGCCTGCCACCAAGGGTGCAGGAGAATAAGGAGCGGGGTTGGCACCGGAGGATCCCAAAGCAATGCTGCACCAGGGACCCGGGACCCCAAGTCAGTGTCCTGCCTTACAATCTCAGCTCAGCCAATCACAAGGCTGGATTCCCAGCGTGGCTCCTCAGGCCCCCAGTAAACACCACAAAGTTCTGTCAAAGTCCACCCCGGCTCCCTCAGAGGAGCAAATCTGGATCACAAGGTCACACTGGTCCACCAGGACCCGGGACAGGGGAGAGCTTTGCTGCCTCTTCAGCAGCCAGACGATTTGGGGGACAGCTCTGGGATTCTCCCAGGGTCCAGGAGGCTGCTGTAGCGGCCGTGCCAGACAGTAGCGACGTCCAAGTGCGGCTCGTACATTCCCCCAGAAGGTGCTCACTCTGGCCTGGGGCGGGGCGGAGCTTTTTTAATTCACCAGGCACTTAATTTTCATGTTTTATTTTTCAATTAAAAGCTATTAATTTTCTCTCCCTCCCACTCATCTACCCCATATTTAAAAGAAAAAAAAAAAAGAAAAACCCTTTCGACAAATACGCACGGTCAAATCAAATCATTTCCCACACTGCCTCATTCTGCTTCCTCACTGAGGGGAGGAGGAGGGGGCTCATGGTGGGCCCTCTCCACAGTGGCCGGCAGTCTCGTGGCGTTCTCGAGTCGTTTGAAGCCGCTTCTCGGAAGTCGTCGTCTGCTTCGTTCCGGTTCTGCTCGCTCCACCCCGCGTCGGGGTTCCCAAATCCGTCTCTCTCATCACGACGATGTTCCGTGCCGTTCACATAGCATCGTTCCTTTAGCCCTTCGCTGGCTGATGGGCATCCCCTTAATTCCCTGGATTTTCCCCTTATTCCCATATTCTTGACAATGAGGGATTTTTCCCTTTCTTTGGTCTCTTTGGGAAGATAGAACTTGTACTGCTGTCATCAAGCTGAAGGGGGGCAATTTCATGGTTTGGGGGGCACGGTGCTAATTTGCTTTCTAGAACGGATTCACAGCTCCACCAACAATGCATCAGCTCCTCTGTTCTCCTTCAGCCCACCAGCATTTGTGGTCATTCTTTGTGATTGTCCCTGCTGGGCTGATTTCCCCCAGAGGTATAAGGCTTTGCAGCAGGCTTACTTGTGACAAAGACATATTTCAATGAAGGCAATGGACTGGACCACAAGATCTGATCACGTCTCCCACGTTCTACGTCTGGGGCATCCGCGTCTCTCCAGACACGAAAGAGGGTGTCCCTATCATTTTGACGTGACTGGGATATGACGTCATTTGAGGAGAGAGAGGCCATGAAGAACAGGGAGGTCAGGAAAGATTCTCCATGGAAAACCAGCTAAATTTCAGCTTGGCAGCTAAAAATTCAAGGCTTCTACTACTTGACAAACCTGGGAATCTGAAAGATGGACTGGACTATCTATAAACCAGGGAGAAAACATCTCTGTCCCGCCTGTGTCCTGGGCACGAAGGGATGAGAAATTGGAACCCCAAGCACTCGAGTTGCTGCTGCTGTTAGAACAGAGAGTGAAGAAATGCTGGGTCCGATGCTCATCGAATTGGGTTCAGTTAGCTGCAAGCCCATTTTCAAAAGCACATTGACAAACTGAGGTGCATCAAGAAGAAAGCCATTGATTTGGGGAAAGGAATGGAGACCGGGCAACATGAGTTTCAGTCAAAGAAATTGGATATAGGAGCAGCTAGGGGGCGCAGTGGACAGAGCACCAGGCCTGAAGTCAGGAGGACCCGAGTTCCAATCTGGCCTCAGACACTTAACACTTCCTGGCTGTGAGACTCTGGGCAAGTCACTTAACCCCAATTGTCTCAGGAAAAAAAAGAAAAGAAACAAGAAAAGAAATTGGATATAGGAGCTAGGTGGTGCAGTGGATAGAGCACCAGCCCTGAAGTCAGGAGAGCTTGAGTTCAAATCTAGCCTCAGGCGCTTTGTGTGACCCTGGGCAAGTCACTTAACCCCAATTGTCTCAGGAGAAAAAAAGGAAAGAAATTGGATATATCTTATGAGAAGAGAAGAGGGGGCAGGAGAAGCAAAGATGGAGCTACAGTGACTTTGTTCAAGGAGTGTCGCGATTGGGGGCGGGGTGGCGGGGGAAGTTGGACAGAGTCCAGTGTAGAGCCTGCTAACAATCAGAGCTGCACTCAGGCAGAAAGGGCTCATTCCAGGCCTCCCCCCTTCAGGAGCCTTCCAGCAAAGACTGAAGGACCATTTGTCGGAGACAACACAAAGGGGGTTCTTGAGTCTGTGCTTGGAAGTCTCTGCATCCGAAGGAGAGCATAGAGCACAGAGAGGCTTGCAAAGCACTGCATCCCCCAGCCCATTTGAGCCTCACAACAACCACGAGACGTTAAGTGCAAGTCTTATTCCCTTTCTACACATAGGTAAATTGAAGCTTAGAGAGGAGCAGTGACTTGGCCACTGTCATCCAGCTAATGGGTGCATGAGGTGGGAGCCGATGTCTGGGCCATCCCAGAATGCTTTCCTTCAGCTCTTTGCTCCCCGCCACCCAACCGTATGTCGCACTTTGTGTTGGGCAATAAATGTGAGAGCAGGCCGCTTTCTGCTAGTCACTGGCGCCAGAAGGAATGAGGCCAGGGGAAGGAGGGAGTAGGAGCAGGGACTTGGAAATACGATTTTGTATTTTTATTTTTTTAAAAATTTTGCTTATTTTAAATTTTTTTTGTTTTTTATTTATTTTATTAGTATTTCTTCTTTTTTTTCTTTCCTAGGATTTCAAGCTGACTTGTTTATTATTTACTTATCTTATTTATGTATTTAGCTCAACCATCTCACTTTACAGATGAGGAAACTGAGGAGCAGGAAGGTAGAGCAATATCTGGCTCCAGATGACAGGAATTTGGTGTTAGAGTTAGAAAGAACTTAAGAGGCCACATAGTCCAACCTCCTAATTTTCTAGATGAAGAAACTGAGGCTCAGGGAGGTGGAGACGCTGACCGAATGTCCCCCGGTAAAAGGATTTGGATTGGAGTCCTCTGACTTGAAACTCGTCACTTTTTCCACGGAAGACCCGAGGTTTCAAGAGGAAGGAAACCTTAGAGATCATCCTTAACCCTTCCTCCCTCTCTTTTGACAGGTGAGGAAATAGAGAAGGGAAGGGACTTTTGCAAGGTCACTCAACCTGGAAGCCCCAAACTGGGATTTCCAGACTAAAACTCCACATTGGGGGATTCACACCTCAGTTACCTGGAAAAGGAGAGGCTGCTGGGCCGGAGACAGGAAAGAGTGGCATTAAAAGGTCAGACCCAGCTGATGCTGGGGGAGCGGGCCTAAGGCTCAGATTTGGGGGCCGGGCTGCTGCCAGGAGTCCCTCGGACTGGTTGCTGCATACGAAGTATCACGTCAGACATCTGGGGACAAGGAGGACGTGTCACTGGGTCCAGTGAGCTGGTTTAAGGGCCCCCCCTCCTGAAGAAAGGCTGCACTGTTCAGCGCAGGTTGATTATATCTACTCAGATTGAAATTGTGCTTGGGTGGATTTTTGGCCTCAGTCTCTGTCTTGTTCCATTAGAAAAAGCATCGGTTATCCCAGATCCCAAATAGCAAGCAAGGTGGCGTCTAACATCTTAATCGGGGACCGTGGCACGGTGGAGAGAGAGATTTCGAGCCAAAGGACTTGGGTTCCAATACCGATTCCCCCACTTAAAAACGCCATGTGTGCCAGTGGCCTCCTCTGTAAAATGTGAGAGACCTGAGCTATATTCCGCCTAAAGTATCTTCTACCTCAACATGCATGAGACCTGCACCCAGGGCGAGGACTATGGGAACTGAGTGTAGATAGCAACATTGTATTTTCTTTCTGTTTTTAAAAAATTTGTTTATTTATTTACAAAGCAGGTGCATGGGTAATTTTCCACCACCGACCCTTGCAAAGCCTTCTGTTTCAAATTTTCACCTCCTTCCCCCCACTCCCTCCCCTAGCTGGCAGATAGTCCAATATATGTTAAATATGCTGAAATACGTGTTAGATCCAATATATGTGTACATATTTTATCCAGTTATCTGGTTGCACAAGAAAAATCAGATTTAGAAAGAAGGGAAAAATAACCCGAGAAGGAAAACAAAAATGCAAGCAAACAATAACAGAAAGAGTGGAAATGCTCTGTTGTGGTCCATACTCAGCTCCCACAATCCTCTCTCTGGGTGCAGATGGCTCTTCGTCACTGAACAATTGGAACTGGTTTGAATTATCTCATTGTTGAAGAGGGCCACGTCCATCAGGATTGATCATCGTATAGTCTCGTTGCCGTGTCCAATGATCTCCTGGTCCTGCTCGTTTCCCTCGGCATCAGTCCCTGTCAGTCTCCCCAGGCCTCTGAAATCCTCCTGCCGATCAGTTTTTCAGAACAATAATATTCTAAAACATTCATATCCCATCACTTATTCAGCCATTCCCCACCCGATGGGCAGCCATTCATTTTCTAGTTTCTAGCCACTCCTAAAAGGGCTGCCACAAACATTTGTGCACATGTGGGTTCCTTTCCCTTCTTTAAGATCTCTTTGGGATATAAGCCCAGTGGAAACACTGCTGGGTCAAAGGGTCTGCACAGTTTGATAGCCCTTTGGGCATAGTTCCAAACCGTTCTCCAGAATGGTTGGATTTGTTCACACCTCCACCAGCAATGCATCAGTGTCCCAGTTTTCCCACATCCCCTCCAACATTCTGCATTATCTTTGCCTGTCATTCTAGCCAGTCTGACAGGTGGGTAGTGGTATCTCAGGGTTGTCTTCATTTGCATGCTCTGATCAATAGTGATTTGGAGCATCTTTTCATATGACTAGAAATAGTTTGAATTTCTTGATCTGAAAATTATCGGTTCATATCCTTTGACCATTTATCAATTGGAGACCGGCTTGAACTCTTATAAATTTGAGCTAATTCTCTTTATTTAGCAATGAGGCCTTTATCAGATCCTTTGGATGTAAAAGTGTTTTCTCAGTTTATTGCTTCCCTTCTAAGTTGTCTGCATTAATTTATAACATTGTATTTTCACTCTTTTGTTGTTGTTTGTTTGTATTTTGTTTTCTTTCTCCTTTTGTTTTTCCTTTTCGCTTGGGTTTTTCTCTTGCAGCGTGATATATAGAAGAATCGCCCGTCTTTAATGTACATTGGATTGCTTGTGGTCTAGGGCAGAAGTGGGGGAAGGGAGGAGGAAAACTTTGGAACACAAGGTTTTGCCAGGGTGAATGTTGAAAACTCTCTCTGCATGTGTTTTGAAAAATAAAAAGCTTTAATAATAAAATATGTATCAGGCCCTGAAATGTACCCTCCCACACACATCACACACATCTGCTCGGACCATTTGCTTATTTGGACGCCTGACCCCATGCTAGGCTCTTCTGGGGGCGAGACCCAAGTTTACAGAGGATACTTTTCCTGCTCTTGGGAGCTTCCCATTTAAGCTTGAGACAATGAGACACAGATGCTAATAATAGCTTCCGTGCCTCCCAGGGAAGGCGAGCAAGGGCTATCTCCCCCAAAGCCCCCTACCCTTTGCTACGATGTCTCAATGGCTCGAACCCCCCCCCCCATCCATCCAGTGCCTTGAAAGCTTACTCCAACTCGGGCTTGGACTTCTTTCTGTTCTCTGCTTCTTTGCACCCAAGAGATTGTCTGCGATTCCGGGGATGAAATCAACCATTTAGTGATTTGAAAATCATCAAGAAATTGATTTTAATCGGATTTTATTTTTTCAAGTCCATGCAAAACCAGCTCTGAATGTTCACCTTTGCAAAAGCTTGGGCTCCCAAATTTTTTCCAGACAGAAGGTCTGGCCTATTTAGGCCTCCTGTCAAGAGTTGGTGGGCCTGCCGGCTCAAGGGCTGCATGAAAGGATTTGGTCTGGATGGGAAAAATTACAGAGTCCGGGCCTGCCAACAGCCCGGACAGACGCCCAAGCAAGAGAGAGGGGCGAAGATGGCAAGACTCAGCATGGGAGGGGCAAGCCAGGTGGGAAGGGTCGGTTAAGTTCAGGAGCCGGTCACTTGCGTGTCTGCTGAGTGGAGGTCTACCTTCCAACTGCAGCTTGGGGGCAGCCAAATCCTGGCTTCCTGACCGCCTTTTTTAGAGGTTTCTAGGCTTCGGCTTTCTGGGTTTCTAAAGACTTTTCCTTGAGGTTTCTACCTTTGGTTTTGTGGGTTTCTAGTCTTTGGGTTTGTGGGTTTCTGAAGACTTCCTAGAGGTTTCTACCTTTGGTTTTGTGGGTTTCTAGTCTTTGGGTTTATGGGTTTGCAGCCTTTGGGTTTGTGGGTTTCTAGCCTTTAATTTTGTGGGTTTTGGAAGACTTTTCCTAGGGGTTTCTACCTTTGGTTTTCCGGGTTTCTGAAGTGTCTCCACGCCAACACCGGTGGCAGTTCTGTGCCACCGGTGCTGGTGGCCGTGGCTCTGGTGTCACGCAGCAAATGAAGCTGTTGAGGAGGCTCCTTTGAAGGCCACCGCTAGGTGTGTGGCGGCCAGATATGCCAGTTACCTTGGATACAGAGGGATTGCTGAAACACAATTGAAGAATGGAGAACAGGAGAGAGAGAAAAGCCGGAGGTACACAGGCGAGGGAAGTTTGGGGAAAGATGGTAGAAGGAAAGGAAAGAGGCCGGGAGGCTGGGGGAAAAAGCAATTAAACCGGTACAGAGGGTTTAAACACCAAAAAGGAAAAGGGAGAAAAAGAGGAAAAAGGGAGGAAAAAGTTGGAGTTTGTGGTGGAGGAAAGGAAGGGGGAGGCCGGAGGTGGGGGCCCTCCCCGGAGAAGACCCAGCCCTGAGCCCAGGCCTGGAAAAGAAAAGATTGGGAGAACTTGAAAAAAAGGATAAAGAAAAATCCCAGATTTTGCTTGGCTTTAAGCCAAAAGTTTTGAGGGATTTCTCGTCTCTTAGGCTGGGGGCCTCTGCGGCCACCCTCTCCGGGTGGGGACCGTGCAGAAAGAGGGGTTGGGGGTCCCCCCCCCGCACTGGCTCTCCAAGGCCAGCACCACAAGGTCGGAAGGTTCCCATCTTCCTGCCCTTTTCGCCCTCTACCCTTACCCTCGTTCCTTTACCCCCCTCCCCACCCTGCCTCAGCCCCCTCACTTCCCATTCCCTCCCTTTTCCCCTTCCCTTCCCCCTTTTGTTCCCTTTCTTTCCCCTGCCCCTCGGGGCCTGCCCCTCTACCCCTTTCCCTGGGCTTCCTCCTGCCTCTGCTTTGGCGGCTTTTACTGGGGGTTAGGGACCCCCAAAAGGGGAAGCATGGGCTGTCCCTCCCCAAAGTGGCTTGCTTGCTTGGGGGGGGGGGAGGGAGAAGGAGAGGGGGAGGCCAGCCTTCCAAAACTGCTTGAAAAGGGGGAGGAGGGAAGGAGGGAGGGGGAAGGAGAAAGAAAAGGGGGGGGGAGAGGAAGGAAGGGGGGGGAGGGGGGGGAAGGAGAAAAGAAAAGGGGAGGGGAAGGAAGAAAGGGGGGAGGAGAGAGAAAGGGGGGAGAGGAAGAAGGAGGGGGAAAAGGGGAAGGGAGAGAGAGAGAGAGAAGGGGGAGGGAGGGAGAGAAAGGGAGAGAGAGCGAGAGAGGAGAGGGAGGGGAGAGGAGAGGAGAAGAGAGGAGGAGAGGGGAGGGGACTAAAGCGGGGCGTGAGGGCCCCTGTGGGAGGGGAAAGTGGGAGGTCCCGGGGCTGCTGCTTCAGCTAGCCCAGAGCGCCGTCGCCGCCAGAGCGCTCCCGGACTGCGCGCCCTCCGGACCTCCCTCCGAGGACAGTGCTCCAGAGCCCGAGGCCAGCGGCCGCCCGCGGCCACAGCCGAGCCGAGCCCAGCCGAGGAGCGGACCGGGGCCGCCTGCGCCTGGCGGCCAGCCGCAGGCCGGCTCCCCGACATGCGGCGCCGCCCGCCCGCCGCCCGGAGCCCCCGGGCCACCGACCCGCCGCCGTCTCCGGACAACGCCGCTGCCGGCAGCCCGGCACCGTCGGGGCAGGGGGGGAGGGGCGGGGCCCCACCCCGGGGTGGGACACGGGGAGCCAGGGGCTGGGGGAGGGGCTGCGGCGGAGGCTGTGGGAGCGGGAGCTGGTGCGGGAGCCCTGGGAAGGAGCGGGGAGGGCGCGCTGGGCCTGGCCTCGAGCGAGCAGAGCAGCGCGCTGCGGCGGCCGGGGACGCGGAGTCCGGGCAGGTTGGCGGCGGCGGAGGGACAGGCTCCGGGAGCGCACCGGCCGCGGTGGGGCGCCGAGCCGCCCGGGGTTGGGGGGCGGTGATCCGTGGGCGGAGGAACCGGGCCGGACCCGGAGGGGGGGACGGGAAAGGCAGGGCGGCGGTGGGAGTCGGCTGGGCCCCGGGCCGGATCAGGGGAGGCGAGGGGACCGGAGAGTAGAGAGCGCCTCCAGGGAGCGCAAGAGACTGGAGGAGCGAGGGAAGCGGGGTGTCCGGCTTGCCTGCACAGGCGGGCGCCTTGTCGGGACCCCCCTTTCCGGTGTGGCCCAGGGCAGACCAGTGGGTGGGCAGGGCCGGGGCCGGAGGCAAAAGGGACGGGGCAGCTGGTTGGGCGGCCGTGGGAAGGGAGAAAGCGGGGCCCCGGTTCGGCCCCCTAGGGCGCCCCCTCTTGGTGACCCTGAGCCCCAGGGGAGGTAGGAGGAGGCGTGGTGGTGGTTCCGGCCTCTCCCCCCTTCTCTCTGTCTCTCCCTCTCTCTGTCTCTCCCTCCCTCTGTCTCTCCCTCCCTCTCTCTCGGTGTCTCTGTGTCTCCCTCTCAGTTCTCTCTCTGTCTCTCTCTCACGCACACACACGCACTGCAGGAGCCGCGGACGCTCGTCTGCTGTGCCCGCTGCCTGGCCCGGCTGGGCCGGGTTCGGCGGCTTCTCCTCGGCCGCCGGCGGCCGGCTTGGGGGAAAGGGACGGGACGGGTTCTGGGCGCCCGCCGCCGCCTGGGCCGAGCTGCCACTCCTCGGGCTGCAGAATCTCGGGGCAGGCAGGTAAGCGCGCGGGCACGGGGCTGGGACCGAGGGCCGCGGGGGCCCAGGCCGCAGGATGGCGCGGGGGCCGCCGACGGCCAGCAGCGGGCTGGCTCCGGAGACAGCCTGCTTTGGGGGCCGCCGGGGCGGGACCCCGCCCTCGCCAGCTCCCTCTCCGCAGTGTCACGGTCAGTATTTTGGCAGTTGGCCCTGAGAGGGGCGGGCAGGTGCTGGTTCAGGGCCAAGGGGGGGAGCGGGGAGCCGAGGTGACTTGGGGGCCGAGATCTGCTGTTGTTGCCTCTTACAAACCGTTTCTGATGCACTGGACTTAAGCCGAAGTCCCTGTGACATCTTTCTCTCCCTCCTTACCTCCCCCCCACCCTGAGTCCCCTCCGCGCACCTGTTGCGCCTGCCTCCCTAATGCCAAGCCGGCCCGGACCCCGCAGCCTCTGTCTCCTTCTCCCTCTCTTCCTCACTGTCCCCTCCCTCCCTCCCTCCCTCCCTCTGGGTCTCTCCTCTGGGTCTCTGTCTGGTCTGTCTCTGGCGCTGGGGCCCTCTTCTGTCCCCTCTCCCCACAGGAAGGGCGGGGGAGAATCTCGCCAGGGCGCCCGCCGCGCTCTCCCCCTCACACCCCCAGCCGTCCCCGCTCCCCCCGCCCCTGCTCGAAGCCCGTGAATCTTGGCCATCCCTATACCTGTAGAGCAGAATGCAGCTGAGCGGCGGCGGCGGCGGCGGCGGCGGCGGCGGGGCGGGCGCAGGGGCGGCGAGGCAGACAGAAATGGAGCACTTCTGGCTTCCCGAGTCGCAATGAGGGAAGCTCGAGTTTGCAAAATAATCCCAGCCGGAGGGAAGGGCCCGAGAGGGGCCGGCTCCAGCCCGTAGTCCCGCCGGAGCAGGGGGCAGAGGTTGCAGCGGCAAATTGGCCGGCGGTTCCTGGCGTGGGGCAAGCGGGAGGCTCGGCTCCCAGCTCCAGTCCCCTGCAGGGGCCGCTTCCTGCCCGGCCCCCGGCCCCCGGCGAGCGGGAAGGCTGCGAGAGCCGCCGGCCCCGAGGCAAGGCTGCCTAAGGGGGGGGGGGGGGGCTCTGCTCTTGTCTTTTAGAAGGGTTGCATGAAGCTAGTGGGAGGGAGAAAAGCGGCTCAAGCCTCGGGAGCTCCCGGCCTGTGGCGCCCCTGAGCGAGGCCTGGGGACCATGGCCGAGCCACCGCCGCCGCCACCTGGGGCCACGGTGGCCGGGAAGTCCAGCGAGTCTGGCTCCGCGCTGGCCTCGGCCGGGCTGGTTCTGGCCAAGGGGCCGGGAGAGGAGTCCTCGGGCAGCGAGGGAGAGCGGCAAGGAAGCTCCCACCGGCTCGGCAGCAGGGTGTCCACACCGGGCCAGATGAGGAGCAAGGTAAGGGCATGGCTCGTTAGGCTCCCATGGGCGGCCTCGGACCCCGGCCTGGCCCCGGGCCCAGAGTTCGAGTCCCGCTTTGGTCCGCGCTACGGCCGGGTGCTCGTTTGATTTCCCGTCCCCGGGATGGGCCGGCCTCTCGAGAGGACGCCTTAGACGGATGCTTTGGGGCACTGGGATGCTTGGGAACCGGCGGGGCGCCTCCACCGAGGCTCCAGGGCGGGAGGCCGGCCGTGGCCAGCGGATTGCCGAGCCGCCCGCCTCTGCCCTCTTTGCAGCTGGGCGGCCAGAGAGCCCGGCTTTCCAGCTGGGGTGGGGGTGGGGGGAGGCGGCCAAAACACCGCCCCTTAGAGGTCTTTCTTGGGCACGACAGGCACCCGGGGGTGGGCAGCGGCCGCCGGCGCCTCGAAGATCGCGGCCCTCCCGCCCCTTCCGCCCAGGAAAGGAGCAAGAGGGGCTTAGGTGGTGCTGGGAGGCGGCCCTCCCCGCTGGTGCAAATTAGACTGCTAACTCCTAGTGGAGGGCGGAGGGGCGGCCCCTGGGGGCCCGAGCTCCTGCCCTGGGCCTTGCGGCGCTGCGATTGGGCCGAGGTCAGGTGCGGCCCGCGTGTGGTCCTGCGTGTGCGAGGGAGAGATAGACCCTCCCCCCCCAAACAGAGAGAGAAGGGGGGGCAGGTTTTCTGGTGGGCTAGTAGTCTGTGAATGAGAGCCGTCCGGCCCCTCCCTTCTAAAACCGTCAATTTCCAGGCAATGCAGCAGGGTCCCCTACCTGGTGGCAAAAGGGACGAGTCCCAAGGTGTGAATTGGTTTGTTCTTAGCCCCGAAGGGACCCTCTAGGGGTTGATATTAAGTGAGGCACATTCGGCCGTCTCCGCTCAGCTTCCGTGGCAAATATGCTGGTGTCTCTGGGCCCCGAGATCCGACCTGCCGGGAAACCATTATAATTGTAGGACGGAGGAAAATGAGGCAGGAAAAAACTATCAGCGCCTCCCCCCCCCCCCCCCCGGCTTTTCTTGGGGCTGGCTTTGCGCTTCCCCACTGACCAAGAACAAAGTGGGAGCCTTAGTGCTCCCTGGCCTCCCCCCAGCCTCGGACAAGCCTTTCTCCTCCGCGTTTGTGGGGGGACGCCCGCTGCCGCTCGCGCCTGGTTTGTCTGTTTCCCGTGTGTCTGCCTCTTTTTCCTCCATTTGATTGGAAGCTCCCCTGGGATGAGGACCTTGCCTTATGTGTCTCCTGCACAGTGCCTACCACAGTGCACAAGGGCACACGCACACGCACGCACGCACGCACTCCCACACGCACACGCTGTCGGCTCCTACAATGTACAGATCATCCGCAGAAATGGAGACAGATACTAAGCCGCTGGGTCTGAAGGAAGCTAGACAAGCCCCCCCCTCCTTGTACCCCTCCCTCATTTTTGGGAACCCATCAGAGATGCGGAGTGAGAAGTAAATGCTCCTTTAAGTAGCCTCGACTATATGGGCCCGGGGGAAGTTCAGCAAATCTTCCCATTTTCCGAGTGGGTGTTAGAAGCATAATTAAGAAGTAAATTGAAAACTACTTTAAAAAAGTGGTCGGCGAGCATCCTCTCCCCATTCGTTCCCGACAGCAGGCCGGCAACGAGGCTTTTTTGTTTAGAGGGTAATAAATTCTTTTTCTAAGTGAACACAGCATCCGCAGTGCTATTAACAAGCGCCAGGGCTGTTGAGCCTAATTCTTAACCTGTTGACGGTCGGGAAGAAATTGTCTCCCCCTCTTCTCCCTCCCCCCAGCCCCTCTTCCTCCCGACTCCTCCTTCCCCCCCACTTTGCTCCCCGTTCCTCCCCTCCCCACCCCACCCCTAAGGTTCTAGGGCCTTCTGATTATTCCGGGGGACTGGGAGGGCTGTGGGGCTGTGGGGCTGGGTCCTCAGAGAAAGGAGAGGGGACTGTTTGGCTCTCACGTCTTTATTAAATGTAATCTCTGACCTGCGTGTCTGCCGATCGCTGGCCCCCCGACCGGAGAGCTGAGCCATCTCCCCACGCCCCCCATCCCCCAGGGGTCAGCAAGCAAACGCCGGCTAATCAAATCCCCAAACTCTGCCTCTGCTCGATCTGGCCATCTGTGTCTCACAAGACTCCCATTTGTCCACAAACAATCTCTTGGCTGACATTTCATCAACGCTGATTTCCCCCAAACCGGGGATTGTTGATGCTGTGGAGGCTGCCGAAGGGGGAGGAAGCGGGGAGAGGCGGAAGCCGGCCCAGGTGGGAGAGGGCTGGGTTTGAACCCGGCTCCTCCCCGGCCATGGGGGGGGAGGGGCTCCTGGGGAGCCTCAGTTTCTCCGTCTGCAAAAGTGGCTCACGCTATGTGGCCAGTCTGCCGACTTTCTGGGGCTTTTGGGGGAACAGACCCATGTGGATGAGAGCTGATGTTCTTATTGATTGATGCAGCTGGTGGTTGGTGGTGATTGGGGGGGGGGGCTGTCATTTACCCATTAATGTGAACAGATTTCCTTGGATCTTTTACTCCCTCTCCTTTCTCAGATGAAGAAAAGCAGCTAAGATGAGCAATTGCCAGCCCTTATTTAGAGGCAGCTCTCAATTAACCAGAGGGGCCTTCTTGGTGACAAATGTTTAATCCCAGCCTGGCTCCCTTTCTCCCCCCCCCCCACCTCCCAGCCCCCACTTGAGCTATGCTCAGTCAGGGAAGGCGAACTCATTAGTCTAAGCACAACGGAATTAGGGAGGCAGATCTTCCAGGGGGAGAAAACAACAACAAAAACCCCACCAAGCATAGAGTGCCTTCCCCGGCCCAAGAGAAATGATTTGGGGATTATCTGCATCACTGCTCCCCTCTATTACCCCAGATAATTGAGAGTTGAGGATAAGCTTGTGAGCAGTGACTGTCTTGGCCACTGAAAGCCAGGCCCCGGCCCGGGTGACTGTAGCTGATTCAATAATAGGGTGCCTAGGCCGGCAGGCCATTCTGTTAGTTGGTGTCCTTGATCAGTGAGACAGGGCTGGGATTTCAGAACGGGGGTGGGAGGGGGGGCACGTGAGAGAGATGTTCTATTGCCCAGTTCCCATCCTCCTTTCTGGTAGAATCCTAGGCAAGTCAGGGGGCACCAGTGTGTGTGTGTGTCTGTGTGAGTCGTGTGTTGTATCTGAACGAGTGACCTGTATCTGTGTCCCATGTGTTGTGAGTGTGTGTTCTGTATGTATGAATGTCTGCTGTGTGTGTGAGTATCCTTTGTGGATGAGTGTAGCCTGTGTCCGTGGGTGGCTGGGAGTGTGATCTCTAGGTTTGTGTGGCCTGTGTGTGTCACGAATGTGTGTCCTCTCTAGCTGTGTCCCGGGTGTCCTGTGGGTGTGGGAGGAGCGCACTCTGTGTGTCTGTGTGTGTTCCGGGAGCGTGTGTGGGCCCCATCTCTGGCCACGGACCAGGGGAAACGCCGAGGGGGGAGCGGAAGGCCGGCCTTTGGGGCGTGTGGGTGCCCGGCGAGGGCCCGCTTCGCCTTGGGACTTGTGGGTGCGTTTCGGCCGGGATTGGATTTAGAAAAAGTTGCTGGATGGGCCCGGGCTCTGGTGTGCGTAGGGCAGGAGTGGGCAGCCATAAACGGGAACCGTGGGCACAGACACAATGCCCACCTTGCACACCCACACCCTGCACACATCCAGCCAGCCACATGTGCGGTGCCATGCACACGCTCTCACACACACACACGCGCACACACACAGGTCTAGAGTGCAGCCTTTCCCAGGGACCAGAGCCACAATGCAGATGTAGCGCACGCCAAGTGGGGGCGTGGACGCTGGGCGGCCGGGAGGCTCCCGCCGGCCACGCCCACTGCTCCCAGCTCTCCCTCTCTGACCCCCGAGCCTCGCGCTCCCGCTCCTGCCTTCTCTCGTCATTGTCTCCCTTTGAATTTTGCGCACTGCGTGCGTGCGTGGGGAAGAGCCACGGAGCCGCCCTGACCGAAATCTCCCTCCCCCCTCCCCTCTCCCCCCTCCCCAAAGGGGAGACTCCTCAGGAGCCCCTCCCCCGGGTCCCAGGGAGGTGGCCCGGGCCGTCTGGGGCGCCATCTGGGCGAGCCCCGGGGGGAGGGGGCGCTGAGTGTGGGTGAAGGAAATTAACAGCAATTAAGGAGGCGGCCTTTGCATTGATCCCGTTTGCACCGAGGCAGCTGCGGGGAAATGGGGCGCGTTAATCAAGTGGCTCGGATCAGATGGCGGCGGCGGCGGCCGGGCCGAGCCAAGTGAGCCGCAATCTCGGCCGAGATCTTAATCTGGGCCTTGGGCGGAGGGCGCTCGCTCCCGCCTCCCGCCGCTGCGGCGCTTTTCCTATTCCAGAGGCGCAGCCACTTAAGCCTCTTGCTCCGGGGAGAAGCGGTGGGTTTTTTCCCAGCCAGACCCAGACAGGCGGCTTCCCTCGGGGCGGGGCCTCGTTCTTCTCCCACACTGTCTTTTCCCTCCTCTGTGACCCCCCCCCCCATGGATGGGGGCTTGGCGGGCTCTTTCAAAGCGGGGAAACCGAGGCAGGGCGGCGGGCGGCCTGGAATTCTGGGAGCTTTATTGACAGGCAGGAGCCGGGATTGCCTCCCCACCCCCATCTCTTCCCATCTAGCTAATATGAAGGTGGGAGGGCTCCCACTTCCTGGTGTGGCTGAGGGCCGGCACCCGGCTCTGCTACCTGCGCCACAGTGAGGCCCCATCTGATGCTGCCGCTCTCCCGGCCACGTCTGCTTCCGGGAGGATGGTGGGAGTAGCGCTCTTTTCTGGATGGGGAAACTGAGGCACGGCCCTGAGAAATTCAGCCCTTCCAGCTTCACGTGGGCACAGTGCAGGCATCTGCTGATAGAGGTGGAGGAAGGAGGGGGCGGCAAGCAAAAAGCCATGGCCGAACGGCGGGGACCCTCCCCGCCAGCCCCAGGGTCTCCCTTCCACAGGATTTCAATCTTGCTCTTAATGGCCGCCATTTCCAGCACGCTTTGAGGTCGTGTATGGGCCCAGTTCGGGAAGGGCTCTTCCGCTTCCCATTTTCCAAATGACCAAACCCAGCCTGGGAGGGCCATCTCACGCAACTAGGCTCTGTCAGACTCCCAGTCCAGCCCCTGGCTGACAATCCCATCATGCATCTGCACCCCTCAGAGCAGCCCAGACTGAACAGCACTGAACGGTTGGCTCCCTGGGCCCTCATCTCCACAATGGGACCGTTTGACTCCAGATTCCCTGAAGTCCCTTCAGGCTCACAGTCTCCGAGATTGAGGTTCTCATTCACAGGGATCATAATAACTGCCACCAAAAACCGCTCTCCAGCGGAGAGGGCTTCGTCGTCTCGCCACAGCCACAGGTGGCTACCGTTAGCATCCCCATTTTGTAGAGGGAGAAATGGAGGGCCGGGTGAAATGACTTGCTCGGGATCACGGAGGGTTGAGGGCGGAACCACGCCCAGGACACAGATAGGGTTCTGGGCCCGGATTCTGGAGGACCCTGTGCAAATTCAGACTCGCTCAGGATCTCGAGCAAGAGGTCAGCCTCTTTCGCTCACACTTTTCCCCCAGGTAGGGAGCTCCCGGGTGATGACGAATGGAAAGAGTGGCCGGTGTGGAAATGCCCTCTGATGGGCACTTTGGCAGCTGCTTTTCCCTTACCCGAGGGCCCAAAGAAGTTTTCTGGCTTCTGTCTAGGTCTCCTCAAGTCCAAGCTCAGCCTTCGAGCCCCTCGGTTTGACTGTATCCATCCAGAGACACTCTGTCCCCATCTGGGGCCAACTGTCTCTAACCATCGTGTGACCAGATAGGCAACATTTTATGCAAGTGCCCCCAATGTTGAGTGATTTTTGTCAGCTTGGGGGTGAGAGCAGCCCCCGGTGCCCTGTAACCCCCTTTCCGTGGCCCTACCTTTGACTCGAAACCAGAGCAGGTCACGTTGGTACCCGGCTAAGCCGGGAAGGGGACTGGCACCTAGGTGAGGTTTCTTCCAAAGGGCTACTCAGGAAGCAGCCATAGGCTGGGGGCCCGGCCCCTCTGGGAGATGGTAGTCCAAGATGGGGGGGCCAACATACGTCCCCCAGCTAGGCCAGCAGAACGTTGAAACCCTCAGAAAGGTCCACGGGCCTTTTGCACGGGGCCAAGGAGACCAGTGGTGAGTAGCAAGATGGGGTGGGTGACCAGTGCGATCAGGGAACATTTGGGGAAGAGTCCCCGGCTTTCGACTTTGTTCTCATGCCCTCGTTTGGCTCCGAGTGCTCGAGTGCCAGGCCCCAGCGACAACTGGGGTGCTGGAGAAGCACACAGTCTGACCCTTCACCTCCTTGATCTCTCTCTGGGATCATTTGAACCAAAGAATCCTTTGTGTTTCTTGAGCGGTTCAGACCCAGAAAGACCTTTTTTTTCAGCTTGTCTGGTTGAGAATGGAAGGGTCCATTTTCCCCTGCTATAACCGCTAGGGTACCTGTCTGTTAACAGAACAGAGACGGGGAGGTCAAGGAGATGAATGGTAACAGATGGGACCTGCTCCTTCCACCCATGATCTAAAGGCCCGTCTTTTGCCGGGGCAGTAGGAGCTAGCGAAGGATGGGCGGCCCAGCCTGAACCACAGGAGAACTGAGTTCTCTTGCCCTGTAGACCCCAATTCACTGCACAACTTAGGATTCAGTCACCCTTTCTTTCATTCATTCACTCACCTACCAAGCATGTCTTGAGCACCTTCTGTAGGCCAGAAGCTGATGGGCCAAAGCCCCAAAGAGCAAGAACTACGCTGCGTATATGCACAAACATCGAGTCAGTACAAAGGAGTTTATGCCTCAGTATGTATTGTAAAATGCAGCTTATGGAACTTCCCACCCAGGGTGCTCAGAAGTAGAACGACTTCTGGGAGACATTGTGTGGTCAGGGTGCCCAGGGAGCCTCTGGGCTGGGCTCCGGTGGTGGCTGGCCCTCCCTGGTGACTTCCATTAGCAAGGTTAGTCCCTGGCAGGCACCCCGAGGAGCCTTTCACTCTCTTTGCGCTGCATTTGTTGCTCTGCACAGATGCTATATTTAATCCCATCTCGGCGCGACAAGCTCTCTGGAGACTTCATTAGTGTCATTTCATTGTTGGATTTGGCCCTGACGCCTGCAGTTGGCTTCCCTCGCGTAATCAGATGCAGCCCGTGCCCCCCTGGGCCGTGAGCATCTCCGGGGGGTCTGGTGACCCCTCCAGGAGAGTGGACTCTTGGACCGGCCTTACTGTCAGTGACGAACGCCATTTTGGAATAAGGGGGTGCTGGAGGATCAAGGAGGGTCTGGAGAACATGGCGGGTGCCCCCTTTGTGAGCTCTAGGACTCGATCCTCATGACCCTAGATTGTGATCTAAAAAGATCACAGATTGAATCACCCAACCCCATCATCTGATGGAATAGAAAAGAGAGGATCCTTGTAGAACCCAATGTAGGTTCCATACCCAAGTTCTGTGACATCAGAGAGGGCGGGCCACAGGTCATTTGCTCAACAGGATGAGGAGGCCTTTCCTCATCAAGGTTGAGATACCACAATCATGCCTGCAGGTACATCCAATCAGGATGTGAAAGACAGGGACTAGATAGAATTTCATCTCAGGATCAACCTTGGCCCTCTCAGGAGCCCAGATGAGGTGGCTGGAACACCCACGGCCAAGAGCAGACCTCTGGTAGTTCAATTTAACCGCCAAGCTTGACCCACAGCATCTCATTTCTCAAGAGGTCTCTGGTCCCCGTGCAGAGCCTGAGAATACATAGCCCCCAAAAAGAGTGCTACGGAGAGGTAGTGAGAGTCTTCCTCTGAGGCTTGGAAAGTACTAGCTTGAGCAGAGCTACACGATGCTCTTTAGCCATGTGGGAATCCATCTTCTTGTTGACAGCTTTATTTTTTTTACATCCAATTCAGTCTTGTTCTCTTTTCCAAATTCTGTCCCCTTCCCTGTTTCCCACCCATTGAGAAAGCTATGTGTGTATATATATGTATTTCATATGGTTATACATGCATATTTCAAATGTATATAGATAATATATAATTCATATATAAAAATAAAGATAATTAATAACATCTATTTTTTCAAAATGAAAAACAAATTACCTCATTAGCCATGTCCCCAACCAGAATGTGCCTCAGTTTGCCCTCTGAGCCCATCATCTCTCTAGATGGACGTGCACAACACGTTTCATCATGAGTGCTTTGAAGTTATGTTTGGTCATTGTGTTGCTCAGAAATCTTTCCGAGTCGGTTATCTGCAATTATTTAAAATAGCCCTATTATTATAAAAATGATTTGCCTGCTTCTGCTCATTTCACTTTGCCTCACTTCATGCAAGTCTTCCCAAGTTTCTTTGACATCATTTCTTATAGCACGATATATATTATATAATATACATTACAGCACAATAGTATTCCATCATAGATCTGAACTTGTTCAGCCATCCCCCAAATCATGTGCATTCCCTCTGTTTATGATTCTTAATTATTGTTTGAAAAAAACTGTTGGAACTATTTTTGTCTATCTGGGTCCTTTTCCTCTTTCTTTGATCTCTTTGGGTCTAGGCCTAGTAATGGTATTGTTGGGTCAGAGGGTATATAGTTTAATAACTCTTTAGACATTGTTGAAAATGATTTTCGAGAATGGTTGGACTAGTCGATAACTCCGTTAATAATGCTTTGGGGTTTTCCCTTACCCTATTTTCCTTAGCCTCTCTGACATCTGGCATTTCCTTTCTCTGTCATCTTAGTCAATCTGATGAGTGTGAGGTAGTAGTAACTCAAAGTTACTCAGTTACTCAGTATGGTTTTAATTGGCACTTCACTAATTATCAGTGATTTAAAGGATTTTTTGTTCACATGGTAATTGATAGCCTGGATTTCTTCCTATGAAATCTACCAATTCATATTCTTTGATCATTCCTCAATTGGGGAATGGTTTTGAGTTTTGCAAATTTGACTCAGTTCCCTCTGTATTTTAGAAATGACACCTTTATCTGAAAAACTTGATGTAAGGGTTTCTCCCCCTCCTCCCCACCTTAGTTTCCTGCTTTTCTTCTAATTATAGCTGTATTGCTTTTGTTTGTGCAAAACCTTTTAAATTTTATGTAATCAAAATTATCCCTTTTACCTCCTATGTACCTTTTATTTGATCATGAACTATCCATACATCTGAGAGCTAATTTCTTTCATTCTCTCCTAATTTGCTTATGATATCATCTTTTATGTCTAAATCACGAACTCATTTGGAATTTATTTTAGTATACGTTGTGAGAGCTATGCTGCCAGAGTACTTGCTAGTTTTCTGAACCTTTTTTTGGTGACTAGTAGCTGCAGTCTTTGGGTTACTCAAACATCAGATCCCTGTGCTCATTTCCTTGTGTATATCTTGTGTACTTAATTGTCCTCCTGAGGAACCGCTCTAACTAACCCAGTACCAAATTGTTTTGATGATAATAATTTTTAATATAGTGTGAGATCCAGTATTGCTAGTCCCCCTTTCTTATTTTTCCCCCACCAGTTCCATTTAAGTTCTTGACCTTATGTTTCTCCAGATGAATATTTTTAGGATTGTTTTTGTTCTCTAAAGCATCTGGTAATTTGATTGGTACGGCACTGAATGAGTAAATTAATTTATGTAACATTACCATTTCATTATATTGGTTTGAGATCCCCATGACCAATTAATATTCCTACAGTTGTTTAGATCCGTATTTGTGTTTGCTTGTTGTATTCATAGTTTCTTTGTGTATCTTGTCAAGTAGACTCCTAAATATTTAATACTGTCTGTAGTGTTTTAAATGGAATTTTTCTTGCTATTTCTGTCTGTTGGGTTTTGTTGGTAACATGCAGAAATGCTGAGATTTGTGTGGGTTTCTTTTATATACTGTACCTTTACTTAAATTGTTAACTGTTTCGATTAGATGTTACTTCTTTCCTTAAGTATGATCATGTCATCTATAAAAGGTGATAGTTTAATTTCTCATTGTCTGTGCCTATTCCTTCAATTTGGTTTGTTTTTTTTCATCTTATTTGCTAAAGCTGGTATTTCTAGAATAACATTGAATAAGAATGGTGATAATGAAGACACTTGCTTCGCTCTTGATATTACTGGAAAGGCTTCTACTCTTATCCGCAGTACAGGTAATGGTTGATCTTGGTTCTAGATAGCTACCATTTATTTGAAAGAAAGTTCCATTTATTCCTATCCCCTTTAGTGTTTAAACAGGAATAAGTGTTGTATCTTGTCAACAGCTTCTGAATCTATTGAAATAATCATACAATTTTTGTGGTTTTGTCATAATATTTTTGACTCCATGATGATGATGATTTTTCTAATATCGAACCGGCTTTCCATTCCCGGTATAAATCCAGCCTGATAAAAGTGTACGATCTGTGATATATTGCTGTCATTTCCTCGCTGAATATTTTATTTAAAATGTCTGCATTGATTTTGGAAATTGGGGATTTGAGGCAATCGGTCAATAGTTTTCTTTTTCTCTTTTGACTCTCCCTGTTTTAAGTCTCAAGAGCCACATTTGTGTCACAGAAAAAAAAATTGGTAGGATTAATGTATTTTTTTCAAGTTTATACGGTATATGAATTAATGGTTCTTTAAATGTTTGTTAGAATTTGCTCCTATATTTATCTGGTCCTGGCTTATTGCTGTTATTGTTTTGCTTTTCCCTTGGGGAGTTCATTTATTCTTTGTTCGATTTCTTTTTCAAAAGATTATTTAGATCTTCTATTTCCTGTTCTCCTCATCTGGGTAATTTACATTTTTGTGAAAATGCATCCACTTAATTTAGATCATCAGTTTATTGGTATATAGTTGGGACAAGATAGCAATCGTTGATAATTGCTTTTATTTCATCTTCATTGGCTGTGAATTGGCCTTTTTCATTTTTGATGCTGGCAATTTTTTCCCTTTTTAAAAATTAAATTTACCAATGATGCATCTATTTTATTGTATTTTTAAAAAAACAGTTCCTACTTTTATTTATTCACTTAGTGCTTTTCTCACCTTCAGTTTTGTTCATCTTTTTTTTTTTTTTTTTGATTTTCAGAATTACTATCATCTCAGTGTATAACTGGGGTTTTTCATGTGTTATTTTAAATATGTTTTAATGTTATTTTCGGTTTCTTTCATGCCCAACTAATTGATCTACTCTTTTTTCTCTTTTATTGATGTAAGCATTTAGACTCATGTATTGGTTTGACTGCATCCCACAAATTTTCTCATTGTTGTCATGATTTTTAATGAACGTATTGACTGTTTCTATGATATGTTCACTGACCTATCTATTCTTCGGGATCTACTTAGTTTCCAATTAGTTTTTAATCTAAGTTTCAAAGACCCTTTGCTAAATATGATTTGTTTTATGATCAGAAAAAGATGTAGTTAATATCTCTACTTTCCTACATTTATTTATGCTATTTTTACATCCTGATACATGGTCAGCTTTTTGTGAAAGTGCCATGCACAGCTGAGAAATAGCTATCCCCCTTTCTGTTTTCACTCGACATTCTCTATCATATATAGCTTTTCTAAAACTGTTTTCATCTCTGAATTTCTTTCCTGTTTATTTTATGGTTACTTATTTAGGTCTGAAAGGAGTAAATTGAGGTTCCCCAATATTTTAGTTTTACTCTCTACTTCTTCCTGTAACTCATTTAACTTTTCCTTTAAAAATTTGGTATACATACATACATATACACATGTATGAATATATATATATATACACACATACATACATACAAAGTTGGTATGCATTCATTCATTCTTTGATACCTTTTAGAAAAATGTAATGAAATTATCTCTTTAAATTAGATCTGTTTTTGCTTTTGCTTTGTCTGAGAGCATGACTACCGTTTCTGCCTCTTTTTTTTTTAAACTTTAGCTGAAATATAAATTCTGCTCCGGCTAACTAACTCTTATTTGTATCTTTCTTTTTCAAGCATGTTTCTTACAAGGAACATATTGCTGAATTCTGATTTCTAATCCATTGCATTTTCTTTTTCTATATTATGGATGAGTTCACCCCATTCCTATTCACAGTTATGATTGCTAGCTGTGTACTTCCCTCCCATCCTGTTATCTCCTTTTTTTTTTGACTCTGTCCCCTCCTTAAGAGATTATTTTGCTTCTGACCACTGCCACCCTTAGTCTACCCTCTCCCTCTTAACCCCTTTTCCTCCTTCCCTGTTGGGTAAGATGAATTTCAGTGTCCATTTATTTGTATGTATATTCTTCGCTTTTTGAAGTAGTTCAGATTAGAGTGAGGCTGAAGTGTTGCCTGCTTCTTCCCTCCTCCCATTATATAAAAACTTTTCCTTACATGCCCCATTTATGTGAGATAATTGCCCCCATTCTTCCTCCCCACCCCACGCTTCACGCAATGAATTTCTCTTCCTTCCATTCTTCTCTTGAAATCATCCAAACACCATAGAATCACACTCAGGCTTTTTATCTAATTAGATTCACTCTAAGACCCTGGGTGATAGAAAGTTCTGAGTGATTATAAGTATTATCTTCCTATATAAGAGTGTAAATAATTTAATCTTGCTTAATGCCTTATGAGTTCTCACTCATGTTTACCTTTTTATGCTTCTCTTGAGTCCTGTGTTTAAATGTCAGATTATGTATTCAGCTCTGGTCTTTTCATCAGGAATGCTTGGAAGTCCTCTATTTGATTAAATATCCATTTCCCCCCTGTGGCGTCATACTCCGTTTTCCTGAGTAGGTTGTAATCTTAGATCTTTTGTAGCATATCTTACACTTTATGGTTTTGTGGTTTTGGTTTTTTAGTGACAGCTGCTAATTCTTGTGTGAGTCCAACTGTAGCTCTGAATATTTCTTTTTGGCTGTTGAAAATATTTTTTCCTTGACCTTCTGGATTTGGGCTATAATATTCCTGCAAATTTTTATTTGGGGGTTTCTTTCAGCAGATGAACTCTGGATTCTTTCCATTTTTACTTTGCCTTCCGGTTCTAAGATATCTGGGCAGGTTTCCCTTATAATTTCTTGAAATTTGATGTCTAGGTTTTTCATTGTCGTTAGCCATGGTTTTCAGGTAGTCCGATGAATCTGAAATTATCTTCATCTCTTTTTCAGGTCAATTATTTTTCCTGTGAGATATTTCACATTTCCTTCTTTATTCCTTTTTTACTTTGTTATTCATTATATTTGTTATGTTTGTACTTTGTTATAAGGCTATTTCTTGATGTCTCATGGAATAGTCAGCTATCATTTGATGACAGATTCTAATTTTTAAGAAGTTATTGTCTTCGAAGAGGTTTTGTACCTCTTTTAACAAAGTTATCAGTTCTCCTTCCATAATTGTGCTCATTTCTTTTCCCATTTTTTCTTCTCCTGCTTTCATTTGATTTTTAAAATCTTTGTTTTGCTTGGCTGAGAGAACGGTGGGAGGGGAAGCTACGGGAGGTTCAGACACAGTTCTGAATTGCTTCCCAGAGTGGCTGGAACAGTGCTACCAATAGCACATTAAAGTGTTGGGTTTCCTCACAGCCCCTCCGACAATTATCATTTTCCTCCTCTTTTTGGTCAACTTTTCCAGTCTTATCAGAGTGAAGAGGAACCTCAGGGTAACTTTAATTTGTATTTTTCTAATTTTTAATGCTTTGGAACCTTTTCCTTTTGGAACATACTAGTTCAGAGCCTTTGACCACCTATCTACTGGGGAATGCCTCTTATTCTTGTAGGTTTGAATCTGTTCTTTAAGTATAGCAGGAATAAGATCCTTATTGGAGAAACTTGATGCAACTTTTTTTTTTCCTGCACAGTGTTTTTCATGTCCTTAAGCAAGCTTCTCCCTGAAACAAAGGCTAGTGTTCTTAGCACCTGTACTCTCCGACTTGTGCTATATGGCGACAAAGCACGGGATATTATCATCACAAAAGCCTCAGAATCGTAAATCACACAAAGGACAATCAATATATCTGAGGTGGGAGTAAATAGGATGTAGCATAGTAACACTGATGAATTGCATGCAAACAGTAGTAGTATATGGTAGATCATTAGAGAACAGTATCAGTCACAAGGGTGGCTGACCAGTCAGGCGGTAAGTGAAGGATAACAGTGGACTGCCTATGCACTCCCTTGGTAGCCATGGAAGGTGGAGGGACCCAGAAGGAGTCCAGCATGGTGAGTGGACCCCTGTGAAAAATGTGTGGGGAAAGACATTCCTATTGTGAGCCACATTGCCGGAGATAGTGTCCACATCCGTGAGATCCGTTCAAGCACTTCGGGCTAATTACCGATTGGATAATACTCTATGGGCATATGCTTGGAAAATGGTCTTTCCCACTATCCTGTGCTGGCTCAATGATTGGTGTATACAGAGGATTGTAGGAGGGACTAGGGGGTGGAGTAAGACGAGCCAGGGTCACTTTGGCCATAGAAGAGGAAGAAGGCGCTCGTGGAGATTCTGCTTCCATCCTGTTCGATCCTGCGTCTAAAGACCAAGAATAAAGACTGAGGACTTTTGCTTATCCTGACTCCGGCTGATCCTGGGGTGTCTGGGGTGCTAGCGCGGTCTTCACAGTCTCATTACATGTGACCCCTAGCTCTAGTCCATAGAGAGTTTTTTGGAGCCCAATTCTGTCACCGAGCACACTAGCTAATTCTCCCCTTTATGTATGTTATCCATTAATTAGACATGTCTTAATTAGATATGTAGCCTCTGTCGTGAATTAGCCGATAAAAAGCCATCCAACAGAACAGGATCAAGGACACATCCCTGGGACCTCACTGAAGACCCGGCTCCAGGTAACGCTTCTCTTTGGGTTCAGTTATCCAACCATCCCTGGATTCTTTCCGGGCCTAGGATGTAGTTCATTCTGATTTCATGACGTGGGCTCATAGAGGTGAGAAGTAAGAGCGTCTTTTTTTCCCACCTCTCTGGCACCATCTTTGTCCTTTCTCTCCCAGTCTGAAGATTGTTCTTGATACAGCAAACAGAAACAAACTAAGAGGCTTAAACTTCTCCAGTGTGAATTTGTACTGATCTGAAAAATGGGAATGCCAATAATAAACAAACAGAAAACAAAACTCAGGGTTCAGGAGTTTGAAGTGCCATCTCATATCCGTTGTTCTCATCTACCTCAAACAAAGGTCCTAGCCTTTCTTTCATCTCTCTCTCTTCTCCCTTTTTGTTGGCTTTAAGGCTCATTGCCAGCAAATGAGCTTGGCAATTTCTGCTTGTTCTGGACTCTAGCAGCCGCCCGTTGTTAGAATACGGGCTCTCTGACAGCAGGGACCCTTTGATGCCTTTCTTTGTGTCTCCAGCTTGGCTCAATGGCTGGCCCATAGTAATGAATGTATGTTCCTTGGGGGAGTCACACTGTGCCTATAGGGCTTTGGGACCTTTGTATCCATCAGTGACTACCCAAGCTCGCTTTGCCCTTCCATAAATGTCTTTGCAAACTATCAGGGCATCCACACGGGGCTCTTTGGACAGCTCCTCTCTCTTGGCTTTTGGAATTATCCGTGCCCCATTCAGGCTTCGGAAGTGGAAATTTCTTTAACAAAACTTTCTCCGTGGCTCTGATAAGACAGAACAGAACTCATTCGTTCAGAGAAGCATTTCCCTAAATCTGGCCCGCTTTCAAACCCCCATTGGGTAGGAGTTAGCGTCCATGCTCACTTACGTCCAAAGGGGAACTAGCTCATCCACGGGAAGAGAGTGTTGCAGGCTATCCCGTGTCCTAGATGGGGAATCCCAGTGAATTCTGCCATGACGTGAAGGTAAGTGGTCGGTGAAGTTGGGATACGAGATGTGTCCTGTACTAGGACTTGAGCTTAGGGCATTTCTTCATTGCAAAGGCCTGTCCCCTCACACTTACACCTTGATGGAGGCTGGAGGCTGAGAATGGAGAGGAGGGAAAATGCAGGTAAAGAAGAGGAATGGGAGAAAAAGTCTTATGGCTGTGAAATCAAATGCTAAGCAAGCAGTCGCCGAGCACCAGCCTTCTCTGTGGCTCAATTTCCCAGAGGAGCCCAGCCAGAGGAACATGTAGTATTGGTTACTCAATTGTTTAGTCATGTCCATCTCTTTGTAATTCCAGGGGGGGCGGTTTCTTGGCAGAGACACTGGAGTGGTTTGCCATTTTGTTTCCCGTTGAGTTGAGGCAGACAAAGATTAGGTGACTTGCTCAGGGTCATACTGCTAATTAGTGTTTGTGACCGAGTCTTCCCCCATTGCAGGTCTAGCTCTCTATCCATTGAGCCACCAAGCTGTCTCAAACATGTCATAAGTAAAGCCGTCAAGGTAACTGTGCCCCCCTCGCAGCAGGATCCCTGCGGAAGAACTCACAGGACAATTACCCAGATACCCTAAGAAAAGCAGCTACAGCACATTCTGTACTAGTTCCAGTAATATAATTAAGTTCCTTTGGGCTAAGCTCTCCATCTCCCTTTTTCTTCAGACCCTGCCCATCTCTGGAACATATTCTGACTCAGAGTAATTATGGTTAAAGAGTCTTGGGAAGAGAGAGGACCCAGCCATGTGCTGGCACATGCTGGAGTTCGGTGACCCTGAGCGCCACTGTCTAGAGAGAGAACGGAGCAAACCCCCTCGCCCCCTCCTTCCTTCATTCCTTTCTGCATTTCTCATCCTCTGGTCTGACTGTTTTGGTCCTGATGGCGTTCTAATACAGACTATTCAAAGACAGGCAGAGCAGGAAGAAAAGAAAGAAGGAAGGAAGGGAGAAAGGAAGGAGAGAGAGGGGGAAGGGAGGAGGGGAAAGAAGGAACGGGGAGAGAAGAAGGAAGGGAAAGAGGGAGGGGGAGAGTGTGAGGAAGAAAGGTGAGGTGAAAAGGAAGGAAGGAAAGAGGGAGGGAGATGGGAAGAAAGGAAGAAAAGGAGGGAAGGGGGAAGGGAGGGGGAGGAGGAAAAAAGGAGGAGGGAGGGAGAAAGGAAGGAAGAGTTGTTTTCTGGATTCAAAAGGACTAGTCTTGCCTCTGGAGAATGTAGCTCAGTGGTCAAACACGTCCTTTGATTCCATCCACCAATTATTTATGAAGGCATGTGCGAGGTACTCAGCTAGGTGAGGAGAATATAAAGATAATCCCTTCCCTTAAGGAGCCTACATTCTACTGGGGAGATCGTGTACTTTGCATACAGGAAACCTCAAGCTCTGCCCCCCAGCTCTCTGCTTTGAGAGAGGCAGCATGGCATGCTGGGAAGCATATTGGACTTGAATATGTCCTCCTAACTGTCATTTCCTTGTCGTGTGTACAGATCTGAAAAATGGGAATGCTAATAAGTGTCCCCCCTCCCTCAAAGAGGCTCTGTCCTGATCATAGGAGACATAGAAATAGGATCTATTCTTTGGAGGGTTTTTGCATCTCGGAGGAAGAACAGAAAGAGTCAAGACTCCGGAAAGGTTCTCAAACTTGGGTTACCACATTATAGCCAGGTTCTGGATGTATAATATATTATATAATACATATATAATAGAACAAAGGGTATTTCCCTCCGGTCACAAATATTGTGAAAGCCTGTGCTTCCTTTCCTTTTTGGAAGTCCAGCAGATCCCAGCTGTAAGGAAAGAAACTAGCTTCCGGGATCGTTTCTTTTGGCTCCCCCGCATGAAAGCCATTTGGTCCGATTTGGGGAATGGAAAGCTTAACTGGATGAGAGCTCTTTCTGATCACTTCCCTTTTTCGAGCCTCACTTTATTTATTCCTCTGAAAAATAAAAGCTTGGACTAGATGGTTTCTAGGGTCCCTTTCAGTTTTAACAAGAACCGTTGAGAAAACTCAAAAACCGCTTAGCAACTAAGGTTTAGATGGGGAACTTGTGCCGTACACCACCATAAGTGCCAGTAGCTACTTAAGCTAAATATAAGAGGGCAGGTCACTTCATTCTAAAATGGGGGAAGAATGGAAGGAGGGACCTTTTGCAAAGATAGTCCTTATCCCTCTGGCTCTGCCGTTCTGTGATCTCACGATTCTATTTCGATTTGTGGCCGCCGTAATATGGCTGTTGAGAATTTTGCAATTCCACAGTATGACACTGGGTCTCTCCACAAGCCTCCTTCTCGCCCTCCCCTTGCCCCCAATCATTTTTCCCCGGGAGTGCTAAATGATAGTTTGACAACTCTATCTGTGTTCTATAACCAGATCTGCTTAGAGCAGATCTGACTCCCCTAGTTGGTATGGCTTGTGGGTGGCCTAGAGAAAGAGACCTGTAGCAAAAGGGGACCTGCTAATAATGGGCAGGAAAAAGGCCATTCGAGCCCCCAGCTCCCGAGGAGCCAAGGTGAATATTGAATTGGAACATGAGGCGGCCGTTGGTTTGCCTTCTCCTTCTGATCATTTTTTTGTTCAATCGTTTCTCAGTTGTATCTGACCCCATATGGGGTGTCCTTGGTCAAGATACTGCCATTTCCTTCACTGGCTCATTTTTACAGATGAGGAAACTGAGGCAAACAGGGTGAAGTGACTTGGCCGGGTCACATATCCAATAAAGTGTCCGAAGCCGCATTTAAACTTGGGTCTTCCTGACTAGAGGCCCAGTGCTCTATCCACAGCAGTGCCACCTAGATGCTACCCTTCTGGTTATAAATTTTAACATGTTTTCTTTTGGGAGAATTAGCTGATTGGGGCGGGAACCCAAGGCCACTTGGTGAGGGAAAGAGTGGTTCCCTTACCTAGCTGTTGGAGTCCAGGCTCTAAACCAGAATCCCCTCCAGTGCTTATTATTTGGGGTTTTTCTTCACCCCTTAACCCCTGCCAGTTCCCTAACATGGTGCCCTCTGAAAATGGCCAAGTTAGCCTAGAGTCCTAAGTGCCCCCACCTGGGGCTTCCCAGCCAGTTTCTTCCTTTCCCCGTCTTCCCAGTTTTCCCCTCTTCTTTTGACTTCACTCCCAGCTCTGGCTCTTGCTGCCCATCATCCACATCCTTTCCTGTTAGTTTCATCTAAAGTAAGGACCGGGAAAGACCCACAGAGGTAGGAGGGTGGGGTGGTTAGAAGCCATTTCCATATTTGAAAGTCTGCCACCTGGAAAACTAATTTGAATTATAAGCTAATAGATTGAAAGTTGGAGGGGTCCACCCCCTCCCCCCATTTTACAGATAAATGGACCAAGATAGGAAAAAAGTCACCTCGAGTCTTTTCGGGAGGGGAAGGGATGGCCCAGCTGGTCTTCTAACCGTACCATCCTATGCCTCATTCTCCTTGGCCCCAGGGGGCACATCTGGTAGCAGTGGGTACAGGTTATAGATCTGAACTCGGCGTGAGTAAGGGCAACCCTGGTGGCGACCCTTGGAGGTATTGAGAGGCGCCGTGGGCGGCGGCGAGTTACCCTTAACGAAAAGCCCTCGAGTGGAAGCTGGGTGATCACCTGCCAGCCGCGTCCCATTCTGCCAATCTGGAGGTTCTGGAACTCGGCCTCCTCGGGCAGGACTTAGCGGGGGCTCAGGTGCCGAGACTCCAGCTTTGCGTTTATGACTCCATGCTTTTCGCCCCACTGGAGGAGAAAAGCTACCCAGCTTCTTGCAGCCTTAACTACACACAACCCACACGCTCTGGAGTGGCCTAGTTCCCAAGACCTGAGTTGTCAGCAGTTGCTGGCTGGCTCCCTGCCCGGTTTTAATAAGAATTAGCCCAGGTGGAGGCATCTAACATATTTGGGCTTTAAAGCTAATCTGTCTAGTACCCAAGAGAGGTGCTCCCCAGCTGCTAGGGCTGATGAGAAATCCTAGTAACTCCCCTGTCCTCGTCCCTCCCCTCCCCTCCCCTCCCCTTCCCCTCAGAGCTTCCCTCTGCCGGGCCGCCCACTACCCCCTTCCCCTGGGTCTGGCTCTTTCTGGTTCTGCTCCCTCTGATAATTCCCCATTCAGCAAGTGATGCCATGTGTTTCCCCTTGCAGCCCAAGGAGGAGCTAGTAGTGCTGGTGGAAAGGGCAGGCAAGTAGTGATGGAAGGGGGAGGAGTGGGTCCTGCCCCATGGCTTTCAAAAGGCCCATGATATTAGGAGGATGGAGAGGAGGAGCGGGAGAAAGTCTGGGGAACCCGTGGCTCCTGCCTCTGGCAGCAACAAGAGCAAGGGCTGAGGCGTGCTTGGGAGTCTGGAGAGGCTAGTAGGTAGCATGTTGTTGAGGGGGGAATCATCCTATCCCCACTACCAGGACCTTTTGGGATTCATTACTTTCTTTTTTTTTCCTTTCTCCCTCCCTTCTTCCTTCCTTCCTTCCCCCTCTCCCACCCTCCCTTTCTTTGAGACAATTGGGGTTAAGTGACTTGCCTAGGGTCACCCAGCTGGGAAGTGGGAAGTGTCCGAGGATGGACTTGAATTTAGGTCCTCCTGATTCCAGGGCCAGTGCTCTATCCACTGTGCGATCTAGCTGCCCTGCCCCCTTGAACTTTTTCTGGAGCCCCATCCAAGGGCCAATTAGACTGTACCCTGGACCAGAGGTGTCGGGCATACAACACTCCTCAGTGTGGCTTGAGCCAGATTCAGATGTCGTTGGGAACTATTTCACCAAATAGAGCAAAATACGGTAAGACGTAGAGAGAATTGTATTTTTTCATTTAATCCCCATCCGGCCCACAAGGATTCTTCCGAACCCCTGTTTTGATTGAGTTTGAAGGAGGCTTCCCCGTTGTCAGGGCCAACGGGATTCTTCCCTTTCTTCAACAAATATTTAAGCAGCCGGCCTTGGAGCAGGCACTTGGAGTCTCCGGGGAAGGAAAAAGCCCTTTTGGAGTGCCTCCCCACTCTCGCCCACGGTGGGAGGGAGAGACCTGTTTATCTGGGCTTCCTCGGTGTGTCTCATCCTGTGGCAATGTCATCGCGAAGGTTCTGTTCCAGTAGAAGTGGGAGCTCTGCGAGGAAAGGAACAGGAATGCAGTCTGGCTCCGTGCCCTTGCCAAAGCTGATGTCTGGAAGCCATTGCTGGGGGCATCTTGACCAGCCTCGCAGGTCAATTGCAGACAGATAGAGCCCAGAGCCCAGAGCCCAGGAAATGTCAGGGACGGAGAGGATTTTTGATTAGAAGAATATTTGGACATTGAAATTGAATAGTTGATTGCTCGGGGAGGGCTGCAGGCCCCTGCGGACCCACGAGCTCACTTCTTCATGCCGTCTGCCATCTGAAGGGCAGAGGAAGAACTGTGGGGAATCAGAGAGGCTGATTGCAGGCACAGAGGTCTGGGGGTCTTAGCTCCCTGCTAGGAGCCAGGACTGTCCCAAGCCTGGCTGCTGCAACGGGAGAGTACAGAGAGTACAAAGAATTCCGGACTTGGGGCCAAGAAGCTCCAGGCTCGTGTCTGGCCTCTTTTATTTACTAGCTCTGTGACCATGGGCAAGGCAGGGACTCTCACTGGATCACAGTTTCCTCATCTGTCATCTGGGGAGACTCATCCCTGTTGGAGCAATCTCAGGCCTATGTCCGGGCTACAGTGGGAGAGTGTAGGAAAGTGGGGAGAGCTGTCCATTGTGCTGATGAGTTCTCTGGCTAGATCCAGGGAGAAGGCAGGGCTGGAGAACTAAGGAAACGCACACATGCACTGGAGGGGAAGATGGTGGGGACCACTGGGCCTAGGGGATTCCTAGTGAGAGCAGTACAAGGTAGCCACGGTCTACACCAGTGGTTCTCAAACCTTTGTTCTCAGTATCTTCATGTTGTTAAAAAAAAAAAACAAAAAAACCTATCAAGGATCTGTTCAAAGAGTTTTTGTTCACATGGGTTATATTTATAGCTCTTTACTATATTAGAAATAAAAAATGATTTTGAATTTGTAGACCCCCTGAAAGGGTTTCAGAGACCCCAACAATTCTTTGGACTACACTTTGAGGACCACTGGTCTACACCCTCTCGTTGCAGAAAGTCATCTGCGGCTCGGAGACTGGCTTGCTACCCACTGTGCTTTGCTGCCTCTCAGACACATAGAGCCAGATCTGGGATGGGGAGGTTCAAATAAGATCATGTGGGTCTCAGTCTGTGCTATTCGCCTGACTCATATGGCCTCGCACTCACGGTACGGGGCCAGTGGCTGAGCCGTAGCTGCAGCGGGCCCACTCTTTCCAGTGGAGGAATCGGCCCGTTGCAGACGCTGCCATCGCTGTTTGTTGGCGGCCTGGGTTATCGCAGCAGGTCCCTGCTGCTCCCAAAGCCTTGGTGAATTTCCCTTTTGTTGGCTAGGAAACCAGGAAGACCCCAGGGGAATTCAGAGACATTTCAAAGGACCCGTTGTCCTGTTGTCACTACTGAGACGAGAACGGAGCGCTCCCTACCTCGGTGAACTTCTAGTCTGTCGGGGAGACAACGGGTACAAAGATAATTAAGTGAAAAATGCAGACAAAACAAAGATAGATAGAATGGGGGGGGAGCAGCTCTTGATTGGATGGTTCCCGATGGGTCTCCCGTGGGAGGTCGGGCAGAGAGGCAACAAACACAGACCAGGCCCTGTAATGGGGAATACAAAATGAGGCAAAACACGAACGGCCCCTTGCCTTCGAGGAGCTCCCTGTCTGATGGGGGGGGGGACATGCAAACAAACAAGCTGTAGACAAGGCCAATGGCAGGCAAGGGGTGTTTAAACATCCCGTTGAAGGAAACTCAGGATTCTGAGAGGCAGAGGTGAGGAAATGGGTACACTCCAGGCAAGGGGGCCTGCCGGTTCAAAGGCATGGAGCTGAGAGAGCCTGGGAAGGGCTCCCAAATGGCAGAACTGTGTATTTGATCCCAGTGTCAATAGGGAGCCACTGGAGCTTCTTGAGTAAGGGCAACTTGCTCCTGTCAAACTTGGACTTTGGGGAGGATTGCTTGGGCAGCAGGAAGTGTGTGGGCAGTTCTTAAAGTACTGCCCAAATCAATCCTCAATCCTCCCTGAGGAGGTGCTGTAACCCTCCAGGGCTTCTTTGTTGTTGATTATGTGGGAGACTCCCCCAGCACAGATAAGGGGCCTGGCCCCTAAGCATTGTTTACGAATTGCTCATTGGTTGATTGATTGGCATCCTGTTTGACTCTAGCTGTCCCCTGACATCTCCTTCACATTGAGGTGATTCATCCCCCTTAATTCAAGATTGACCATTTTGATACCATTTCTCCCTCAGGAGGAAGGAGAGCCCCAACTGCCTATGCTCCCAGACAACCTACAACCCCAAAGCCTCGGGGCCTGGGCTTTGTGTCCCCTGGCTCAGAGCAAGCTGAGCAGGAGGGGGTCGCACGGCGGGAGGGGGGGGACTGCTTTCTTCTACTTTACAGAGAGCCATCTGAAGCTGGGCTCAGTCACATCTTGCCCTCACTAATTGCCATTACATTCTAAAATTGGTCTGCAGTTGATTGACCTTCCAAGTTGTTTCTTTCCAGAGCGATTGGGCAGTGAGAGGAAGCAGGCCTTGGCTAATCCACAAAGTGGCTAATCCTCTGGGAGGGCGGCAAACGAGTTTACAGGCAGGCCCCCCAATGTGTTCCTGGAAACCACAATCATAAAGTGAATCCACCTAAAGCAGATTACACTTTCCCATAAGAACTGTGATAAATTGGGGGCTATGTTCCTGACCAAGGACTCGGCTTCAAATAAATCAGAGATATCATCAGCAAGATGTCATAAAAGCAAAGATAGAGGAACCAGCAACTCCTGGAATTATTGAAAACAGTCAAATTACCTCCTACGGCCTACCAAATGGGCCCAGAATGGGCCAGAGGCCCGACGGGCATGCATCCTAGAGCAGTGTACCGCCATCGTGAACTCCACTGGACCTCAACCGAACAGCCCCGGCTAATTCTAGGAGGTAGGAACTTAGTCTCTAAGTGATAAGAACAGGGGATTCCACGTTAAACTTGAGAAGGGCTTGGACACATGAGTTGGCTGATTTTGACTTCTACCCCCCCACAGTTTTGGGATGTGAGCGCTACCTTCCTACTGTCTTAGAAAAGTTAGACTCGGAGGACTCGGGTCCCAGTGGCGGCCTTGCTCCTTCTCTTGAGCTTCCTCCTCGGTTACCCAAAGGTAGATGGGTAAATTTGCAGCCAGCTTCCAATTCTGAATTCTGTGCTTCTCAATTTCCAAATCATTTTAATAACCTTAGAGCAGCCTCAGACTGTTGTAGCAAGGGCTGAATGCATGGTCTTAGTTGACAAGAATGGGTTTTCCTACCGAAAAGCATGGGCAGAGACATCGTACTGCTATTATTGTTGCTCTTCTTATCATTTCTTTATGTTGTTGTTGTTAGTAATCGTTGTAGTCTGGGTCTGTGATTTCATTGGGGTACAGAATGACAATAATGCTTCACATCTGTGGCATGTTTCTAGACTGTGTCCAATGTCACCATCCCAGCAGGGCTGTGATATGAGTCAGGTTGGAGGGTACCACAGGCTTTGGAGGCAGGAGTAGCAATAGCCCATGGATGATGCAGCAAACAGGAGCCTGAGTGGAGAATTGGCAAGGCTGCAATTGAAGTCCTGCCCCTGCCACATACTTGGCCATGTGACCCCTTAGTCACTTGGCTTCCCAGTGCCTGTGGAAACTCTCTAACCCTCTGAGTCGCTGAGAAGGGATCAGTGTACACTTGGAGAGAGAGTTTCTTATGCCCCTGAGATTATGGGTCTAGTCCCATCCTCTTACAGGCTGGTCTTTTCCTCACTACTTTTCGGGAATTTTCACACCTTACCTTAAGGTTGCCATTATTAGTAGGACTAGTAGCACTAGTATCCCTCCCTGTCACCAGTCACAGGTAGCGTGCTTAGAAGACTCCCATTCTAATTAATAATGTTGAAAGTAAAAAAACTATTGAACTAATAAATAAAACTAAGAGTTGGTTTTCTGAAAAAAAAAACCCAATAAAATTGATAAACCTTTGGTAAATCTAATTAGAAAAAGGCGAGAGGAAAATCAAATTGTTAGTCTTAAAAATGAAAAGAGAGAACTTTCCACCAATGAAGAGGAAATTAAAGAAATGATAAGGAGTTACTTTGCCCAACTTTATGCCAACAAATTTGAGAACCTAAGTGAAATGGATGACTACCTCCCAAAACATAGAATTCCCAGATTAATAGAGGAGGAAGTAAATTGCTTAAATAGTCCCATTTCAGAAAAAGAAATAGAACAAGTTATTAATCAACTCCCTAAGAAAAAATTCCCAGGACCAGATGGATTTACATGTGAATTCTACCAAACATTTAAAGAACAGTTAGCCACAATGCTGTATGAACTATTTGAAAAAATAGGGAATGAAGGAGTCCTACCAAATTCCTTTTATGACACAGACATGGTACTGATACCTAAACCAGGTAGGTTGAAAACTGAGAAAGAAAATTATAGACCAATCTCCCTAATGAATATTGATTTTAAAATCTTAAATAAGATATTGGCAAAAAGACGACAGAAAACCATCCCCAGGATAATACACCATGATCAAGTAGGATTTATACCAGGAATGCAGGGCTGGTCCAATATTAGGAAAACTATCAGTATAATTGGCCATATTAATAATCAAACTAGCAAAAACCATATGATCATCTCAATAGATGCAGAAAAAGCATTTGATAAAATCCAATATCCATTCCTATTAAAAACACTTGAGAATGTAAGAATAAATGGACTTTTCTTTAAAATAATCAGTAGCATCTATTTAAAACCACCAGTAAGCATCATATGTAATGGGGATAAACTGCAACCATTGCCAATGAGATCAGGAGTGAAACAAGGTTGCCCACTATCACCATTACTATTCAATATTGTATTAAAAATGCTAGCTTTGGCGATAAGAGTTGAGAAAGAGATTAAAGGAATTAGAGTAGGCAATGAAGAAACCAAATTATCACTCTTTGCTGATGATATGATGGTATATTTAGAGAACCCCAGAGATTCTACTAAAAAGTTATCAGAAATAATCCACACCTTTAACAAAATTGCAGGATACAAAACAAACCCACATAAGTCATCGGCATTCTTATATATCACAAACAAAATCCAACAGTTAGAAGTACAAAGAGAAATTCCATTTAAAGTAACTACTGATAGTATGAAATATTTAGGAATCTATCTGCCAAGGGAAAAATCAGAAACTTTATGAGCAAAACTACAACACACTTTCCACACAAATTAAGTCTGATCTAACCAACTGGGAAAATACTAAATGCTCTTGGATTGGGCGAGCAAATATAATAAAGATGGAAATACTACCTAAACTAATCTATTTAGTGCTATACCAATCAGACTCCCAAAAAACTATTTTAATGACTTAGAAAAAAAACAACATAGTTCATATGGAAAAACAAAAGGTCAAGAATTTCAAGGGAATTAATGAAAAAAAAATCAAATGAAGGTGGCCTAGCTGTACCAGATCTAAAATTATATTGTAAAGCAGCGGTCACCGAAACCATTTGGTATTGGCTAAGAAATAGACTAGTTATCAAACTGTGCATACCCTTTGATCCAGCAGTGTTACTACTGGGATTATATCCCAAAGAGATTATAAAGAAGGGAAAGGGACCTGTATGTGCACGAATGTTTGTGGCAGCCCTTTTTGTAGTGTCTAGAAACTGGAAACTGAATGGATGTCCATCAGTTGGAGAATGGCTGAATAAATTGTGGTATATGAAAATTATGGAATATTACTGTTCTGTAAGAAATGACCAACAGGATGATTTCAGAAAGGCCTGGAGAGACTTACACGAACTGATGCTGAGTGAAATGAGCAGGACCAGGAGATCATTATATACTTCAACAACAATACTAGATGATGACCAGTTCTGATGGATCAGGCCATCCTCAGCAACGAGATCAACCAAATCATTTCTAATGGAGCAGTAATGAACTGAACTAGCTATACCCAGAAAAAGAACTCTGGGAGATGACTAGAGGCCATTGCGTTGAATTCCCAATCCCTATATTTATGCACACCTGCATTTTTGATTTCCTTCACAAGCTAATTGTACAATAATTCAGAGTCTGATTCTTTTTGTACAGCAGAGTAATGTTTTGGTCATGTATACTTATTGTGTATCTAAGTTATATTTTAATATATTTAACATCTACTGGTCATCCTGCCATTTAGGGGAGGGGGTGGGGGGTAAGAGGTGAAAAATTGGAACAAGAGCTTTGGCAATTGTTAATGCTGTAAAGTTACCCATGTATATATCCTGTAAATAAAAGGCTATTAAATTTAAAAAAAAAAAAAAAATAAAAAAAAAAAAGAAATAGACTAGTTGATTGGTGGAATAGGTTAGGTTCAAAGGATAAAACAGCCAATAACTTTAATAATCTAGTGTTTGACAAACCCAAAGACCCTAGTTTTTGGGATAAGAACTCACTATTTGACAAAAAATTGCTGGGAAAATTGGAAATTAGTATGGCAGAAACTAGACATTGACCCACACTTAACACCGTACATCAAGATAAGGTCAAGATGGGTTCATGACCTAGGCATAAAGAATGAGATTATAAATAAATTGGAAGAGCATAGGATAGTTTACCTCTCAGAGCTGTGGAAGAGGAAGGAATTTATGACCAAAGAAGAATTAGAGATCATCATTGATCACAAAATAGAAAATTTTGATTATATCAAATTGAGAAGTTTTTGTACAAAATTAATGCAGACAAGATTAGAAGGGAAGCAATAAACTGGGAAAACATTTTTACAGTTAAAGGTTCTGATAAAGGCCTCATTTCCAAAATATAGAGAGAATTGACTCTAATTTATCAGAAATCAAGCCATTCTCCAATTGATAAATGGTCAAAGGATATAAACGGACAATTCTCAAATGAAGAAATTGAAACTATTTCTAGCCATATGAAAAGATGCTCCAAGTCATTATTGATCAGAGAAATGCAAATTAAGACAACTCTGAGATACCACTACACACCTGTCAGATTGGCTAGAATGACAGGCAAAGATAATGTGGAATGTTGGAGGGGATGTGGGAAAACTGGGACACTGATACATTGTTGGTGGAATTGTGAATACATCCAGCCATTCTGGAGAGTGGTTTGGAACTATGCTCAAAAAGTTATCAAACTGTGCATACCCTTTGATCCAGCAGTGTTACTATTGGGCTTATATCCCAAAGAGATTTTAAAGAAGGGAAAGGGACCTGTATGTACCAAAATGTTTGTGGCAGCCCTCTTTGTAGTGACCAGAAACTGGAAACTGAATGGATGCCCATCAGTTGGAGAGTGGCTGAATAGATGGTGGTATATGAAAATTATGGAATATTACTGTTCTGTAAGAAATGACCAACAGGATGATTTCAGAAAGGCCTGGAGAGACTTACACGAACTGATGCTGAGTGAAATGAGCAGGACCGGGAGATCATTATAGACTTCAACAACAATACTATATGATGATCAATTCTGATGGACCTGGCCATCCTCAGCATTGAGATGAACCAAATCACTTCCAATAGAGCAGGAATGAACTGAACCAGCTACGCCCAGGGAAAGAACTCTGGGAGATGACTAAGAACCACTACCTAGAATTCCCAATCCCTCTATTTTTGTCCACCTGCATTTTTGATTTCCTTAGCAAGCTAACAGTACACGATTTCAAAGTCCAATTCTTCTTACACAGCAAAATAACTCTTTGGACGTGTATACATATATTGTATTTAACATATACTTTAACATATTGAACATGTATTGGTCAACCTGCCATCTGGGGGAGGGGGTGAGGGGAAGGAGGGGAAAAATTGGAACAAAAGATTTGGTAATTGTCAATGCCTTAAAATTACCTCTGCATATAACTTGTAAATAAAAAGCTATAATTAAAAAAAAAAGATTCCCATTCTAGAGTGCATGAGGTCTCTACAGTGATTATACCCCCATTTTACCCACAAGGACGTGAGGCTCACCCAACTAGGAAATAGTGGAGTAGAGTTTTTGTCCGTAAGCCTGTTAGAATTCTAAAAGGTGCTAAGTCAGTTATGTAATCTAGCCTTGTATTTAACAGTTCTCTAGTTCACTAATATTATACTTGGTACTTATTAGAGTGTTACAAGATTCGCACCTTTAAGGGAGCATATATAAGCTAGAAGCCTCAACCAGGATTCAGTCCGAGACATTCAGAAGTCAGAAAGGACAGGCCCACTCTGGGAGACAGAGACAGATTCATTCCATTTTCCACCTTTGTACTGTCTGGAGACTTTGTATTCAGAGACATTCGGAAAGAATTAGAGACAGAAGCTAGCAGAGGCAAAGGACTAGAGGCAAGATCCAGAAAGCCTCCAGAAAACTAACCGAGCCCCAAGTGAAGGAGATAAGATTTTGGAAGAGACAATAAAGGATTTGGACTTTAATCCCTGCTGTGCTTGTGGTGATTACTGGCTGCCTCCAGAAGCCCCTCAAGAAATCTGCTCCCAGAGAACTTTATATTTTATTTTTTTTATTTAATAGCCTTTTATTTACAGGTTATATGCATGGATAACTTTACAGCATTAACAATTGCCAAACCTCTTGTTCCAATTTTTCACCTCTTACCCCCCACCCCCTCCCCCAGATGGCAGGATGACCAGTAGATGTTAAATACATTAAAATATAAATTAGAGACACAATAAGTCTACATGACCAAAGTGTTATTTTGCTGTACAAAAAGAATCAGACTCTGAAATATTGTACAATTAGCTTGGGAAGGAAATCCAAAATGCAGGTGGGCATAAATAGAGGGATTGGGAATTCAATGTAATGGTTTTTAGTCATCTCCCAGAGTTCTCTCTCTGGGCGTAGCTGGTTCAGTTCATTCCTGCTCCATTGGAAATGATTGGGTTGATCTCGTTGCTGAGGATGGCCAGGTCCAGCAGAACTGGTCATCATCTAGTATTGTTGTTGAAGTCTATAATGATCTCCCGGTCCTGCTCATTTCCCTCAGCATCAGTTCGTGTCAGTCTCTCCAGGCCTTTCTGAAATCATCCTGTTGGTCATTTCTTACAGAACAGTAATATTCCACAATATTCATAGACCACAATTTATTCAGCCATTCTCCAACTAATGGACATCCATTCAGTTTCCAGTTTTTAGCCACTACAAAAAGGGCTGCCACAAACATTCACGCACATACAGGTCCCTTTCCCTTCTTTAAAATCTCTTTGGGATATAAGCCCAGTAGTAACACTGCTGGATCAAAGGGTATGCACAGTTTGATAACTTTTTGAGCATAGTTCCAAACTACTCTCCAAAATGGTTGGATTCAGAACTTTATATTTTAGAGAAGCCCTTGCTTATCTCTCTCCCTACAAAATCTTTTTTTCAGATCTTTCTTTTCCTCTTCTCAAGTCTCCGGTACATCCCCTCTCTTTCTCTTATCTTACTGGGAAAATGGAGTTCATTCAGTGCAAGCTTTTTGGTCTCTCCTGTTCTCTACACCATTCCCCACCCTTTCCTTGTTTCCCATAGTGGTTCTTTAGCTTCTCATCAAGACCCATTCTCTATGTGTCCCTTCCTGCCTTTTGCTGCCCATTTTATCTACCAGAATCTTCCATGTCTCTCAAATCTCTGACTGACCTCTCCCTAGCAACTAGTTCTCTCCCTACCACCTTCAGATGTGCTCCCCATCTCTCCCATCCTTGAAGTGCCTGCATTAGTCTCTGCCACTTTCTCAATCTATTATCCTAAATTCTCCCTTTCTCAGTATGACTTGAAAAGACTGTTGCACTCGATGCTTCCATTTCCTCTTCTCTCTCCCTCACTCCTCAACTTACAATTTCCAATTTCATCACTCAGCTGAAACTTCTCTCTTCAAAGTTACCGATGATCTCTCAGTTTCCAAATCAGATGGTCTTTTCTCAGTTCCATTCCCTCTCTCTTTGAAGAAAATCATTAGCTATTTTTCAATTAGCAAAATCTATCTCCCTTGCCACACAACTCCCATCCCTTCCCCTTTCCCTATTGGAGAAAAGACAATGAAAATGAAAATTCTGGTACCAAATATGCACAATTAAGCAAAACTAAATCCCATATTGGCCATGTCCAAAAACATGTCTCCCTCTATATCCTGTGTCCCTCATGTCTCTCTCATATGGGTAGCCTGCTTGCCATTGATGGTTGGTCATTGCGTTGCTCAGAGCTCTAGAACCGTTCTAAGCCATTTGTCCTTACGACGTTGTTGTTATTATAGAAATTGTCCTCCTTGTTCTCTTCACTTTACTCTGCATCAGTTCATAGGAGGTTTCTCACGTTTCACTGACAGTGTCCCTTTCATCAAGTCATAGACCACAAGTAGTATTCTGTGACATTCATGTACCATCACAATCACCCATTCCCTAATTGAAGTGCTCCCCTATAGTCTCCAGTTCTTTGCCACTACAAATAGAGCTATTATGAAGATTTTTCTATATGTTTGTCCATTTTCCTGTGTCCTTCACTCGTTTGGTGTGATTATCACATTGGGTCAAAGGATTTACACAGGTTGGTGACTCTGTGAACATAGTTCCAAATGGCTTTCCCGAATGGCCGGGGCAATTTGCAGCTCCATTCAACAATATCTCAATGTGCCAGTTTGGCCATAGACCCTCTAACCTCTGTCTTTTTCTCTTTTTTTTTGGTCATTTTTGCCAATTCAATATGAGAGAGAGCTTTAACATTGCTTTTTATGTGTATTTTTCTAATTATTATTGATTTGGGCCTTTTTTTTTTTACATATGGCTAATGTTAGGATTTTTTCCTTTCAAAACTGCCAATTTATAGCTTTTGAGCATATATCAGTTGGGGAATTATTCTCATAAGTCTGAATTAGTTCTTTATATACCTTGGAAATGAGGCTATTGGAAAAACTTGAAGCAAAGATTTTTGTCCGGTAACCTCCCTTTCTATTTTTAGCAGCATTGGGTTTGTTTGTACCAAAACTTTTATGTTATCTAATCCAGGCTGTTTTATCTTCTGGGGTCCTCTGTATATCTTGTTTGGTATACACCTGTTCGTACTTTTGGAAGGTAATTTCCTTGTTCCTCTAATGTATTTATTTGGTTAACTCTTAGGTCTAAATCACATACCTACTTGGAGCTTATCTTGGTATATGTTGTTCTATACCTAGTTTCTGCTAGGTTTCTTTCCAATTTTCCTGGTTTTGTTTTGTTTTTTTTTTTTTTTTTGAATAGTGGGTTTCTATATTCCTATGCCAAGAGCTAGGCTCTTTGGATTTATTAAACATGAGGCTATTGTATATTTGCTCCTATATGTTGCAAACCACTCAGCCACTTCTGTCTCTTAGTACCAAATTTTTATGATGATTCCTGCTTTTGTAGGATAGTTTAAAATCTATTGCCAGTCCCCCTTCCTTCTGACTTTCTCTCCATTATATCCTTTGGGATTCTTGACTTTTATTTTTCTGCAGATGAATTTTGTTATGTTTTCCAGCTCTATAAAATAATCCTTCAGCAATCGGCTTGATATGAGTCTGCATAAATAAATTAATTTACGGAGTATTGTCATCTTATTCTAATAGCTTGGCCTACCCATGAGCAATTACCCTTTCTCCAATTCTTTAGGTCTGCTTTATTTCTGTACTGAGTGTTTTGTCATTATATTCACATAGTTCCTATGTGTGTGTGTGTGTGTTGATAAGTAGACTCCCAAGTATTTTATACATTCTGTAGTTATTCTAAGTGGACTTTATCTTTCAATCTGCTGGGATTTGTTGGTAATATAAAAATGCTGATGATTTACGTGGATTTATTGTGTAGTCTGCAACTTTTCTGCAGTTCGTTTTAATTAATTTTTCCTTGGACTCTCTGAGGTTCTGTAAGTGAACCATCACATCACCTCTGTAAGTGAGCTAGCATATTAGCAATTCTGAGTTTTCTCAGCCTCTGCTCGATTGGACACCACCCTTCACACTCTCTGGATACCATCCCTTCTTCCCTCCTGGTTCATCTCCCCAGTCTTGGAGTGCTCCTTCGCATTTTCCTTTGCTGGCTCAGCATCTGCATCACACCCCTAACTTGGGGTCTCCCCCTTTCGAAACACTCTCCCTCTTGCCTCTCTCCTGGTAATTCGGTCAGGTCTCGGCACTCGAACTACACATTCGATGCAGATGACTCCGTCTATACACCGGGTCTTCCCTCAGTTTCAGTCCCTCCCCCCCAGCTGCCTATTGGACATTTCACACGGGTCGTCTCTGAGCCGTTCTAATCTCAATGCCTCCAAAATGGGGCTTCCCCAAAGCCTGCCCTCTCCCAAAGCTCCAGCTTTCTGGGCAAGGCGTCACCATCCCCCCAGTTTCCTTCAGTTCAGAACCTCCCCATCCTCCTCAGCCCCTCCCTCTGCCTCTCCTCACATAAGCCAGCAGTTGCCTTTTCACAGAACAAGCTATTGCCCACTCTCTCTCCACTCCCACGTCCTCACCTCTCACCTGGATTATTGTAATGTCCTCCTACCTGATCTCCCTGACTCAGGTCTCTCCCCACTCTGGTGCATCCTACACACGGGGGCCAAGCCATTTTCCTTAAACACAGATCTGACCATGTGACTTACCTATTCAGGCAATTCCAGGGGCTTTTTTGCTCTTGCTTCTAGGGAAAAAAACCCATAAACTCTTTTGTTTAGCTTTTAAATCCCTACCCGCTCTGACCCCAATCTATCTTTCCGACTCATGGGAAATTACGCCCCCTCCGAGACTCTCTGGCGCAGTTGGCCTTCTCCCTGCACCTCACAGTGATGCTCCATCCCCCATCTTTACGCCTTTTGGGATAGCCTCCCCCCCCCAACCTTGATGCATCTCCCTCCCCCCAGGTGCCTCCCTCCCAAACTATTCTGGTATGGAGGCCATTGGCTTGCATGGGCTGGAAACACCCCTTCCTACCCTAGATCTATGATGCCTCGAGCCCCCACACGGCACAGTGTGCCAGCCAGTCCCCAGCACACAGTAGGTGCTTAACAAATGGTTATTGATTGCTTGCCACATCACAGGTGGTTGATTTAATATTTGCTCTCTCTAGCACCAAGCCTGCTCCTGTGGAAGTCAAGACTCGTGATCTGGCTGGGGCAGCACTGTCAGAGAGAGGGTGAACCCACTGTGTCCTTCTGCGTGTGGGCTCACTGGGTGTAAGCTGGAAACAATCAGGGAGGGCTTCCTAGAGAAGGGGGATCTCTAGCAAGGTTTTGGAGGAGGCAGCTGCAGATCATGCTTGCCAGGCAATATTCAGATGCATGATGGGCTTTTTCTCTTTTATTATAATATACGAGGGAGGAAGGAGACAATGGTTTCTGTAGTGCCCAGTAGGTACCAGGCAATGTGTTGAGCAGTTTGCACATTTTATCTCATTCGATCCTTGCAAGATGTAGATAGGGAGCGAGGGGGCTGTTAGCATCCCTGGTTTTCAGATGAGGAAACTAAGGAAGGCAGAGATGAAGTGACTTGTGCAGGGACACACAGTCAGGCGGTATCTGAGGCCTAAATTGAAGTCCGGTCTTCTCAAACCCAGACCCGGCACCGCCAAGCTGCCAAAATGCTGAGGGGTTTAGCAGTCTAAACAGGTGGGAGTGTGGATGAGTACAGAATGCTGGGTTGAGAACTGGGCAACTTGGGCTTTAGTCTCTGGTTTGATCTTAAGTGACTGACTAATCTTTGCTGTGCCTCAGTTTCCCCCTCTGCAAAGGTGCTGACTGGGTTGTAGTGCGGAAAGACTTGGAGCAGGGAGACTGAGGAAGAGACTAGGAAAGTAGGAAAGTGCAGAAATGTGGATGTGTGCAAGAGAAACCGGGGAGCCTTTGACCCAGCGGTGTCTCTACTGGGCTTGTGTCCCAAAGAGATCTCAAAGGAGAGAAAGGGACCCAAGTGTGCAAAAATGTCTGTGGCAGCCCTGTTTGTAGTGGCCAGAGACTGGAAAATGAATGGATGCCCATCCATTGGAGAATGGTTGAGTAAATTGTGGTATATGAATGTTATGGAATATTATTGTTCTGTAAGAAACGATCAGCAGGAGGATTTCAGAGAGACCTGGGGAGACTGACAGGAACTGATGCTGAGGGAAGTGAGCAGGACCAGGGGATCATCGTACACGGCAACAACAAGATTATGTGATGATCAATTCTGATGGATGTGGCTCTTCTCAACAGTGAGATGATTGAGACCAGTTCCAATGGTCTTGATGGAGAGTGCCATCTGCACCCTGAGAGAGGACTGTAGGTACCGAGTGTGAATCATAACATAGTATTTTCACTTCTTTTATTGTTGTTTGTAAGAATTTTATTTTCTTTCTCATTTTTTTCCTCTTTGATCTGATTCTTCTTGTGCATCAAGATAATTGTATAAATATGCATGCCTGTGTTGGATTTGCATATATTTTACCATGTTTAGCATATATTGGATTACTTGCCATCTAGGAGAGGGGATGGGGGAAGGGGGAGAAATTGGAACACAAGGTTTTGCAAGCAAAGGTCAATGGTGACAAATTATCCTTGCAGATGTTTTGAAAACAAAAAGCTTCAATAAAAAAGCAAGAGAGATTGAGGAGATATAGAGTAAGATGTGGAAACTGATCACATTATGTGAGATGAATGACAGAAAGGAGTTAAAGGATGACATTGAGCTCGTGATCTTGAGAGACTGGAAGGAAATAGGAAATTACACAATTGTATTTATTATTTTTTTTCAGATAACTAGCATTTATTTTCACTCTAATCCTCCACGCACTGAACAATAAAAAGAGAAAAAAAGCCCCCAATGACAGCTCTGCCGATTCCTGCATTGGCCAAATCCAGAAATGTCTATTTCATTCTGTGCCCTGAGACCTTCTCCACCGGGAAGTAGGCAGAATATTTTGCCTTCTGCCCTCTGCAATGAAGTGGGGTTGGTCATTATGGGGAGCAGAGATCTCAAGGCCTCCCAAGTTCTTTCTCTTTATGTGGTTATTGTATAAGTTGTTTTCCTGATTCTGTTCATTTCCCTCAGTAGCGATTCACATGGGTCTTCCAGGTTTTTTCCCCAAACTGGTGACTTAGTCAAGAAAGAGAAACCTTTGGGGGCAGAGTAGATTGGAGAAGAAAGATGAGTTTTAGACATGTTGACTTGGAGAGACTCATGGGACATTCAGGTGAAGATGGCCTGTAATCAGTCGGTGATAAAGGATCCAAGCTCCCAAGAGAGTACAGTAGGGTTGGATGTGTAGATATCTGCAGGGCTGCTAGTTAAAACCCACGTGAGCTGCAGAGAGAAGAAAAGACTTCAGGACAGAGGCTTGGGGGACACTTTGGGAGTGGGACATGGATGGCGGGCCAGAGAAGGAAGAGTCTTCACAAAGAGAAGGTCATCAGCAGGGTCAAAGGTTGTCGAGAAGTCAAGGATAACGAGGACGGAGTTAGGGTCTTCCTTCTCATTTGGCCATCGGGATGTTCTTGGTCTTTGTTAGAAGGGGTGGTCTGTACGTTATAATAAGGGATGGTTTTCTGAGAGGGAAATTGAAGTGATGTAAAAACCAAAGATATTAATAAAAAGGATCATTTATAAAAACGTCCTGGGGGACTTGGGAGAGGCAATTGCAGTTGACTGGTGGAGTTGGAAGCCAGATGGCAACTTCAGGTTCGCTTGAGGGGGTGAGTTGGGCTCACCCTGAGTGGCCAGGGCTGCCTCAGGAGGCAATGGAGTCTCCCTTCATGGAGGCCTCCTGAGGACCAGTCACTCTTTTACCTCAGGGACGCCCGCCGTAACCGATGGGAGCTTTGGTCAGAAGGTTGGAGAAGATACCTCAGGGGGACCCAGCTCCGAGGGTGCCTCTGGCTCTGTCGCCTTCCTCTTCCATCCCTGAGCCCCGTCTCCCCTCCCAAAATGGAGGCCTTCAAAGTGGCTGTTTCAGTGTGGCTTTTTGCTTGGATGGTGATGTATTTCTAAAGCGTGCGCAGGGCTGGTGATTCGTGGTTTTAAACGGGCTCGGACCCTTATCATTGGCCTTCTTTGTTCCTCCCGATCGGGCCTGGCAGAGTCCAGATAAATCTCTCAAGCTCTCCCTCCTTGTCTCCCCATCTGCAAACAGGGGGAAGGCTCCCCACCAGCCAAGAAACTGGGCCATGTTCCCACTGAGCAAGTCACTTCATCTCTGAGCCTCTACTCCCTCATCTGTACAATGGGGCCAGTAATGCCAGGAGCACCTGCTCAGGGTGAGCTTCCTGAGGCTCCACTGAAGTTCTGTCTGTGTAGCTCTCTGCCTCCTTTAAAGCACTACAGAAATGCTTGTGATTGTCATTCTTAGCATGGGTCCTGGCACACAAGAGGTGCCTAATAAATGCTGATTGCTTGTCTGATTCCTGCCCTCCTCTCTTCACTGAAGGGAGGCTGTTTAAGGCAGGGTGTTGTGGGCGATGGAGATGCTAGATTAGGTTGTGGGGGCTTCTTCCCCTAAGCATTGTGGGACTCTACATTTGTTAAGCAGCCAGCTCATTCAAGATCCCCTTGGGTTTGCCTCGCTCAGCTTTTCGGGGACAGAAGCCGAGGCCTTGAGAGAAGGCCCGTGTCCTTCCCAGGGGGCGCTGGGCGGAGGCCAAGTGGGAAGCCAGCTCCTGGTCACTCCAGATCAGGGATCACTCTTCCGGCGCCCTACTCTATAGGAGGGCAGGACCGTGGCCTTTGCCTTGGCCACCCAGCTGGCACAGGAGCCCAGGGTATCTGCCCCCCTCCCAGCTCAGCAGTTTTCTGTAGGAGCCCAAGGCCCAACTCCAAGCTCCACCATGTTGTCTGTATATGAAGAAGTGCCCGAATGCCCGCTGTGTGCCAGGCTTGGCCTCCCATCCCCAGAGCTACCGCGCCATGTAGGTTTTCATCTCAGAAAACCTTAGCGGAGGCTCGTCTGGCCCTTGACGCACTCCCGTTGGCCAGGGTGTGGGCCCCCTGAAGGATGGCCCAGGTGACGAGCCCGTGCCGACAGGCCCCGAGAGTTGCAAACAAGGCTTGATTGGCTCGGAGCTGGTACGTTGCCCACCCCGGCCCCCCTACGGAATCAGGACTGCTTGGCCTGGCCTTTTACCCTCTGTCTGTACCTCTTGTTCTGGGAAGTACATTAGCAAGTATGTGTTAAGTGCAAAGAGACAAAGATTGCCATAGCACCGAGACGAGCAGGGAGCAAAAAAGGCACTTCACAGAAACACGGCACCCGTGCCCTTCTCATATTGCTCGCCTGGGCCTCCCTCCCCAGGCCCAGCAGGCGGCTAAAGGAAGACAATAGGAGCAGCTGCTGTTCCCCATCTGTAAGGACATGATGTTCAGCAGCTTCCCAGAGCCTCATGGCAGGAAGCAGGGGCTGTAGGGATCATTAGCCCTATAGGACAGAGAGGGAAACTGAGGCAGGGTCACATAGCAGAGGCACGTCAAAGCTGGCCTCAGACTCGGGATTCATACCATAGCGGACGGTCGCTTGCCCCAGTCCATCCCTGAACAGAGCAAGGCTGCTGTGGAACAATTGCTTTTCATCTCAGGCATGGAGAGGTGGCCTTTCAGAGTCAGGAGCCCGGGGCTTGGTGCTGAGTGTGCCCATGGTCCTCCTCTGCAAATGCACGCCTCCCAAAGATGGGCACGTGACTACAAATGGCCCCCGATTCCTTCAGCAGCAGCAGAGCTGGCAGCTCCACTTCCCAATAGTCCAGAACTCTTCCTGGGACTTGGGGCGCATGGAGAGGAAGTAGAGGATACTTGGGTTCTGAGAAAACTCAGAGGTTTCTAGCACCTTTGTCTCCCGGGGCCTCGGTTTCCACATCCACAGAATAGTACCCGGAGTTATTGGGGTGAAAAAGCATTGTCAAATAATCTCTAAGTGAGAGCCGCTGTTGGGAGCGGCATCATGGGACAGGGAAAGGCTGCTCTATGAGAGGCAAGGGACCCAGGTTCAAATCCCAGTTTGTTGACGGCGATTGTGGATGTGTCATTTGTTTCTGGGTCTTTGTAAAATGAGGGTGTTGGGTCTGCTCAGATCTAAGCCCCTTCCCTCGTATGGGACTCGGAAACAGACTAGCCCCATCCCAGGAACCCTCTGGGTACAGTGCGGGCCCACGCGGATTGCTGGGCTGGACCCTCCAGATTAAGTAGGCTGCTTGGATCGTGACCTTTGAGCTCATCCAGTTCTACCCGCCTTACCTTCCGGGGGTCAAGACTGAGAGGCAGAGACAGAAGACACTTGGCCAGGATCGCACAGAGAATAAACAGTAATGGCCCAGTTAATGTGGGAGCTCGCTTCCCCTGGCTCCAAATTCCTTCTCTTGCCACTGCATCAAGATGCAATCCTCTTATCTCTGTAGGCCCAGATTTAAAAATCAATGTACATGTTCTCTGCTATTAAAGTGAATAAAAGCCAGAGCAAGGTGTCTATCAGGCTTCCGGGTAATCTGGCGAGAAAGGCCAGAAGCTCGAGGCTGGAGAAGCCCTTTCTAGGTGCAGTAGCTCCTTCTGTGAGTGGCATTTGAGCTGCCCCAGAGCGAGGTAGCCACTGGCTCTGGGCCAGTGGGACCTGGGTTTAATTCTCATGTATGAAGGCTTCTGGTCCCATCTTCTCCACCTTACTTGAGCATCCCCATGTGGCTCAGCCTGCCACCGCTCACTCTTAGCAGTGCCTCTCTCTGCCTCTGGAGTCCGGCTCCTCTCGGTCGGGGCCCTTGCCACCCCTCAGCACTTCCTGTGTGACCTGGCACTGGGTGACTTCCTCAGGCCAGGCCCTCTATGCTTCCCATTTCTGCATAGTGGTTCTGAAGGAACAGAATGGTGTATGGTGGTTCTGTTCCTTCACCTTGCCCCTTCCTCCTAACCCAAGGGATGGCCAGGAGCAGATTTCCCTTGTGTCACCTCGTGCTTTGACAGTGGTCCCCGAAGCAGTGCGTGTATACATGTGGCTGCAGGTGTTCCTTGTGTAAGTGGAATGGCTGCGGGCAGGCCTCTGGCACCTACGGGATTCTGGGCAAAACTGTCCCCTGCTGCCTTTACCTCTCTCTGTTTTCAGTTCAGCAGCTCAGTATTTATTGCGTGCCTATTGGGTACTAAGTGTTCTGTAAGGGTAGGGGAGAATGCTGAGGGGAAGAATATGCATATATATGTATAAATAGTATTTATATAATATATATATAAATAATGTTTTATATATATAAATATATAAACAGTATATATACTATAAATATTTTTTTATAAATATACATATACGTAAATAGTATTTTGCATGTTTATTGATAGTATTTATATATATATATAAGCAGTATTTTATTTTTCAATATATGCAAAGATAGTTCCCGATGTTTGCCTTTTTTACAATAGTTTTGATTTTCAAAATATATGTAACAACAGTTTGCAGCATTGACCGTTGCCAAACCTTTTGTTCCATGTTTTCTTCCCTGCCTTCTCCCCAGCCCTTCCCCTAGAGCCAAGTAATCCATGTTATGTTAAACATGTACAATTCTTTTATATGGATTTCCACAATTATTGCATCGCACAAGGAAAAAAAAACAGATGAAAAAGGAAAAAAAAGGGGGGGGGGGGAAGCAAACAGGTGAAAATCGGACGTTGTGCCCCACACTCAATCCCCACGGTCCCGTCTCTGGGTGCGGGTGGCTCTCTCCATCACGAGTCTGTTGGAACTGGCCTGAATCACCTCATTGTTGAGGAGAGTCCTGTCCACCAGATCACTGACCTTTGCAAAACCTTGGGTTGGTAATTTTTCTCCCTCTCCCCCTGCCCCAGACAGCAAGTACTATGATGTAGGTTAAATGTGTTCTCTTCCTAAAATCATATTTCTCTATGTGTCATGCTGTGTAAGAAAAACCCGTTCAAAAGGGGGAAAACACAGGAAAGGGGGGGGGAGCAAGCAAAAAACAATCAAGAAGATGAAAATCCTCTGCTTTGACCCCCTGTTCAGTCTCCACACTTCTCTCTCTGGATGGGGATGGCTCTTTCCATCATCAATCTATCAGAATTGTCCTGGATCACCTCCTTGTTGAGGAGGGCCACGTCCATCAGAATTGATCCTCATCTAGTGTTGTTGTTGAAGTATATAAGGATCTCCTGGTCCTGCTCGTTTCCCTCAGCATCAGTTCATGTGAGTCTCTCCAGGCCTCTCTGAAATCCTCCTGCTGGTCATTTCTTACAGAACAGTAATGTTCCATTACATTCATATCCCATAACTTGCTCAGCCATTCTGCAGTTCATGGACATCTACCCCATTTTCCACTTTACCACTATGAATAGGGTGGCACATGTGGGTCCCTTTCCCTTCTTTAGGGATGTATCTTTGGGAGACAGGCCCAGTAGTAGCACAGTTTGAGAGCCCTTTGGGGATGGTCCCAAGTTGCTTAGAGATAAGTATATTATCCAGAGGGATTTTGCTGTGGTCAGTCGGAAGATCAGGCCGGGCAGTCCTGTGACGGGGGTGGGGGTGGGAAGGCAATACTTTTGAGCCGAAGCTTGAAGTTCCAAGAGGTAGAGGTGAGAAGGGAGAACGTTCTAGGCACGGGAGGCTGCCAAGTCCCAGAGGCGTGAGATGGTCTGGGTGCTGGGGGGTCTGCAGCCATCCCCGTCTGTGGCTGGAGTACGTGATGGAGTAATGTGAGACCCACTAAGTCAAGACTAGCTGGAGTCACTTCGGAAGGCCTTGCAACGCCTCCTGGAGGAGTTTGCATTTCAGAAGGCCATAGGGAGCCGCAGAAGGGCTCTGAGCAAGCCCGAGGTACGGTTAGAGCTCTGGTCTGGCAGTTGCGTGGAGCGGAGAGCGGATTGGAGAGTGGTGAGGCTGGAGGTGGCTTTGGAAGGGAAGGACAAAACGGGCACTAGAATAAGTGTTCCCCTGTTACATTGTGCTTCCCTGTGTCCCACCGGGAAGGGAATACAAGGGTTGTTGTTTCCTATTATACCTTTAAGGAAATTGAGGCTAAAACAAGGCAAGCAACTTCCCCAGGATCCTAACAGTGAGTACCTGATGCAGGATTGAAAGCCGTGTCTTCCAACTGTAAGCGTGCTATCCTGTGCACTCTGGGGCAAGGGAATGACGGGACAGTCTCGTCCCGGGAAAGAGCATCTAGCTTGAAAGCAAAGGACCTGGGTTCGGATCCCAGCTTTCCATTTGCTGTCTGTGTGGTCTTGGGCAAGTCGTTGCCCCGGCCCCCTTTGCTTCCTGAAAATTCTTTACATTTGTCCTGGGACACTCTTCTTCCATCTAAAGGCCCAACCCCCTCCTTCTGCGTGGCAGAGCCCAGTGGTAATTCTCTGCCAGCAGCTGGGTTAGAGGGAATACGGCCGGGTACCCCAACTGGCACCTCTGGCTGCATTTGCATCTCTCAGCAGCCACGGGGATGTTGATTGAGCAAGAGGAAAGTGGGAGGGGGTAAACCACCTCGCCCCGCCCCCACGCCAGGCCCCCGGCTTCTGTGGCGCTGTGTATGGATGTACGTCTTCCCTTTGCCAGCCTGTGCGCCACCATCCCCGGGCACTAATGTTTCTGTGTGGGAGGATGGCATTGTGTGTGGTTCAGCCTTTTAAGGGGACTTAGAGGCCACTCATTCTTTGGAGACTTACCAGTGCTGTGGCTTTCCAAAGGGTTGCCCAGCTCCAGCTGTCCCTGGTTAGGCCGGGAGCGTTGGGAGAGGGCCGGATCCGTCGGGATGTGCAGCCTGGAGGACTCTGGGAAGGTAATGCCACGTGCGCATCCATCTGTCTGTCCGTCTGTCTGTCCATTCTGAGGTTAGAGTAGAGGAGGATGGCCGAGCCAAACCCCAGCTCCTCTGGGCCCTCTCGGAAGGGCCCATGCCCCGGCCTCGCTGCCGGGGCCCACAGTGAGTCGAGGGCAGCGCTGGCTGGAGCCAGCATCTCCCCTCTCTCTGCACAGACAGATGGGATCCATGCCGCCCAGCGAGGCCCTTGGGGGGAGGGGGCAGCAGTCCGAACCTTCGGGGGAGCAGAGAAAGGACCGGCCCGACGGCACACGACTACTACAGGGCCGAGGGAAATCGGAACCCAGAGCCTTGGGCCCCAAACTGGGGAGGTTTCTTCTCTCGGGTTGCTGATGGCAAAACGTGAGGATCTGAAGCCCCTGAGCTCACCGAGATGCCATTCTGCCAAACAGTTGGGTTTGGGGGAGGGGACGGGGTGAGCAGAGCTTCAGGGGTCACTCGGGTTAGGGGGCTCTCGGAGGGGTCGCCCGGCACGAGGGCCAGAGCAAGGCCAGGGCCGCCCTTAGAGAGGGCGAGCAGGGGGCCGGCAAGGAGGGGCTGGCGTTGTGGAGGAGGGAGCACAGGCCCTCCCTGTGGCACTTTCTTTGGGCTCACCAGGGGAGTGACTTAACTTTGTGGTGCCCAAGGGAAGCTGTCCATATGCACTTGATGAGGGCATTTCCATACTGGGAGTTCCCCACGTGGCTGCAATCACAAGTTCAAACTTTGTGTGTGTGTGTTTGGTGGGGGGGGGGTGTATACGTGAGGCAGAGAGGGAGTGGGTATTTGTATGTAGGTGTGAGTGTGTATGAGTGTGCATGAGTGTGCACGGAGCTGCAGAGTATGTGAATCTAGTACATGGGACTGGCTCTGGGTGTGCGAGTCTGGATAGCGTGTGAGTGGGTCTGACTGGGCGTCAATCTGGACGGTGTGTAAGAATTTGTGTGTGAGTGAATCTGTGTTGGGTTTGAGGTGTGTGTCTGTGTCTCTGTGTGTGTGTCTGTGTGTCTGTGTGTGTGGAGAAAGGAATCTTTTAGTGTTGAGGAGTTGATGCGTAGTGTGTGAGTCAGTGTGTGTGTAAATCTGGATAGTGTGAGCGGGACCGTGAGTGTGTGTGAATGTGAATTATCTTGTACTGTGTGTGTGTGTGTGTGTGTGTGTGTGTGTGACTGAACCTGCATAGTGTGTGAGTAGGGGGCGGGGGCTTCTAGGAGCTCCTTGTAATGCGTTCCTTCCCTCCCTCTCCCCTCCTCTCTCTCTTTCCCTCTGTGTATGTCTCTGTCTCTCTGTCCCTCCCTTTCTTCCTCCCTCTCTTCTCTGCCTCCCTCCTCCCCTTTGCTTTCCCTTCCTCTGCCCTCTCTTCTCCCTTCTCTCTGTCCTTCCCTCCCTTTCCCTTTCCTCTCTCCCTCACTCCTCCCTTTCCTCTCCCTCCCTTTCCTCTCTCCCTCACTCCTCCCTTTCCTCTCCCTCCCTTTCCCTTTCCTCTCTCCTTCCCTCCTCCCTTTTCTCTCTTTCCTTCTCTCCTTCCTCCCTTTCCTCTCTCCCTCCCCTTCCTTTTTCTTTCTTTCCTTCCCTCCCTCCTCCCTTTCCTCTCTCCCTCCCTTTCCCTTTCCTCTCTCTCCCTTTCCCTTTCCTTTCTCCCTCCCTCCTCCCTTCTCTCTCCTTCCCTCCTTCCTCCCTCTCCTCTCTCCCTCCCTCCCTCCCTTTCCCTTTGCTCCCTCCCTCCCTCCTCCCTCCCTCCTCCCTTTCCTCTCTCCCTCCCTTTCCCTTTGCTCCCTCCCTCCTCTTCCCTTTCCTCTCTCCTCTCTGTCCTTCCCTCCCTCCCTCCCTGTCCCTCAGCATCTCCAACAGTAAATACCTCGTCTCTGCCTAACGTGTTTCCCATGATCACGGATCCAGCTCCCGGATCCGTGGGTCTCAGAGCCACGATATAGAATATTGTGTCTCCAGTCATAATTACGCACGAGTTCCACTTTTCAGTGACCCCCGCCCCCCAAGCTCTCAGGGACGCGGAAGCCGCCGGCAAGGCCCTCCCCTGCGGCATTTCCCCCAAGTGCCTTAGTACTGCACACGTCAAAACGGGAGACGCGGCGCTGCCATTGCTGGGTGGCTAATGTCCTCTACGTGGGACGTAATTTATTTCATTGTTCTGGGCACTAACCCCCCCATAAATCCCATTTGGGGGACTATTTGCGGCTTTTCTGCCTAAATATAGCAGCAGCACAAAAAACCCGAACAGCGTCTCTGACGTCCGAGGGCTTAATCCCCCAGTGCTGGGAGAGGGAGAGGTTGGACCCTCGCAGCCTGTGGGGCTCTGGGAGGGGGGAGCAAGGCCTACAGCCCCTGCAGATCCCCATGGGGAACAGGGCTACCTCTCGTCGAGCGATCTCCCCGTCTGTATTGATGAGGCTCGGCCGGAGCCCAAAGGTGCTTCAGCCCGCTCCCCCGCCGGCATCCCTGGTTGATAGGCTGAACCATGGTTCCCGGTGCCAACCGTTCCCCCAGCATGCTCTGGGATGTAATAGAAGATGCTATTCCTAGAAATCAGGTTGCTGCTGATGGGGTTGAGTTACCTCCCTGGAGGGGCTTATCATTTCCTGTGATTCCCGCCCCTAGTGGGAAGAGGCCGGGCCTCCCGGCGTGAATGTGAGAGAGAGCACTTGGGCGCCGGCATATTTGGAGGGTGCCCCCCCCCCCCGTACAGCCCTCTCCCCGCCCCTGACTGGCGGGTCAGCTCCAGGCTTCGGTGCGGCCCAATGGGTGCCTGCTTTGGCTTCCGTCTGTTTGCACGGGGGCAGAGGTCAGGGTGGAAGGGGTTGATAAAGAGTCATTTACAAATGGCAGGGGCAGCGTTTGGGGACCAATCAATACGGACCACCACGGGGTGGGGGTGTTGGGGGCGGTGATGGGTGTGCACAGCTCCTGGTTTTCTGTCTTGTGCACTGTTGAACAAAGTGAATTCTCTGCTCTATTGTAGTAGCCAGACCCAGAGTCCCTTAGGGCAAGGAGCCGGGCTTCCACCCGAGTAGGGTCGTTTTTTATGTCCTCCACCCATGCAGATTGCAGCCCTTCTTCCCCCAAAAGCCTAGTATTTACTTCCTTGAGAAGCTGATGAGGACCCATGGGGGGCTCTTGTCCCAGAAGGAAGCTTAGCCAAGCCGGGCCATGGAACGACCCTCAGGGCCCTTTGATCTTGGTGGAAACTGCTGGGCTCCCAAGTCACTTCCACAGGCAAGGAAGACTTTGGTGGAGTTAGAGCCCCAGAGGCCGGGAAGGCGGGAAGGCCAGCCCCAGGAAACCAGTTGGATCAGGCTTGGAGTGAGAAAGCCCTGGCTTTTCATCCCCTCTTTGATAAATACTTAGCTGTGTGACCCTGCGTAAGTCATTTCTGTAAGAACCAGGCAACTTCCTGGGAGCCTCTGACAGTCTGCCTCCATGGTGGGAGTTCTCCCACAAAGTGTCCAGGCCTTCACATGTGTGTGCAGTATGCATCCCCTAGCCCCTGATTCCCAAACCAAACAGCCCTGCGAGCCCTGTCCTCCCCATTGGGAGCTGCACCGCCCTAGAGAAGCTAAGGGGGGATGGGGTGGAGGGAGAGGAGGTTGGCCCTTCCCCTCCCCCCTGGATGCAGAGCCCCAAATTGTAGCCTCAGCTCCAGAGGGAAGCCCTGTTTGAGTGAGAAAGCTAATTGGGTGTTTGGGTTCCAGCTGCCCCCACCCCCCACCCTCCCCGCCCTCCCCAGGAGCTCCACTGCGGGAGACAGGCCAAGAAAATAAGGAATGATTAAATGGGTCACCAATGGACTTCCTTGCCTTCGCCGCTTAGCGAAAGGACAAGGTAGGACAGCGGGAGCCGGAGAGCAAGGGATTTCCGGGCTCTGCAACTCGTCTTGGTTGAGTCAAACCGCCAGGGCCGGGGGAACCCGGGCCGGGAAGGGCCGAGAAGTTTTCCACGGTAGACCGTAAGTTCCTAGAGGACCCACGTGGCTGCGGGGCCGCTGCCCGAGAGCCGCTGCCCCAATGTTGGGCACAGCACTTGAGGGGGCTGCTGTCCAGGTTGGGGGGGGAACCGGGGAGGGGCTCAAAAACCGTTATGGGAAATCGGGGAGGGGCAAGGGCAAGGGGAGCGTCCCGGGTGGAGTCCTGTTGGTCCAGAGGGAGGCACCCCCAACCGGGGCTGATTGGAGGACTGCCGGTTCTTTTAATGGGCCCCGGTTGGTTCCTTCCAGGGCCCCGGGGGCCTTGGTGAACCATTGGAGGGATCCCTTGGGGAGGAGAAGCCCCTTTTTCCGGGGAGCTGGGAGCGGGACTTGGAGCGGAGGCGGCCGGGGACCGGCCTCCAGACTCTGGGCTCCTCGAATTCAGGCCTTCCCGCTGGGAGCTGGAAAGGACTGGGACCCGAGGCGGCTCTTGTGGGGATGGCGGCTCCCAGGTTTTTAAAGCTCCTGAAAGGGAGCCGGCAAGAGCCAGCAGAGGTAACTTTACCTGAGCTGAGGGGGTGCCCGGGGTGGGCCGGGCACCTGGGGAGGGCCAGCATGCCAGCCCTTCTGCCCCCCGGCTCGGGCCGGGGGGGGTTGGGAGGGCACCGCCCTGCCGGGGGCTTGGGCGCCTGCCCCCCTCATCTAGCCCTGGGAAAGGAGAAGGGGAGGTGTTGGAGCGTGGACCCCGGGAAGAGTGCCTGATAATTCGGGGTTTTATTCTAGGCCAGGCAGCTGCCCCGATTACCGCACCTCGGGCCCGTTGGCCAACCCTCCCCCCCACCTTTGCCCCCTGCCCACCACTCAAGTCCCCTCCCCTCCTCCTATTCACTCACCCACCCTGCCTGCTGCTGCTGGGGGAGGGGGGCTGAGCTCAATGTGGAAGAAACCCCATGCAGGATTAACTCACACCTTTGTGGGGATGTGGGGGGGGGGGGGGGAGAGAACCGAGGACAGAGAGAGAACAGAGAGATAGAAAAGAGCGAGAGGAAAGAGAAAAGAGAGAGGGGAGATAGAGAAGAGAGAGAGGAGAAAGAAAAGAAAGAACAGAGAGAGAAAGAGAGGAGAAAGAAAAGAGAGAACAGAGAGAGAGAAGAGAGAGAGGAGAAAGAAAAGAAAGAACAGAGAGAGAGAAGAGAGAGAGGAGAAAGAAAAGAGAGAACAGAGAGAGGAAAAAGAAAAGAGAGAACAGAGAGAGGGGAAAGAGAGAAGAGAGAGAGGAAAAAGAAAAAAGAGAGAGAGGAGAGAGGAGAAAGAAAAGAGAGAAAACAGAGAAGAGAGAGTAACAAGAAAAGAGAGAACAGAGAGAAAAGAGAGAGAAGAAAGAAAAGAAAACAGAGAGAAAAGAGAGAGGAGAAAGAAAAGAGAAAACAGAGAGAGGAGAAATAAAAGAAAGAACAGAGAGAAAAGAGAGAAGAAAAGAGAGAACAGAGAGAGAAAAGAGAGAAGAGAGAGGAAAAAGAAAAGAGAGAAGAGAGGAAAAAGAAAAGAGGATAGAGAAAAGAGAGAGAGGGAGAAGAAAGAGGGAAGAGAGAGAAGAGAGAAAAGAGAGAGAGGAAAAAGGGGAGGAAGAGAAAGGTAGAGAAGGAGAGAGAAGGAGGGGGGAGATAGAGAGGCGGGAGACAGAAGAGGGAGGGGGAGAGAGAAAATTAGAAAAAGAGAAATGGGGGAGAGGGAGAGAGAAAAAAACAAGAGGGAAAGAAAGAGAAACAAGAGAGAGAAAAATGAGGGAGAGACTGAGAGAGAGAAACAAGAGAGGGAGAGAAAACAAGAGAAAAAGAAAGAGAAAGAAAAAACAGAAAGAGAGACAAAAACAAGAGAGAGAGAGAGAAACGAGAGAGAAAAAACAAGAGATAGAAAAACAAGAGAGAAAAAAAACCAAGAGAGAGAAAAATGAGAGAGAAAAAATGAGAAAAACAAAAGAAGAAACAAGAGAGAGAAAAATGAGAGAGAGAAAGAAAACAAAAGAGGAAAAGAGAAAAAAAGACAGAAGGAGGGAAAAAAGAAAAACAAAGAAAGAAGGAGAGAAAAAAAGACAAACGAGGGAGAGGGGAAAAAAGAAAAAACAAGAGAAAAAAGAAATGAGAGACAAACAAGAGGGAGAGAGGAAAAAACAAGAGGGGAAAAAGAGGAAAAAAACAAGAAGACAAACGAGGGAGAGAGAGAAATGAGAGAGAGGAAAAAATGAGAGAGAAAAACGAGAGAGGAAGAGAAACAAGAGAGAGAAAAAACAAGAGAGGAAAAAACGAGAGAAACAAGAGAGAGACAAGCAAGAGGGAGAGTAAGGAAAAAATCAAGAGGGGAAAAAGAGAGAGAGAGAGATACAAACAAGAGAGGGAAACGAGAGGAAGAGAGACAAACAAGAGAGGGAAACGAGAGGAAGAGAGACAAACAAGAGAGGGAAATGAGAGAGAGAAAAACAAGAGAGAAACGAGAGAGAGAGAGAGAGAGAGAGAGAGAGGAAAAAAAAAAGAGAGACAGACAAGAGGGAAAGAGGGAAAAATGGGGAGAGAGAAAAATGAGGGAGAAGCAAAGAGAAAAACAAGAGAGAGAGAGAGAGAGAGAGAGAGAGAAAGAGAGAGTGTGTGTGTGTGTGTGTGTATGTGTGTGTGTGTGTATAAGTAAAGAGAGACAGAAACAGGGAGTGAGTCAATTCCAGGCTAGCCAGTCCTTTCTTTCTCTTCCCCGATGATTGAGAAAGGGCCCTGCAGTGGGGAGGGGAGGGCTGGTAGGATGGAAAGCTCCCTATCACCACCGGTGGTTCCCCAACCGCCTTCCGGCCGAGTTTCCCCTGAAATGGAGGCCCTTGCCATTGCCGCCCGTTAGGGGAACCCCAACCCATGAGGGGGGAGCTTGCTGACTCGCCTGATAGGAAGCTCTCTGGCCTGGCCCTTAGGAGCCCTGAATTTCAGTCCTGGCTTCCTGGACTGTTCAAAGCACTTTTCTGCCCCCACCTTTTCTCATTCCCTTTCCCAAGGCCTTGGGGGAAAGAATCTGAGGGGGAAATGGAGGAAAGGGGGGCTCAGACCACCTCCAGTTGTCCTTTCTGTTCTCGTGCTGCTGGCAGGGGTGCCACTGTGCCCGTGGGCCCCAGGGAAATGGTGGTCCTTGGGCGGAGGCACGCCCCAGTGGCCACTTACTAAACAGGTGCTTGTTGACTCACACCTCTGGAGGAGAAGGAAGGGTATTGGGGGGTAAAACTTGATTTGGAACCAAGGGTCCTGGGTTCTGGGTTCAAATTTTGGCTTCGACACTTGCTTTCTGTGTGACCGGGGGTGGGGATTGTAGGGTGGCAGTTGGAAAAGCTTCCCAGCACTGTGCCACCATACTTAAGTGCCCTCACCCTTCTGTGACCTCCATGGTCCCTCCCATGGATGGACCTCCACAAGGAAGAGAAGATGGGTATGTGCAATCAGTTAGACCTGACTTTGAATTCCCCTCTGCTACTTAACCCTGGGCAAGTGGTTCAGTGCCTCAGTTTCCTTTTCTGCGAAATGAAGGATTTGGACCTTCCCCTTCCGATCCCGTTCTGATTCTGGCCCAGTGCCCTCTGAGGTCCTTCTGGCTCCAGGGTTGATGCAGGATAGGTAGATCTGGGGATGAACATATAGACCCCTTTGCATCTCACGCCATCAAAAGGCAACAGTGTCATCCTGGACCTTGGACCACGGCCATGAAGGCCTCTTAGGCAAGTCAACGTGGCCCAATGGGGAGCTGGGGCTAGCTGTCCTGGAGGCAGAGAGGAGGCTATAGAACAAGCTGTGAAGTTTGGGGTTCATTCTGTTCAGTTTCCCTCATGTAAATTGGGTTCTTGGGGCTAAAAATAACCAGGTGGTTCACAGGCAGTTGGATCTCCCCTGCTGTGCCGGTCAGGGGGTGGGGGTGGGTGCCGTGGCCGGGGTCACTGATAGTCCTGATTGGTCGGACCTGGCCACCTCTCCAGAAAACTATTTGAAACATTCCGGAGATTCCCAGCTCCCCCTGGGCTCAGTAATTACCAGGTATCCCCTGGTGTGTATGGACTTGGTTTACGTGGCAGCTTCCTCCCCCTAAATGGTAACCCCGGGGAGAAATGGGGAGAAGCCTCCAGTTCAAGGTCTCCTGTGATCTCCCACCGGCAGAACCTACCTCCAGCTCCTCCTGGTCAGAAAGAAGAGAGACATAGGTAGGAAGTGCCTTCCTTGTCCTTAGCACTTCAGTATGAAAATTTCTCCAGCCCCATGGGCAGGGGGATGGACTAGTTGACCTTGAGGGCCGTCCCAACCATCCGAATCCCTAAAGGGTGAAAGGAGGGACAGCACCACAAGGGGGCTTTGTCAGAGTGGAGCAAGGGAGGAAGCAGCTGAAGAGGCCACGGGAGTCCGCAGGGCTGGCACCCTGCATTTGGGAATGGCAAACGGCCTCAACTTTGACACCCCCACTGGATGGTGTTGGAGTTTTTGAGTCTAATGATCCATTGGATGTTGGCTGCAGCCGTTCTTGTCCCTCCGATATTCCAGGGATAAATAGCTTGGAGGCTATTGCTCTCAGGGAAGGGGGGGGGGGGGGTGGTGGTTCTTGGCCTTCATCATGGCCTTGGAGTCTGAGCATCCGGACTCCTCCGAGCTGTGCTTGACTGCCCCCAAAGTCCGCTGGCACTTTTCTAACTCTATGGTTGCTGTTTAAGGTGAACTAAAGAACCCTGAGTGTAAAACAAAGCAATGAATTAGAGCAAGGTTTAAAGAAATACAAAGAGCCAGTGGCCAGCAGGTGCTTGGGACTCGGCCCGGCTGGGTGGCAACAAATGGAGCCCGACTCCAAGGCCGGGCTTGCTGCTGCCGTAGGGGTGGAAGATGGGCGCTGCGAGGGGCCTTGCGCTCGTTTTTTGGTGGGACGGAACGGAGCAAGAAGTCGGGGTGACTTGGGAGAGGTCAGATGTGAAGCCAGGAAGGGCCCCCTTAGCCTGAAGCCAGCGCCAGCTACTCTGCTCTCTACTTGATCCCAGTCTTTGTTCTGTATCTCTCTTCCCTTTCTTTGGTGGCTCAACTTGCAGGCTTTCCTTGTTGGCTCTGTTCTTTAACCTCTTGCCATCTGCTTGTGACCTTTACCCCCAGTCCCCTGGAACTGCTTCCTCAACAGTGACCTTTTTCTTACCAAACCAGCTTGTCTGTTCTCCTCCTCCATGTTGTTTAGGATTCGGGTGCCTGCCTCCCTCCCCCCCCCCGCCCCCCGCTCCATTCACTGCCTCCTGTTTTCTCTCATTAAGGGTCCATCCCCTCCCCTGGCTTCACTTCTGGGCGGGTGACCCCCAAATCCGGAGCTCTGCTGCCAGTATTTCCCCCAAGAGCCAATGCCAGGTCCCAGCTCAACCCCAATGGCCTCTCCTGCTTTCTGCCTGAGGCAGTGAGTGCAGCCCAGCCCTCAGCACACAGCAGATGCTTAGAAAATGGCTGCTGTTGGGCTAATTAAGGCAGCTCCATTTTCCTGCAGGTTAAGAGTCACCAAGCCATCTCCATCCCAGGCTTCCCCACCATCTTGGTTAGCCGGTACACCTTGTTAGTCTTCCCACACACATCCTGTCCTCGTGAGCCCAGGGAAGGACTTTGCCATCCTTAGCTTGGCCTGGGTGCCCACTAAGGTCTCCCTGCCCCCAGTGTCTCCCTCCCAGCAGGCCTTCACGTGGCCACAAATGGATCTTCCCAAGTCCACCTTCCCCTGGACCCCTCTATAGTAAGATACCGAGCCCTGCAGACTCCTTGAAGTACTCAACCTCTGGAGCCCCTTCCCCCCCCCCCCCCCCCGCCAAGTGATAGAGTCTCAGGTCTTCCCCAGCGAAGCGTCTGCTCCCTCCAAGCTTGGCCCGACCCCTTCAGCCGGCTCTCCTTTTGAACTACTCTCCCCTCCCTTGCAACATGCTTAGTCTTGCCTTATTGGGTGTCATCTCTTTGAGGGCGAGCCTGGCACTTGTCTCTTCAGCCCGGCACCAACACACACGGCCATGCATGTGGATGGCACCGAATGTCTGTCTCGGATCAAAGGTCTTTATGTCCGCTTGCCCACCTTGCTCTGTGTGCACTGGCTCTGGGGCTTCAGGGTAGCTTCAAGCTCTCTTCAGCCAGTGGGAAAAGGGGCTCTTGCTGCCTGCTTACATGTCCTTTGCCCTTCCGGGTACCCGTTCTCAGGCCCTGCTTCTATCTTGCCTCTTGTGGCTAAGCGGAAAGGGAGGGAAGGTTCAGAGGGGCAAAGGATCAGATCCTTGGAGGTGGGATGGCACCCTTTAAAGGTCATTTAGGAGAGGAGGAAACTGAAAGCTTTTTGCGTCCCTTCCTGCCCGGCAGGACTCGGCAGAGACCTTACAGCTGGTTAAGTGGCCCGGGCCTTGGGTGCCCGAACGTTTTTGCCACCATGGGATGCTCCCGGGGCGTATCGTTCTAGACTTAATTTCTTTTGCCTTTTTCAGAATGGGCCTTCCTTCAAGCTCCCAGGCCCCTTGCTGACGAGGGCCTTGAACCTTGTCGCCCAATGCCCAGTTTGTCTTCCCCTCGCTATCCCCATTGGCCCTGTAACCGTCACCGTGCTTCTGCTGCCCGCTTGCCCCCCCCCCCCCGTTCCACCCGTTTTCCCAAAGGGTCTTTGCTTCCACCCTCACAGCCGCTGGCTCTCCAGCTGGTATTCGTAGGCTACCAGACAAAAGCACTGGGAGGCCTTGGATGAACCTGCCATAATGGGCTACCCCTAAGGCAGCTTTTCACAAAGGGGACGGCTTAAACCCCAAACAAATCGGGTGTCTCGCCTGTAAGCCCTGTCTCCCTTCCTGATGAGCCCAGGTCATCAGTCAGTTGGAAGGAGAGATTAGCTGGGCTTCTGGGGGCTGATCCCAAGAGAGACTTTGTAAGCTGCCTCCAGAGTGCCAGGCAGAGAAGGCTGCCAGCCACAAGGAGAGCCCAGCTCATCCCGAGTCTCTGCTCACGCCCCTCGAGGCTCCCCCAGCGGCCAGAATCCCAGCCCTGCCTAGTCAGGAAGGGACGCAAAAGGCCAGGACCCATGTTGCTCCCAAATCCCCACCAGGCAGTCACCATCTGGCCTTCGCTCAGAAGCTGGTGCGACCCCAGGTGGCTTTCTAAGCATTCAGGTGCCCCACCGCGGTTCTGCCCCGGCAGCGGGGCATTGGCTCTTTGGCAGGGCTCAGCACCTGGCTGGAGAACTTCCGGGTCGCTCAGGGGTACTGCAGGCTTGTGACCCACTAAGAGAGCATCTTGTGCTCAGGTTGCCCCCCCTGAACTCCTTCCTCTGTTTTGCAGCAATCTTCGTTCCCGGACACAGGACGCAAGTCAGAGCCCATTCTTTGGAAGAAGCTTAGTGCCTGGCCGGCCAACTTGAAACAGACTAATTACAGGCCGTTCGTACTGGTATGCTTTGGTCTTCCCTTGCTGATGCTTCATCCCGATAGTGATTTTGTGTAGTCCTATTATCCCTAGTCGATACAGGATGCCCGAGGGCTCATAAAACAATGCTCCCTGGCGCTGGGGAGCACCGGAGGCCACCAGTCCCTTGGTCCCTGCTTCTATTTCCACTGTTCCATTTCCATTGCCTTTGCCATTTCCATTGCCATTGGTTGAGTTCCCTTCAGAGTATATCTTCTCACTGCTTGTTGGATAAAGGCTTCCCGTTGGTCATATCAGTAGTTAAATGAACGCTTGCTGACGCTCTAAAACCCATTTTGTGAAGCCCCTCTGCTCCTTTTTCTGTCCCTGGGGGAAGAGAAGGGGGTACCGTGGATCCAGGAGCCATTTTGTCTTTTTGGGTTTTGTGGGTCACCGTGGCCCGAGAATGCTTTCTTTGTAGGCAGCCTGCTGGGGATGGATCTTTTTATTCTTGGCTAGGCTCGGCCTCAGACGGCAGACAGTTGGCCTCCCATATGGGAGGCCGTATGTTTTCAGCTCGGGAGGACCAACCAGAGCCGATGGTCCACTGGCATGGAACCGCTCACAAGTGGGTAGTTTTTGTGGGACCTTGCCGTATTCATGAAAGGGGGGTAAACCAATAAACCACCCCCTGCAGAAGAGAAGGACAAAAAGGATTCAGAGTCTGATCTACTCCTTGAGACCAAAGCAACACTGACTTTAATTTTCAGTGACTTGGGTGCAAAGGTGGGTAGTGGGTAGGGGAGTGAAAAATATATTGGAAAATATGGCTCACAATTAAGAAACTAAAGGGGGTAAACACTAATAGGCATATTTTAACGCTCCCACCCATGGGACTTAGATAACTTGTGTCAGAGATTTAGAGCTGGAAAGAAGAGAGCTCAGATGCCATCTTTCTCCATGAAGAATCATCAAGAGAGCGATGGGGCGAGTCCTAGACAATATTCTCCCCGAAACGAAACTCCCCGTGGAAGCAGCAAGAAGCAGTGTGGGAATCATTGCCACTTACCAAATTATTTGTGATCCGCTCACTGGTGAGAATAAAGCTCCAAATCACTAGTAAATGAAGAGAAAAGATACAGATAGAAAAGAAGGCTCCGGCTGCAATTATAACAGGGCCAGTCAGACCTATTTAAACGAGCTGTCGACTCTGAAAAATGGGAAATAGATGAAAGTAAAGACATTGGCTCAAATTATCTCTATTTCTCAAGAGAAGTTAAATTGATATCGAACGGTCACCACCAAGAGATCAAAAGGGCATGGAAAGTGACTTCAGCCAGCAAACATTTGCTATCTGAACAAAAGAGACATAGCAACCCAAGGCATTGTTGCTTTAGAGCACAAGCTGATGTGCAAAACACTGAGAAAGAGGAGGAGGGTGGAAGGTCATCACTTCACAAGAACAGAGAGAAGTAATAAAAGGAACACAGAGAAGCAGAAAGCTAGGTCAGATCTTCTCAAGAAGCAGGTCTCCTTAACCCTCCCCAGTAGAGATGGAGCTGGAAGGACAGACGGGAAATAAAATGGGCTTTTCTCTTGCTTTTCCTGTCAAAGCCAATGAGAATCCAGGGGTGCTTTGGAAGGAAACAGAGCTCAGGTTGGGAAAGCCTCACCTAAGAGAGAGAAGTCTGCCTTGGAGGAAGCATGACTGTAAGGGCAAATGAGTGAGTTGCAATAGAGAGGAGAGATTTTCAAACGGCTGCAAACCTGGCCCAAAAAAGGGCAGCTGAGAGGAAGAGACGGCCTCCCAAGCCGTGTGCCCACTTCTCACCAGGTTTATTGTGGATTACAAAAAGCTATGTCAGTGAACCAAAGCACTTCCTTTAACCCAGCCCTTCAACCCAGAGACAAGCAAGTCAGCTTCAAAATGAAGGTGCTGATTTTATTAAATATATTTAAAGTAAACAATGAAATGTCCAGAATGGAGATGTGTTTTTTCATGGGTCATCCTCTTTTTCTGCCCTTTATTGTATATGGTGGTGCTGTCTGTTGGGGTTTCATTGAGGTGGGAATGATAATCAATAAAAATTACTTTTTAAGAAAGCAAGATGTCTTTCATGCGCCTGTTAAAGTCCTGCAGTATTCCCTGATGGCCTCCAGCAGAGCAACACATCAAGTATATCCACAAGAGATATACTTATCAGGGAAGACGCATGTTTGCTGCAGGTTTCACCCGTGTCACGGAAGATGTCTCGTGGAGAGTCCAAATAAAAGGAGATTCTTTGAGAGAGAAGGACCCTCTGTCGTCTGCTTCCACTTCCAGACGCTCATTGTATCAAGCTCCACAATTCAATCTGCTTCCACTCTCAATACGTGAATGGCCCATTTTCAGTCCTTTTCATGTCTGGGCATGTATCTACATACAGGAGCTGCACTGACAGGAATACTCATCACTGAGCTCCCAGATCCATAGATCCACCGATAGCAATGTGTTCAAGTGTGTCCAGGGCTCCCGGGAGCTCCCGGGAGTAAGCTCACGTCTCCTAGGCCTCCGCTGGGAAAACGGGCCTGGAAACTATCGAACACCGCCATTGCACACCAAGTGCCCAGTGAACGCTCATCTTCCGGAGAACACTTAAAACATTGGGATTTTGGAGCTCAGTCTTGGTATCTCTGAACCCAGTCACCCATCTTCTGGGGATGTTTGCCCGAGCTAGGCTGGCACTTTAATGCCAGCTAGAAATCTAAGGTGCCCCGCATTCAGGCCCCACTCCGTGCCAGGTTCTGGGTCACACACTGGCAATGCAGAGACAAGACCTGGAAAGGCCCTGCTCTTAAAGAACGTCCATTCTACTAGCGCATGCATACGTTCACAGAGAAACAAATACAGGGTAGAGGCAAAATAATGGGGCAGTGATGGAGTGGGCATACTAAGCAAGAGCAAGCAGGAGAGGCCTGAACCTTGGAGGAGACCGTGGGGATCCAAGGAACAGCCGGGAGCACGGAGCATTCTGGGCAGGGAGAGAAGCGGGACATCCAATGCCGCTAACAGTCAGGGAGCTGTTGGGACTGGAGTGTGGAGTGCGTGAAGGGGAATCCTGGATAATTGGCCTGAAAAGATTGGTTAGGAAGTGTTTGAAATGTCAAATCGAGGAGCCTGTTATCTTAATCTAAACGAAGAGGGAGGTAGCAAAGCTCACTCGAGCCTGTGTTTTGGCAGCAGAGTGGAGGGCGATCTGCAGCAGGAGGGCCTGGAGGCCGGCTGAGTGGGTCCGAGGCTGCAACAGGTGCCCAGCAGAGCTGATGGCAGCTCGGTTAAGGGTGGAGCATGTGGATTGGAAGGGTATCGGGGAGGTGGAATGAATGGGTCCCGGCAAGGGGTCGGTTGCGTGGGTGGAAGGGAGCGAGAACGGGTGGAGAGCTAGGTGACTAGGAGGATGGCATGGCATTCGCCAAGGCTGAGGATGGGCACAGCCTTGGCAGAACCGCCAAAAAAGGAGACCGAGAATACCTTTGGTGCTGTTGTGTCCCCCGACCCCTCTTTTCCTGAGCCGCCCGTCCCTTTTGCCAGGATCATTTACTTGTTCTTTAAAGGTGATTGGTTTGGCTCCAGCTCTAAGGCAGGCAATCGATTGAGAAACGTTTATTAAGTACCTACCATGTACCAGGCACCGTACTAAGTACTGGGGATAAAAAAGGCAAAAAAACAACTCGGGGAGTAAAGGTTCCCCGGCCCCCAAGGAGGTCCCCGAGGGTTCTGGGTAGTGGAAGCCAGAGGAACCCCACATGTGACGCTCATAGACATAGTCTGCCTCACGAGGTGATGAGCTCTCTGTTGCTAGAAATGTGCAAGCAGAGATGACCACATGTTGATGTCATAGAGAGGGGCCTTTGGTATCAAGCAGGGGCTTGGCCTCCGTGACCCCCAAAGTCCCATCTGGCTCTGAGGTTCTCTAACACTCTTGCCCAATGCCTGTTTCTGGGTGGACTGTAGGCCCATATATGTTTCTGTGTCAGGGTGGCTAAAGACGGGGTTTGCCCTCCGGGAGTTTATATACTGCATTGGCGGGAGCGGGTATGAGGATCTGCGGCCCACCCTTGGGCCTCTTATTAGCTGCCTAAAAGTCTCCGTGGGAAGAGGCGTGTGGAGCCGGGTCGGCTGGATCTGCTCAGACGGCCTGGACCCCTGACATTCACCCCCCGCGGGCCCCTCCCCGAGCTGCCCTCCACCGTCTGCTTTGGGCCCATCACTTTTCGGGCTCCAGGTGACAGTTTTTCCCCAGATGACAATTATTTTCCCAGTCAACGATCTTTCCCCGTCGCTTCTCCCTCCCCGCTCGGCCCAGGCTGTCTTCTGACTGGCAACTTAGAAGAGTAAAGAGCGCCCACTGATTCGAGAACCCCGGGAGCCAATGAAATCCAGGCTGCCGAGATTGTGCTGGGACCGGTGGGAATTCCCTGTGTCAGTAGTGGACAAATGAGCATCTTTGGCTGTCCTCTGCTCTGCGCTGCCTCCCCCCCCCCCCCCGGCTCCAAAGGCAGCGCCTCCTTCCCCCCTTTGCAGATAGAATTGGGATTCCAGGGAATTCTAGCCTCCCCTCCCTCCTTCCCTCTCCTCCCCCCCCCCCGTGTCTCTCTCGTGTGTCTCTCTCTCTGTATCTCTCTCTCTTTCTCTGTCTTTTTCTTTGTGTCTGTGTCTCTAGCCTTCTCCCTCTCTTATCCCTACTTCTCTGTCTCTTCCTGTCTCTATGTCTCTGTCTATCTCTGTCTCTTTCTGTCTCTGTGTCTCTTTCTCTATCTGTTTCTTTGTCTCTCTGTGTCTGAGACTCTGAGTCCCCCATTCCCAAAAGGGGAGCAAATATCACCAACAGTCTTTTCTGAGGAGATCAGGTCAGATCAACTCTCATTTTTTTGCCCCCTTTTCTGACACTGAAGTATGCCCTAAAATGTCTCTTTTTGTCTCTGTGTCTGTCTCTCTGTGTATCTTTCTCTGTCTCTGTCTGTGTGTCTCTTTCTTTGTTTCTCTTTCTCTGTGTGCCTCTCTGTCTCTGTCTGTCTCTTTCTCTCTGTCTCTTCCCCCCATCTCTCTGACCATTGTCCTGCTCCCTTCTTCCCTCCCTTCCTCTTTGCCCCTCCCACACCCTGCCTCTGTCTCCCCCTCCCACCTTTGGCCTCAGCCCATTCTCACTTTCCCAGGGGCCCATTCTCACTTTCCCAGGGTCCCCTTCTGCTTCAGTGTGACGTAATCGGCGGGCTGCTGGAGGTGGCCAGCGGGTTCAGATCTGGCCGGTGGACATGGAGGTTGGATGGCTACAGCTTGTGCCTGAGACCCAATGAGGCTTCTCCCCAGGTGTTTGCCCGTGGGGAGAAGCTGCTGATCTCCCTCCTATTTCCCCAAGGGCAGATAGCAACATGATCGTATTTTTCCAGCTTTCTCCCCCAACACGTGGCTGTACACGTGGCTGTACACGTGGCTGTACACGTGGCTGTACACGTGGCTGTACACATGGCTATACACGGGGCCATACACGTGGATGTACAGGTGGCTAAGGGGCCCAGCCCAGCTCAGTGGGGGCTCTGTGGGTCATAGCGCCTTCCTCGTTGCCCCTCCCCGTGGCTGGTGAATGAGGCAGTCTTCGGAGGCCCCTCCCCAGTGAAGGTCCCCTGTGTGGGCCTTTGCCGACTCTGAGCCTCAGTTTCTTCCTCTGTAATATGAAGAAGTCAGAGTAGCCGGCATCCGAGCCCCTTTCAGGGATCCTATTTCCATCCTCCCACCGTGGTGTCAGTTTCTCGTGCTGTAAAACGGTCGGGTTGGCCCAAAGGCTTAGAAGGGTTCCGAGTCTCACTCCCCTTCAGGGACCAACGTGATGTGGCTTTCAGAAACAGCAGAAATAACAAAAGATGAAGGATTGCATCAGGATCCCTGCCCCCATCCCCATAAAAGCTAGGGGTGGGAAAACGGCGTCCTGCCCCCCAGTGCCCGTCCCACCAGGAAGCAGGCGCAGTTCTCCAGTCCCCAGAAGCTTAGAGAGTATTTTCTACTCAAGGTCATCTCTGCCATGTGGGTCCCATTATTCTCCCCATTTTACAGATGAGGAAGCTTGGACTTGAGGTGATTTAGCCAAAGGCACCCGAGGCAGGGTTAATGCCTGGGGGTTCCCGGGTGCGAGACCCATGTCCTTTTAGATTCTTTGTGATCGCCTCCCATCTGAGGAGGGAGGATAGCACAGAAACCAGAGAGAGGACAGGACTTAGACGTTGGAAGCAAATGTCGATTGTATCATGAGGTAGTGAGCTCCCTGGCATCGGAGGGACTGGAGAGAGGATTTAGGTCTTAACTAGATGACCTCAGGGGTTCTTGCCCCCTCTCAGGGTTGAGGATTCTCTGATCTGCCCACTTGTCTATCTGTGGGATGCAGGATCTCTGCTGTGGCCAGACTAGCTCCCGGCAGCCATTTTGTTGGCTCAGAGACGTTTTCCTAATCTCTGCCCCTGACTTGCAGGTGCCTTCTCCCTCTCAGACCTCAGTTCCCCCTCTCTAAGGTGACCACACGGGCTCTGATCAGGCTCCCCTTCCACTTCTAGTCTCCCGGGCCTCTCAAATAATAATACTCCTGTTGGAGGCCTATGGCCCGGATAATCCTCCAAACTCCCAGCGCTTAGCCCAGTGAGAGCCTGGACTCCCTTGGCCCGTTTCCTTGTCCCCGGGAAGCGAGGACCTCGGACCCTTCCGAGATTCTCCACCGCCGCGAGGCGGGCACGGGGTCCGCACGTTCCGGCTCCGTCCGTCTGCTACTGGGTAGGCGACTCCCGTGGGCCAAGTTCAGAGGGCCTAAAGACAAGTGGCTCCTTTGGGGAGCTTCCACTCTGTTCCGTCCGCGATGGAGGAAGGAGCTCCGGAGGGTGAGCAGTCAGTCGCAGAGATGGGCAAAGATGGGAGCAGGGACACCCGCAGACCCTTCCCGCAGCCCTCAGAGAGTCAGGGGTGGGGGGTGAGGGCTGGGCGGGAGCAAGGACGGACAGCGAAGGCCTTGCTTTGTCACGTTCGGGTCAGTGAGTCAGGCCGGGACGCTGGATAAGATAACGAAAGCCAGGGCCTCTCTGATCTGAGCCGCCGTGAAGACTGAGGCCCAAAATAACCCCATATCTTTCCGGCAAGGGACCCTGTGTGGTCACCAAACTTCCTTCTCGAAGCTGCCTCTCAGTCTTCCTGCCCAGGCTGAGCCTTTGATGCTCCTTGCTCTGGGCCTCCTGATGCCAAGTTTTGCTTCCCCCAAAGGCCTCGAAGAGGATTCCCCCCCGTGCCCACATCAAGCCGTGAGTCCCCATTGGGTGCCCATTTGAACGCCCCTTTCCCTGAATGCCGTGGCCTCTTTTCTCATCCTGGCCCAAACATCACAGGGATGGTTCTCTTGGGCCTATTGCCCTCAATGAGCCATTCAGAGTCGCTTTTCCTGGTCTTGTCCAGTGAGCCTATAAATTCTTTGGAGCTTCCTCTTTGGGGGGCCGGCCGTGCATTCTGGGAATCGAAGGAGGAGGCGGGATGTCCAGGACTAGGGAGGCCACGGTCTCTATGGGCCCCGCCCTTCTCGGACCTCACCAGGGGGCCACGCTTGACAAAGGTCATCGGTTACATCCAAAGGAGGACAGCCAGAATGGTGAGAAAAGGAGTCTCAGGGGAGCCATACTAGAGGGATTCCAATAGTAGATGGAGTCCCCTGATAGTGCTGTGTCTTAGAGGGGACAGAAGTACTAGGAGGAAGTGGGGGGCACTTTTGCAACTCTTAGACCTGGTATAAAGTGGGAAGTTGGACCAACTGTCTTGGGAGGTAGTGAGCTCCCCGTGCCAAGAGGCAGGGAGCCTGGCTGCCCACTTGCTAGAATGTTGTCCGGGGGCTTTTTGGCCAGGTGCGTGATGGGCACATGTCACCTCTTAGCCAAGACCGGGCTGTTCAGGCGCAACTGGGGCTGCCGTGTGGCTCGATAGGGCATGGAGCAGCTGCTTTTTGGCCGGGTGAGGGTGTTGTCGTGGAGAACAAACGCTGCTTCCTCCTGTAGAAAAGGCCCCTGCCCTGGCTCAGTCCTCTCAAGAGCAGCCCCCCCCCCAGTTTGTGTCAGGGCATCTCATTGGGCACTCGCTACAGCAAAGCCACAGCGTAGCAACTGTTCCAAATCTCTTATCTGTTACACCTTCCGTGGCTCCCTGGCACCCCTCGTCTTCTCATATCTCCCTGAAAAAACTGAAGCCGTTTCCCGAACACTCCCTCCTCTCCCCACCTCCTCATCCCCCGTCATTCAGACATCTCCAGGTAGCTCCTCCTAAACCCCGACCCACATAAAGAGGGGCCCTTCTCCTCACCTGCACAAAGCTCCTCAGCTGCAGAAGAATCCCATCTCCTCCCGTCTCCTCTGGCGGATCGTCCCCATCACCCCCACTCTCATCTAGCTCCAGTCTGTCCCCAGACATAGCCGAGTCCCCCCTCGCTTGGTCCAACCATCTGCAACAGCTGGCGGCCTGTATCCTTCCGCCTCCACTAGGCGTCTCTGCCTCTTCTCTTCTCCCTCTCTTCTTAAGTCTCTCTGGCCCCGGTGTCCCCCAAAGCCTCTCCTGCACCTGCGAGTGCCCCTGTTGGCAGACCCAATGCCCTTTCGCTCGGCGCTCGTCTTCCCTGGCCCGTCGGCGCCTTTGGTCTCTGTCCAGCACCCTCTCCTCTTGGGTTCTCGCTCCCGCTCCTTCTCGTCATCCTCAGATTGTCTCCTAGGTTATGTTGACTAACTCTGGGTGTCCTTCCAGGCTCTGCCTTGGGCCCTCTTCTCTTTTCCCTGTACTTTGTTGTGCCATGGGCTTCTTTGGCAGTTTCTCAAAACTTAAGGACCCTTTCCAAGGAAAAAGGTTAAAAATATTTTTACAGAGGACACAGAGAAGGCCGGCGGGCAGAGAGAGCAAAGTTTTGGTCCCCCCGGCATCTCTCTCTGGCCCCTGCTTGGTACACTGTCACCCGATGAGCTGCCCCCCTCCCCATTGGGAGGTGACTCCCAAAGCTTTACATGGAGACCTCCCTACCCCATGCTGGCCAGTTTCATTTGGGGGCATTTCGGACTCCACAGGGCTCCCCCAATCCCTCCTGCAGAACTTCCCCATTACTGTTGAGCCACTGCCACCTTATCAATCGCTGTGACCAAGACCTGTCATTTCTGCCTTACTCATAACGTCACTCATCCAGGGAGTTCCAGAAGTCTTAGTGTAGTTTTAAGGGACTCTCCTCTGCCACCGTCACCACCCTAGGGTGAGCCCTCATCACTTTGCACCTTGATTACTGCAACGGGAGGATTCAAACCGGATCTTCCTGATTCAGACTCAGCGTTGTACCCACTGTGCCCCCCAGGCCACCCTTAGCGGACCCACAGAGGCAGGCGGGGTGCGGAGGGAGCCACGTGTCAATAGAGACAACGAGTCAGAGCTTGGGCCTTTGGAGAGCAGCCCTGCTAGCGAGGGAGCGAGCCTGGCCACCGTGGGCTAAGCTCCTCAGTCCTTGGTGGCCAACCCCCCCAACAAGGCAGCTCCAGAAGGCTCCTTCGCTATCTCTTAGCCCTTTGCAATCTGGCTTCCGAGCTCACCCTCGCACCCAAACCACCCTCTCCAAAGTTAGCCATGCTCTCTTAGCTTCCCAAATGCAAAGGCCTTTCCTATGCCCCCATTCTCCATGGCCTCTCTGCGGCTCAAACCCTCCTCTTGGATCCTCTCTTCTGTCTAGGTTTTCGGGACCCCCCTCCATCCTTGCCACCCACTCGTGTTCAGTCTCCCTTGCTGGATCCCCCTGCAGATCATGTCTCTAAGCTATCCCTCTGGGTTCTGTCCCGGGCCCTCTTCCTTTCTGACACAGCGACCTCCTTGATTCTATGGAGTCCCTTCCCCATTACTAGTGAGGACATTCCCATCCTCCCCGTGCTTCAGGCTTCCAGCCTACGAGGCACCCTGGACTCCTGTGTCTCTCTCACCCTGCCCCAGATCCGCTATCCAAGATCCAGATCCAAGGCCTGTCCGTTGCACCTTTGGGACATCTCTCAAACACGCCCCCTTTTCTCCTCTGATCTCAGGCCCGGATTGTCATGACAGCTGCCGAGAATGGGGGCGGATCTGCCCGTCTCCAGGCTCAGCCCCTCTTCCACTCGACAGCTGGGATGATTTTCCAAATCCAAAGGTTTGACCGTGCCCCACCCCCTTTAAGAATCCCAGTGGTTCCCTTTTGTCTCCAGGATCAAATAGGAAAGCGTTCGCTTCCCAGTCCTTTATAATGTGGTCCCTCCTACCTTTCCAGCCTTCTTGCACTTTGCTCTCTACCTATTCTGCGATCCCATGACAAAGATCTTCTCGCCCGTCCTCGGCATCCAGGAGGCGCCATCTTCCAACCTTGCATGCTTCTCGTTGGCTGTCCCCCTCGCCAGGAATGCTCTGCCTCCCCCTCCCCTCGGATCCCACCTTCTGGAAGAGTCTCTCCCGGTCCCTCTGAATGTTTGGGCCTTCCGTACCCTGTCTCTAGCTTGTAACCATGTGTTATGTCTCCCATTAAGACATGAGCTCCTCAGATGAAGAAATTGAAACTATTTCTAGTCATATGAAAAGATGCTCCAAGTCATTATTAATCAGAGAAATGCAAATTAAGACAACTCTAAGATACCACTACCTGTCAGATTGGCTAAGATGACAGGAAAAAATAATGATGATTGTTGGAGGGGATGCGGGAAAACTGGGACATTGATGCATTGTTGGTGGAGTTGTGAACGAATCCAACCATTTTGGAGAGTAGTTTGGAACTATGCTCAAAAAGTTATCAAACTGTGCATACCCTTTGATCCAGCAGTGTTACTACTGGGATTATATCCCAAAGAGATTATAAAGAAGGGAAAGGGACCTGTATGTGCACGAATGTTTGTGGCAGCCCTTTTTGTAGTGGCTAGAAACTGGAAACTGAATGGATGTCCATCAGTTGGAGAATGGCTGAATAAATTGTGGTATATGAAAATTATGGAATATTACTGTTCTGTAAGAAATGACCAACAGGATGATTTCAGAAAGGCCTGGAGAGACTTACACGAACTGATGCTGAGTGAAATGAGCAGGACCAGGAGATCATTATATACTTCAACAACAATACTAGATGATGACCAGTTCTGATGGATCAGGCCATCCTCAGCAACGAGATCAACCAAATCATTTCTAATGGAGCAGTAATTGAACTGAACTAGCTATACCCAGAAAAAGAACTCTGGGAGATGACTAAAAACCACTACATTGAATTCCCAGTCCCTATATTTATGCACACCTGCATCTTTGATTTCCTTCACAAGCTAATTGTACAATAATTCAGAGTCTGATTCTTTTTGTACAGCAAAATAATGTTGTGGTCATGTAGACTTATTGTGTATCTAAGTTATATTTTAATATATTTAACATCTACTGGTCATCCTGCCATTTAGGGGAGGGGGTGGGGGGGTGGGGTAAGAGGTGAAAAATTGGAACAAGAGGTTTGGCAATTGTTAATGCTGTAAAGTTACCCATGTATATATATCCTGTAAATTAAAGGCTATTAAATAAAAAAAAAAAAAAAAAAAAAAAAAAGACATGAGCTCCTTAGGCTCATGGACTTTTTGCCTTTTTTGTATCTCCTGAGCTTAGCACAATGCCTGGCCCATGGAAGGTGCTTAATAAGTGCTTGTTGTACGATCTTCAGATGGTCTGACTTCTAGAGAGGGCCCGTAGCTACCACTGGTGCTCTTGATGCTCCTTGTTGACCCTGCCCATGAGCTGAGGTGCAGTTTCCTACCAGGAATCCCTGGGGGCTCCGTTAAAGGCCTGCTTGGTTAGGCCCTGGCTCCCTTTGAGCTCCTCCAAGGATCGACTGGCCAGCATCCCTTTGCCTAGGCCGGGGCTCAGTAGCTTTGTGTCAGCTGTGGCCCTCCTTGCCCATTTCCCTCCCGTCTTCTGGAACTTCTTACACCCTTCTCCAGTAACCTTGGCTCTACTTATGGGGCTAAATTCCTGGGTCCTTCCTCTGGGTGTCCTTGGAAGAGACAAAAAAAAAAGCAGCTATCTGATCTCAAAGAGCACACATTCTATTGGCCAAGCTCACAGCAGACCTGTGACATAGGATTAATCTTGATTATCTCCATTTTACAGATCAGGAAACTGAGGCTCATGGGTAGTAATGTGTTAGAGCCAGGTTTAATTAGCTTACAAGAGTGTTAAATTTTCTTTTTTTTAATTTAATAGCCTTTTATTTACAGGTTATATGCATGGGTAACTTTGCAGCATTAACAATGGCCAAACCTCTTGTTCCAATTTTTCCCCTCTTACCCCCCACCCCCTCCCCCAGATGGCAGGATGACCAGTAGATGTTAAATATATTAAAATCTAAATTAGATACACAATAAGTCTACATGACCAAACCGTTATTTTGCTGTACAAAAGGAATCGGACTCTGAAATATTGTACAATTAGCCTGTGAAGGAAATCCAAAATGCAGGTGGGCATAAATAGAGGGATTGGGAATTCAATGTAATGGTTCTTAGTCATCACCCAGAGTTCTTTCTCTGGGCGTACCTGGTTCAGTTCATTCCTGCTCCATTGGAAATGATTGGGTTGATCTCGTTGCTGAGGATGGCCAGGCCCATCAGAACTGGTCATCATCTAGTATTGTTGAAGTATAGAATGATCTCCTGGTCCTGCTCGTTTCCCTCAGCATCAGTTCGTGTCAGTCTCTCCAGGCCTTTCGAAATCATCCTGTTGGTCATTTCTTACAGAACAATAATATTCATATACCACAATCTACCCAGCCATTCTCCAACTGATGGGCATCCATTCAGTTTCCAGTTTCTAGCCACTACAAAGAGGACTGCCCCAAACATTCATGGACATACAGGTCCCTTTCCCTTCTTTATAATCTCTTTGGGATATAAGCCCAGTAGTAGAGTGTTAAATTTTCTGAGTGAGCATTTATACCTGGAAAATCCACATTATCACAAATCTTGCCTTCATTTATTGTTTTTGCTGAATGTCCAGACTTCATAAAGTATTCATAATGCAAACACAACTTAAAGTGTCTTGCATACGTTTCCTCACCCAAAAAGCCCAGTTATTCAATATTTACCAGCCCTAGAAGTTGGATCACACAAAAGCGGGATTCAGGACACATCGCTCATCATTCCAAGTCCAAATTGCGTTCTTCAGGTTTTCTTTATTAGACTATCCCTAATCCACCCACCCCCCAATCTTTGCCCTATCATCTCCTCTCTCTTTTTTTGCTTTTTTTTTATTATAACTTTTTATTGACAGAACATATGCCTGGGTAATTTTTTACAACATTATCCCTTGCACTCACTGCTGTTCCGACTTTTCCCTTCCCTCTCTGCACCCCCTCCCCTAGATACAATCTATGTGTGCAGAACCAAACAGTTCTCTTGTTGCACAGGAAGAATTGGATTCAGAAGGTAAAATTAAGCCGGGAAGAAAAACAAAAATGCAAATAGTTTATACTCATTTCCCAGTGTTCCTTCTCTGGGTGTAGCTGCTTCTGTCCATCCTTGATCAACTGGAACTGGATTAGATCTTCTCTTTGTCGAAGAGATCCACTTCCATCAGAATATGTACTCATACAGTATTGTTGTTGAAGTGTAATGATCTCCTGGTTCTGCTCATTTCACTCAGCATCAGTTCATGTAAGTCTCTCCAAACCTCTCTGTATTCTTCCTGCTGGTCATTTCTTACAGAATAATAATATTCCATAACATTCATATACCACAATTTACCCAGCCATTCTCCGATTGATGGGCATCCACTCAGTTTCCACTTTCTAGCCACCACAAAGAGGGCTGCCACAAACATTTTGGTACATACAGGTCCCTTTCCCTTCTTTATAATCTCTTTGGGAGATAAGCCCAGTAGTAACACTGCCGGATCAAAGGGTATGCACAATTTGATAATTTTTTGAGCATAGTTCCAAATCGCTCTCCAGAATGGTTGGATCCCTTCAAAACTCCACCAACAATCCATCAGTGCCCCAGTTTTCCCGCATCCCCGCCAACATTCATCATTGTTTTTTTCTGTCATCTTAGCCAATCTGACAGGTGTGTAGTGGTATCTTAGAGTTGTCTTAATTTGCATTTCTCTGATTAATAATGACTTGGAGCATCTTTTCATATGACTAGAAATAGTTTCAATTTCTTCATCTGAGAATTGTCTGTTCATATCCTTTGACCATTTATCAATTGGAGAATGGCTTGATTTCTTATAAATTAGAGTCAGTTCTCTAGATATTTTAGAAATGAGGCCTTTATCAGAACCTTTAACTGTAAAAATGTTTTCCCAGTGTGTTACTTCCCTTCTAATCTTGTCTGCATTAGTTTTGTTTGTACAAAAGCTTTTCAATTTAATATAATCAAAATTATCTATTTTGTGATCAATAATGATCTCTAGTTCTTCTTTGGTCACGAATTCCTTCCTTCTCCACAAGTCTGAGAGGTAAACTATCTTCTTGTGTTCTTCTAATTTATTTATAATCTCGTTCTTTATGCCTAAATCATGAACCCATTTTGACTTTATCTTGGTGTATGATATTAAGTGTGGGTCCATGCCTAGTTTCTGCCATACTAATTTCCAGTTATCGCAGCAGTTTTTGTCAAATAATGAATTCTCATCCCAAAAGTTGGGATCTTTGGGTTTGTCAAAGACTTCATTGCTTATAGTCATTGACTATTTTGTCCTGTGAACCTAACCTATTCCACTGATCAACTAATCTATTTTTTAGCCAATACCAAATGGTTTTGGTGACCACTGCTTTATAATATAGTTTTAGATCTGGTACAGCTAGGCCACCTTCATTTGATTTTTTTTTTCCATTTATTCCCTTGAAATTCTCAACCTTTTGTTCTTCCATATGAATTTTGTTGTTATTTTTTCTAGGTCATTAAAATAGTTTCTTGGGAGTCTGATTGGTATAGCACTAAATAAATGGATTCGTTTAGGGAGTACTGTCATCTTGATTATATTCGCTCGGCCTATCCAAGAGCACTTGATGTTTCCAATTATTTAAATCTGACTATTTGTGTGGAAAGTGTTTTGTCATTTTGCTCATATAATTCCTGACTTTCCTTTGGTAGATGCTATTGACAGTTATTTTGAATAGAATTTCTTTGTATTTCTTGCTGTTGAATTTTGTTGATGATGTATAAAAATTTTATTTTATTTTTGTGGATTTATTTTGTATCTTGCAACTTTGCTAAAGTTATGAATTATTTCTAATAGCTTTTTAGTAGAATCTCTGGGGTTCTCTAAGTATACTCTAAATATACCATCATATCATCTGCAAAGAGTGATAGCTTGGTTTCCTCATTACCTACTCTAATTCCTTTAATCTCTTTCTCGACTCTTATCACCGAGGCTAGCGTTTCTAATACAATATTGAATAATAATGGTGATAGTGGGCAACCTTGTTTCACTCCTGATCTTACTGGGAAAGATTCCAGTTTATCCCCATTAGATATGATGCTTACTGACGGTTTTAAATAGATGCTCCTATTTTAAGGAAAAGTCCATTTATTCCTATAATCTCAAGTGTTTTTATTAGGAATGGATGTTGGATTTATCAAATGCTTTTTCTGCATCTATTGATATGATCATATGGTTTTTGTTAATTGGTTATTGATATAGTCAATTATGCTAATAATTTTCCTAATATTGAACCAGCCCTACGTTCTTGGTATAAATCCTACTTGGTCATGGTGTATTATCTTGGGGGTGATTTTCTGTCATCTTTTTGCTAATATTTTATTTAAGATTTTAGCATCAATTTTCATTAGGGAGATTGGTCTATAATTTCCTTTTCTCTGTTCAACCTCTACCTGGTTTAGGTATCAGTACCATGTCTGTGTCATAAAAGGAATTTGGTAGGACTTCTTCAATCCCTATTTTTTCAAATAGTTTATATCGCATTGGAGTTAATTGTTCTTTAACTGTTTGGTAGAATTCCCATGTAAATCCATCTGGTCCAGGGGATTTTTTTCTTAGGGAGTTGATTAATAACTTGTTCTATTTCTTTTTCTAGTCTGGGACTGTTTAACAAATTTACTTCTTCCTCTGTTAATCTTGGCAAGCTATATTTTTGAAGGTATTCTTCCATTTCATTTAAGGTATAGAATTTATTGGCATAAAGCTGGGCAAAGTAATTATTGCTAATTATCGCTCTAATTTCCTCTTCATTAGTGCCGAGTTCTCACTTTTCATTTTTAAGACTAACAATTTGATTTTCCTCTTTCCTTTTTTAAATCAGATTTACTAAAGATTTATCTATTTTGTTGGGGGTTTTTCATAGAACCAACTCTTAGTTTTATTAATTAATTCAGTAGGTCTTTTTACTTTCAATTTTATTAATCTCTCCTTTTATTTTTAGAATTTAAAGTTTAGTGTTTGACTGGGGGGTTTTAATGTGTTCCTTTTCTAGCATTTTTAGTTGCAAGCCCAATTCATTGACCTTCTCTTTCTCTATTTTATGCAAGTAGGCCTCTAGAGATATAAAATTTCCCATTATTACCGCTTTGGCTGCATCTCACACATTTTGGTATGATGTCTCATTATTGTCATTTTCTTGGGTGAAGTTATTAATTATGTCTATGATTTGCTGTTTCACTCAATCATTCTTTAGTATGAGATTATTTAGTTTCCAATTATTTTTTGATTTATTTTCCCCTGGCTTTTTATTGAATGTAATTTTCATTGCATCATGATCTGAAAAGGATGCATTCACTATTTCTGCCTTCCTGCATTTGAATTTGAGGTTTCTAATGTCCTAATATATGGTCAATTTTTGTATTCGGTTCCATGAACTGCTGAGAAGAAAGTGTACTCCTTTCTGTCACCATTTAGTTTTCTCCAAAGATCTATCTTATCTAACTTTTCTAGTATTCTATTTACCTCTTTGACTTCTTTCTTATTTATTTTGTGGTTTGATTTATCTAATTCTGAGAGCGCAAGGTTGAGATCTCCCACTATTATAGTTTTGCCCTCTATTTCTTCTTGCAGCTCTCTTAATTTCTCTTTTAAGAATTTAGATGCTATACCACTTGGTGCATGTATGTTTAATATTGATATTGCTTCATTATCTATGCTACCCTTTAGCAAGATATAGTGCCCTTCCTTAGCTCTTTTAATTAGATCAGTTTTTGCTTTTGCATGATCTGAGATCAGGATGGCTACCCCTGCTTTTTTGATTTCACCTGAAGCACAGATTTTGTTCCAACCTTTTACCTTGACTCTGTATTATCGCCGGTGCTTCAAGTGTGTTTCCTGTAAACAACACTATTGTAGGATTCTAGCTTTTAATCCAGTCTGTTAACCGCTTCCTCTTTATGGGGGAGTTTACCCCATTCACATTTATGGTTAAAATTACCAATTTTGTATTACTTGCCATCTTGTTAATGCCTGCTTATGCTTTTCTCCTTTCCTTCCCCTTTACTTCTCTCCCACCACTTGCTTCTCACAGCACTCCCTTTTTTAGTATCCCTCTCTCCACCTTAGAGTTCCTCCTCCTATCTTACCCCTTTTCTTCACAGTTTCTATGTCCCCTCCTGCTTAGGTTACTCCTTCCCTTTTCACTTGTTTTCCTCCCACTTTTCAATGACGTGGGAGAAATTTCACCATAAATCGAATATGTCTAATATTTTTCTCTTTAAGCCAATTTTGATGAGAGTAAGATACACACTACGTTCATACCCCTCCAATCTTTCTCTCAGATATAATAGATTTCTTTTGCCTCTTGGTGAGATGTAGTATCCCCACTTTACCCTTTTTCTGGTACAATTTCCTTTACACCTCTAGTTTCTAGAACAAAGTATACATGTGTTCTTTATCTATCTTTATAGCAGAAATATAGTTCCCAAGATTTCTTTTTACCTTTTTAGGTTTCTCTTGAGTTCTATATTTGTAGATGAAACTTTTTGTTTAATTCCGGCTTTTTCATCAGAAATAGATGAAATTCACTTATTTTATTGAATGTCATCTCCTCTTTCTTTTGAGACCTTACTTCATACCTTCCTTGCCTTTTTCCATCTTCCCTTCCTGTCCTCACCACCCCTCAAACACTCCCCAGAGCTTCTACTTTTTGCTACTTTGGCAAGGGCCAAGCAAAGAAATGCTTTGTCCTGAGGGTGCCTGAAGGCCAAATGCAGGGTGGGAGGAAGTAGGGGGAATTCTGGGCCTTCCAGAGAGCAGTGCATCACAGGGTTGTTTTCAGTAGCTTTGCTCCCCTCGGGCTCAAGAGTTGTCTAGTTGTCTCCATATGCCGAAGGATTTCTACGGCAGAAAAAGAAGAGAAATGAGGTGGAGAGCTGTTGGAGTTTTTCTGTTAGGAGAACTGGGCTCAGGAGAACTTGGGATGGGCACAACTGACTTTTTAAAGCTTGCCCAGTCTTCTGCCATCCTTGCCCAAATGATAGGTGAGATGTGAAACCTCAGAGATGTTTCAACTTGCACTTCTTTTGGAGCTCTTTTTGGAGCGCTCTTTCACACAGTTGGCGATATTTTGTATTTCTTCTTCTGAAACTGGATTGTGTGGTACTTGTTTTTGGGCACTTGTCTCACTTCCATATATAAAAGATAGATATCTTAGCAGAGATATTGGCTGAGATTTTTCCTCTGATCAATAATTCCTCTTATTCTAGCTACATTGAATTTTTTGTTCATGGACAAAAAGCCTTTTCATTTTATGAAACTAAAAATGTCTATTTTATCTTGTTCCGGTGGAAGGAAGGGGGGATTTGGAATCAGAGGGTCTGAGTGCCATTTGGGGCTAGTTACCCCAGCTCTCTGGGCTTTAGTGCCCTCATCTGAAAAATGAAAGACTCCCAAAGCCTCTTCTAGCTCTAGCACCCACATCTATCTATAAACCAAGTCCAGATGGGGATGAGGAGCCTGCACCAGGAGCCTGCTTCCCTCTACCTGCACAAGCGGGAGGAGGAGGGGGAGCTTCAGTCCTAATCACTGATGGGGCACTAGGGTTTCCTCCATTACCATGGCTTAAGCTTCTGAGGGCTGGGCAGCCACTCCTTGCCACTGGTCCCAGTCCTATGAAGTCCCAGTCTCCCTTAGCAGCTCTGAAATTCCTCTCCCTTATCCTCATCTCCTTTTCTCCTGTGTCTACTGCTCCACTTGCTCTAAATCATCTTCATTTATACCATAATCACGGGTGGTCCATCTCTCCCTCATCGTCTTTTGCATTGCCTCTGCTCTTCTCTCATTCTCTTCTTTTCACTCTTGAAGCTAACAAAGCTAACAAAGACTCGTGTTCAAATCCCAGCATAATTATTAGATGATCCTCACTTTTCCTCAAGCATAAAATGGGTCCCATGATATTCTCTCTCAAGTTTGATAAGATGACAGGTCCCCAAAGTTTTAGGGTGGTTTTAAGCTTTCTGAAATCCCACCCTAAGATTTTGGGGACACCCTTATACTCCAAGTACCCTATAACAGTTGTTGGTTATTGCTTTCTTCCTCGAGCCCGGCCTGTAGCTGGTTTTTCAGGGAGCTTGCTCCCTCTCTCATTATTTGCTTATCTCGCACCTTCCATCCCCTTCCTCCATCCCCGGCTCCATCACTGCCAGGAATGGCCGGGCCTTTGCAGCCCTGTGCTGGCCCTGCCGTCCCCTCAGAGTACCATCCTTTATCCCTTGCCGAGTGCCTAGGGAGTCACACCTGTTCTCCTCTGTCCAGCCTTCACCCCTCCCTTCTCGATCCCTTGCTGTCAGACTTCCAGTCTCCTCACCCAGTGCAGAGTGAGTCTGTCCCTGCCAGACCCGATGGCCTTTGCTTAGTCATCGCCCTCTCTGGGGGGGGGGGGGGGGGGGGGGGGGGGGGGGGGAGAGATGCGGCTAAGGGACGCTGCGGTGAATAGAGCACTGGTCCCAGAATCGGAAAGACCTGAGGTCAGATGTGGCCTCAGAGACTCTGGGCAAGTCACTGTATTCCGGTTGCCTTGGTTTCCTCATCTGTAAACTGAGCTGCAGAAGGCAATGGCCGACCACGCCAGTATCTTTGCCGAGAAAACCCCAAACGGGGTCACGAGGAGCGTGTTGAACGACACCCTCTTTGCACTCTGGGCAACACCCTCTCCCCTTACACACTTTCCTCCATCGGCCCTAGTGCCCCTTTGTTTTTGTCCTCCCTGTTTGACAGCCCTCCCTCCACCCGTGCTGGACCGTTATTGAGCTTCTAGCCCCTGGAGCTGGCTGTTTGCCTGAGGTTCTCTTCCGCCCCTTCCCCCCACTGTTTTCCCTGAATCATTTCACTTGTTCCCATGTAACCTCCCTGCACGTGATGCCTGGATCTGTTGTCCCACACAGTCAGTGCCCCCCCCCCAGCATCTCCACCTGGAGGTCCCGGTGGATCCCCAATCTAGCCCCTGCAAAACGGCCGCTCTTCCTGGCCTTCCGGCCTGACTTCCCTAGTTGTGCCAAGGGAATCGCCATCCTTCCAAGGCCTCTGGAACTGAAACACTGGATCACGCCTCATCCTTCATTTACCGCCACATGCCATGGGCCGTCAAGTCCTGTCCATTCTGCCTCCTCCTGACTTACATCCTGGCCTTTCCTCCGCTCCCACTCCCATCACCGGCCCCCGAGGTGGGGCCCTTGTCACCCCTTGTCTGGAATATTGCGATTTCCTCCTAACTGGTCCTGCCTTGCTCCTCCTCTCCGTCCCCTACGCGCTGCCAAAATAGCTTTCCTAAGGCCTGGGACTGATTGGGTCACTCTCCCCCTCAAAATCTGTCAGTGGCTCCCTATCGCTTGTAGGACAGAATGGCCAGTGCTTCTTACTGCTTCTGGAGCCATTCTCCATCCTTCTGTTTCTCATCACTTCTTTCATGGGGTCCAGGGCTCAGCTGGACTGGGCCAAGAGCTGTTTCCTGAGCCCCCCATGGCTACTTCCTCCCCTCCCCTATTCCTCTTGGGCCTGTCCCCACAACGGTGCAGAGAGAAGGCCGAGTTCCTCGTCGCTGCTAAGACTGTGGCCGGGGGCTTCACCCAGATGGCCTGAGCCAGGAGGGGCAAGACCCCGACTCCAGGCCCCCAGAAGGGTTCCGGGTCTCCCACAGTGTGGGCCACAGATGCAGTGGCAGTCACTGGAGCAGCCAGCCCTGGGGTGCCCGAGCCCAAATCGGGCTCCAGGGCGAGTACTGAGGCCCAGAGAGGCCGCTCAAAGCTAGTTGAGACCCAGCTCTCCCCACTTCCATTCAAGCTGCTGCTCAGAGATGGGGGCGACCTCTCCCCCCAGCCCTGTGGAGATTTCCCTCCTGCTAGTGATTCTCATCTGAGTGGCTGCTGCACCGGGGCCCCCAGATGTGCACGGGGATGCTGGGAATGGCAGGTCTGGAGGCCTTGTAAGAGCCTCGGTCTACCTTTGTCAGAGTTGGGCGGCTGGGGGAAACTAAGATGGTTTCTGATTCTTCAGAGAGCTTCAAAATAAGGTGGGTCAGGATGGCCAGGATAATGCTACCCATTTTGCAGAGGACCAACCTGAGGCCAGAAGAGGTCACAGAGCCAGAATAAGGGGCCAGTCCTCTCCTGCAGCTGGGCTGCCACGTACTGCAGAGCCACGAGCTTGCCATTTGAGTCAGCAGAGCCCTTGGAGGTGTCCAGCCGTGCCTTGGTTTACCCTTTAGCAGAATGTCCATCTGGTGGCCATCTTGGCAAAACCAGGCTGAGGTGCCTGTGCCGGAGGGCCGAGGCGGGCTCTTACCTTAGCCAGAAGGTCCTTGAGGGCCCCGACCGCCACAGTCTTGGGGCTTTTGCAGGGTCATCACCTGGACATGGCAGCACAAGGCCGGGCCACTTCATGGCCGGACCCAGCTGGCCCCAAGGGAAAGAAACCCTCGCACTTTATTCCTGGGGAGGAAGTTAATAGCACAAGGCCTGTGGAAGCTCGGGCCCTGTACGGCGGTCCAGTCCCATGTCCCGCCCCCCCCACCGGCTGTTGGCAGCATCGCTCTGGAGTTTGGAAGCGTTTTCCCAACGGTGTCTCGGGGGGCCCTCGCACAAGCTCAGTGAGGCAGTTGTGACGGGCATTCTACCCATTTCCCTGGTGAGACGGCCAGGACCTTGGCCCCAGTCACCCCGCTAAGAAGTATCAGGGGAGGGATTGAAAGCCAGGTTTTCTGTGTCTCCAGGGCCCCTGTGCTTCCCATTATGTCATGCTGGAAGTTATTGCTGTTACGTCATCCAGCCTTTGCTTAAAGACAGGACATCCAGTACCGGGCCCTTGCTGGTGAGTCAGCAGATGTTTATTAAGCTCCGGGCAGAGAGACCTATGGATAGTGATGACGTCCAAGACAACCGGGAACAAAAGGATGTGAAGGACAGCAGGGGCTCCGGGAGCCCCCAGAGAGCAGCAGGGGCCTTCTGAGTTCCTGGAGAGCAGCAGGGGCCCTTTGTGCCCCTGGAGAGCAGCAGGGGCCCTTTGTGCCCCTGGAGAGCAGCAGGGGCTTTCTGAGTCCCTGGAGAGCAGCAGGGGTCCTGGGGCACCCCCAGAGAGCAGCAGGGGCCCCGGGCACCCCTGGACAGCAACAGGGGCTCTTTATGCCCCCAGAGAGCAGCAGGGGCCCTTTGTGCCTCTGAAGGACTTTGAAAACTCCATGTCAGCATTAGCTAAGTTCTGTTGTATGGACCCTGTTAAAGTGTTCCCAATTTGGGACTCAGCCACATGAACTTCTTAGGGCCCACAGTCCCAGCGCCAGCCCCAAAGCCCGTATGGGGTGAGGCCCACCTTGGACTCATGCTGTCATCCTCCTGGGCAGGCTCTGCCAGAGGTGGAGGCTGGGGGTGTCCAGGACATAGATGTGGCTCCAGGCTCTCTTGTTCTCATCGAAGCAGTTTGCTCGGCTTGTGTCTGCTCTCAGACATCGTTTCCCAGATCTCCCTGCTTTCTCCTGTTGCCTCCCACTGGTTGATCCCCAAGCATCTCCAACCCAGCACATCTGGTCTTCTCCCCCGGACCCTGCCCTTTTCCTGACTTCCCTTTCACTGCCAAGGGCAGTAGCAGCCTCCCAGCGGCCTGGGCTTGATGCCCCCCATCTGGTGCCCCCGGTAGCACGGCTCACTTCCTCATTTCCACCTTTGCGACTGAGTTTTTCGTGACCGTGGGCCCCTCCCTGTTACCTCTAGAAGCAAATAGAGAAGCTTCTGGTGGGCGCTGAAAGCCTGCTCGCCACCTTCTTGGTCTTCAGCCACTCGATTCCCTTCCTCATACTGGCCGATCCAGAAACCCCGGCCTTTGCCTTGGCCCCCATACCCAGCATCCTTTGCCCCTCACCCCTGCCTCATATTCAAGATTTGGCTCCAATTCTGTCCTGTGCAGGAAGTCTCTGCTGGTCTCCCAGATGCTCCTGTCACTTCCTAGTACTGTACCTAGCATACAGTAGGAGCTTAATAAGTGCTTCTTGACAAACTCTGAGAATCTGGACCCTGCCTTCTGTCAGCTGCCGAAGGGCAGAGATGTTTCCTGTAGGGCTGCAGGTGCCCCATCTCTAAGCTGAGCTGAGCCAAGCCTTCCTGGGGCTTGGCCCGCTGGGTGCGCCTTGGACCACGCTGTGGTTAAGTAGCAGACATGCAGAGCTGCGTGCCAAATGGTGAATCCCAGCCCTTCCATATTCCCTGACCTGGGGAAACGTGTGGGTGGGCGTGCCGGTGGGCCGAGCACCTTTCCCTCGGCCTTTCTTGGAACCCGGATGGCCAGTCTTTGCCTTCCATCCTCCCGAGACCCAGTGCCCTCATGTGTGTGCAGCCGTGGTTGCTGTAGACATACGTGCTGGGGCAGAGGGCTTGGCTCACCAGCCAGCCTCAGGAACTGCAGCCACGGTGCTCTAGTGCCCCTGATGCCAGGGAAGGAGAAAAGTTGAATTTCACTCTTGGGGTGCCCGTCTCTGTGGGAAAATCTTAGGATGGGGAGGGGGTTTACCCTGTCGGGCAAAGGAGACTGCCACTGAGGTAGCATCCTGGGGCCGCCTGTTTCTTTGGGTGTGGCCGGGGGGATTTACAGAGGAAGGCCAGCTCTTAGGTTGGCTTGGCCCCCAGCCCTGATCTGACCCGGCTAGCCCAGGGTCACAGGGTCATGGCCTCGTGGGCTGAAAGGCAGCTTGGGGCTGCAGAGAAAGAAACTGAGGCCCACTCTGGGCATCGCCCAGCTCATCACACCATGTTTGACTTTGAGGGGAGCCAAACCTTCCATCCCCATCCTTTGTTCAGGGGCAGAGACTTAGGCCTAGAGAGATTCAGGGCGATTGTGCCAGGAGCAGAACACCGGATGTGATCCCCTCAGGGGGAAACTGAGGCCTCCAGAGAAGGAAGGGCTTGCGTAGGGTCCCTCGGCTGGGTGGTAATGTGACACATCCATAAATGGAATCCAGGTTCTGTGTGCTGCCCAAACCAAGATGGCCGTGCGCCTTGTCCTGCCTGCCATCTGCGGGTGGGTTGAAGGGTGGGAGAGAAGGTGACCTGGAAGGTGGCAGAGCTGCCCAGAGGAAGCCATGAATGAATGGTCCTCGCCTCCAGGCCTCTGTGGCCATTAGCTCCGTGTCTCTGTTTGGCTTGTAGTACGTGGCGTTGCCCAGGGAAGGCTGCTCATTCGCAGGTTGCCAAATGGCCCCCGGCCGCATCCGTGGTCCCATACCTCACCCTGTGTCCCGGCTGGCCCGTGGACCCCGCACACGCCTTCCTCAGAGTTGGGGATGAGCCCCGGCGGGGAGACGTTCCGGCGGCTGTGCCGGGGTCAGACGGGAAGGCTGACAGGCTAGTTAGCAGCATAAATATTCACGAGGACGGGCTTGTCAATTTGATCTCGGTCCGATCTGCAACGGTGGCAGGGGGCGCCGGCTCTGCCGTCGGGAGCCACGGCCGCCTTCAATCACCCCAAACCGGAGCGAGGATTCTGAGAAGGAAACAGAAGCCGGGTCGGAAGACACGAGACTCCCGTCAGGTTTCTGTGCCATCCTTCCTTGGATGTTCCTTTTCTGCCGCGGCTCCCAGAGTCTTGGGGGCTGGGATGATTGGGGGGGGTCTCCACATCGGTCCCCGTAGCCCCAGAGGTCTCCCGGCCTAACTTGCAACTTATGCCCGGGCAGGGGGCAGGGGGGCCACAAGCAGGCCCTCCCTTGGGCAGTTACCCTGGCCCAAGGCCTCTGGCCAGCTCTCCAGCTTCACCCCCTCCCCCCATCCTGACAGGCCCTGGCCTGAAGCTCTCCCACCACCCAGGCCCACTGCTGAAAGGAAGGAGGGGGAGAACATGGCCATCTCTCGGATGGTATTGATGTGCTCAGAAGCTGACTCAGCGGGGGGTAGGGAAGGGGTGTCCTGGGAGGGGGAAGCACAGGGGAGGGTGAGATGGCCGCCTGCCGGGGAGCCACTGCCAAAAACGGCCCCAGGAAGGGGATGCCGGGATGGTCCTTTAGGCTCATCTCAAGCCCACCTTAAACAGCCCAGAGGAAGGCCAGTGGACAGGGCGCCCTGTGGGCAGCCCATCCCCTGACCTCCCTTCCCCAGTTGTGACCCAAGGCTTGCAGGTAGGACCAGAGATCCCTTTGTTTGGGATGTTTGCTGACCTCAAACTGGCTCGTGGAACTGCCCAAGGAGGTGGCCTCTGACTTGGCCCTGCTGCCCCCAAGTGCCCCCCAAGCCACCCTGGCCTTTGCTTGAGCCTTATGGCTTGGCTTGAATATCTGAACCCTGGGGGTCTCAGCCAGCCCTGAACTCAGGGTCTTCTAGGAAGGGAGAGCATGAACATGTGCCTGTGCTTTTGAAGTGGTCATCAGGCTAAGCGACACACAGAGGCCCCGGGAAGGCTGGGTCAGGGACTTGGGACGGAAGATGGAGGCTGCAGGCTACTGGAGGCTGCTTCGGAAGGCAGCTCGGGGGACTTTCACAGTGAGATGTTTCCGAGCCCAGGACTGGTGCCCGGCTTCAGCCTAACCCGGGGGCCAGGAGGAGGAAGGATTGGGCCAAAAGGGAACGCTGGGCTACAATGTACGGTAGAGGCCCAAGCCCAAGGTTCATCCAGGACTCAAGCCCAGGACCCCTGCTTTGCAGTTCAGTGCCCACTGTGACCTTCCAAAAGGTCTTTTCTGATAGACCGTGGGCTCAGCCCCCATCACTCCCCCCAACCCCCTGCAGACATGTAAAAGGACCAACCCTCCCAGCTAACAGGGACCTTACAGGTACAAGTCACTGAATCCCTGAGTTAGAAGGAACCGCCCCCCAAGCACATGGTTAACCAGCCTGTGCTTGGAGATCTTTAGCCCTTTCGTGTGCCTATAAACAGGGCAAATGCTTCCTCGTCCCACCTGGAGGCCCCGGGTCTAAGGCCTCCTCAGAACCCCAGCCATTTGGGGCAAGGGGAGATGGGCCGTTGTGGGCAGGCAGGGCAGTGGGTGGCCATTTCTAGATGGCAGCAATGAGCATCCGGACATAACAAGGTGACCGGCCTTCCCCGGCCACCCTCGGCCCTCCCCGCTGCCCTTTTGGTGCCAGAAAGAAACAATTTGGAGAGAAGCCCGGGAAGACCAATTGAGCAGATTAGGGAAATGGAGGCGCTGATTTATGAGGAAAGATGGCATAAAGTAAATATAGCCACTCTGGCCATACTGGCGGATGGACACCAAGCAACCCTTGCCAAGCTGGGGGAAGAAAATGGGGAGAGCAGCAGGGAAAACGAGCAGCACCCTAAGGTGGAGGGGTCGGCGCACACAGGAAGCGGCAGCATTCTAAAACCCTGACTGGCAACTTGTCCAAGTAAGGCCAGACTGCGCTTTAGACGGCCTGGCATGTGGCCGTGATGGTTGGGCCACCACCCTTGGCATTTGGGTCATTTGACAAGCATTTAGTTGGCGCCTAGTGTGTGCCAGGCCGTTGCCTCCCTCTGTTTGCCGACGGCTGTCACACGTCTCTCTGAGCTGTCTCTTCTTTGAGCCGCTCTTACGTTGGGGGGTTTCCAGACTAGATCTGGAGGTGGAGAACCTGCTTTCAAAACCTTTCTCTGACGCTTCCTAGCTGTGGGTCCCTCCTTTTCTCTGTGCCTTAGTTTCCCCCTCTATACCATGGAGATGGTGGCTACCTCAAGCCCCACAACTCTTAGAAAGGTGCTGAAAGTACTTGTCCCACTCTTCTTCCTCCTCTGCCTTCCTGAGCTCAGGACATGGCACTGGGAAGTGGGGGAGAGCTTGGGAGCACCCCACTTTCTCCGTCTCTACTTCTCTGCCCTCCAGCTCCCTTCCCTGTTGTAGGCCGGGTCTCAGTTGGCATTCCTGGGTCACAGGCCGCTTCCACACTCCTGAGCTGTGAAGGAGGATGGGGACTTGGCCCCAGAGTCTCCCCTTCTCTTGAACCTGGCATGCCCGGGGTGCTGCCTCGAGCTCCAGCCCCCCACGGCTCGCCCTCTGCTCCGTTCCTTGTGCCTGCCGGAGCCTGGGTGGAACTTGCTTTGTGTGCACCTGATCGCGTGTTGCCCCACAATAGACTGTAAGCTCACCGAGGGCAGGGGACTGGCTTTAAGCCCCGGGCACAGAGCCTGGCACATAATGGGCGAGACGTTGCTTGGGTGGGGCTTAGAGCGGGATTCTTTTGCCCTCTCTTCCCCGTGACCCATGATGTGTGTGTTCTTGTCCTTGGACTTGGGCCCCTTCCTAGCCTAGCTGGGGCACCTTAGCTCACTTTCCAGTGACTGAGAGAACTTGCCCCTGCCTGAGTCCCTGGGAGGCCCAGGTGAAATGGAGGCTTTGGGTGCCAAAAGAGCCAGGTATTGGGTAGAGGAGATTGTGGGACAGTTGGGGCCAGCCCAGGACTGAGCAGTGTCGACTGTGTGACAGGAATAGCTGCCCTTGGCCCCCTCTGCTCCCCTTTTCTCCCCCTTGGCCTGCACTGTGCCAAACCCCACTTTTTCTCTGCAGTCCGTTCCCCCTGTGCACCCCCTTATTATCAGACAATTTGGGCGAACCTCTGTGATCAGGCCGAGTGGATGATGGCGCCGTTATGATGGTTTGCCATTGTGGATGGAGCTTTCCTCGGGCTCCTCCTTGCCTCCCCCCCACCGCCGGAAGGGGCCCCTGTCCCTCACGTGGCCTCTGACTGGTCTCTCTGTCCATCTGTCGCGTCCACGGGCATCTTTTGTCTGTGCAGCGGGGGTGTTGCCAAGGGTTGTGTTGAATCTGCCTTTGCAATCTCTAGCCTCAGTGTCAAGGGTGAGTGGCTGAAACTCTAAGGGGAGAACTCGGGTCCCAGCATGCCCCTCGCACTGACCTTGTTGGAGCCGGGGGGAGCGAGACATGCTGTGTCTCCTTTCTGGGTCACGGGCCTCCATTGGGGGCCAAAGCCTTCCATTCTTCCTTATGTCTCCCACCCGTGCTTATGCTCCTCACGATTAGGGGTTCACTTGGGGTTCTCTCCAGACTAGAGAAAGGGGACCTTGGCCATACCCCGTTTTCCAGGCCCACAAGGCCTGAGCTTGACTTGCACTAGGGAGGGACAGTGGGTGTCCTAAGCCTGTTTCTTTTTCCTAACAGGCCCTAAGGCTTCCATTTGTGGGGCTGGAAGTTGAGATGAGGGGCTTGGGGTTGGGAGGTGAGGGGACAGTGCTACCACCGCGAGCAGGCTCCTTGGGGCCCCTTCACCTGCCTCTGGGCGCCATTATCTTCTGGGTCTTTGGACGAGCCTTTATTCAGGCCATCTCTCTGGTGTGTGGGGGGGGGGGAACTCGACTCTACCAGCCTCCCCCCCGCTTGGTCCACCTGGGTGACTCACGTTTGTCATGTCTGCCTTCCAGAAAAGTGTGAAAGAAGGCCTTTTACTGAAACAGACCAGCTCCTTCCAGAGATGGAAGCGGAGATATGTCCGGATTCGCGGAAAGACACTGTACTACGCCAAAGACTCCAAGGTACGGCCCAGGCAGTCCCTGCTTTTCCTTCCCCGCCTCCCTCTCCTGTGTTTATCCCCAGAAGAGGCCCTTCCGGCCTCCCTCCCTCCTTGTCTGCCTTCCCTTACCCACCGGCTCCGTCTGGACTCCAGGGGCACAGAGGCAAAGCCAAATGCTCGCCCCCTATTGCAGGAGGTACGGGACCGTGTGGTCTGGGCCTTACACCTTATTGGCGTGGGGGATTCCCAGTGTGGAAAAGCTCTCCAGCGTTGTGCAGATTGGCCAATGTTGTGCCCCCTGGGCTTGTTCTGGGTTGTCCGGAGCACCCAGCCCCTGGATGGCAGACCTTGGGACATCCCAGCTCCAGGGCATTTATTCAGCCTTTTGCCAGCTTGTGGGCATGGCTTGAGAAGGATTAACCTGGCTGAGTGTGGCCAGGCTGGAGACAGGGATGCCAATTAGGAGCTGAGGGGGGAGGTGATACTGCCCCCAGGGGCGGGGGCTGAAGGGGATGGATGTGGGTCTCGGGGACTTGGTGAGTGACGGGCAGTAGGGGGGCTACATGGCGCAGCAGCCTCTGAGGAGCTGAGCCAGGAAAGGGAGGTGGCCGACGGGGCAGGCAGGGAGCTGAGGGGAGCAGGCTGGGTCGGGGCTGCTGAGCTTGCTTCGGCCCATGCTGGGCTGGAAACGAAGGTGAGCCGCGCAGGCCCAGCGGCTTCGGCAGCCTGAGACCTGCCCCGCGCCAGGCCTGGCGCTTCCCGCTCCCCGGGCCTTGGAGCAGCTGGGGCCGGCTTCCAACAGCAACTTTGTGAAGCCTTTGCCTGCCATTCGGGGCTTCCCCCCACGTGCCCCTCCCATCTCCTGCCTGAACCCTGGGCCACAGCCGCCCAAAGCTCGTGGCCCTGCCTGGATGCCCCCAATGACTCTTCCCAGCCTCCCTGTGGCCTTTTTGTCCATTTAAAACTTCTTGACTCTTTAAGACCCAGCACGGTCTAGCTCTGCCCGGCCCTGTCCAGCCCAGCTCTGCCTCTGTCAGTGTTGGGCAGCTGAGGTGCCCCGGGGGTACCCCCCAGTGTCCCCCCGGCCTGCAGGCTCTGGGAGCAGAGGCTTGGGCTTGGTGTCCCATGCACACTGTTTATCCCCTCCGTGGGGTGGCAGGCTGGCTTCTCTGGGCCCCCTAAGCGCTCTAAGGGCCCGGGCCATTATCTTGCCAGCCCAGGCACGCATCAGGAAAAAGGGCCCGTGGGGCCGAGTCCATCTCTGCTCTGGCGTTCTGGGGTCATGGAGGACTTTGAGAAAGGAGGGAGCTGCCCGGCGGCGGCCAACGCCTAGTTTGGGAACTCGCACTGAAGGGCGGTGGTTCCCGGTGGCCGCCCCCCATCCGTGTGCCGCCAGGGGCAGGGGAAGGGGGAGCCGCCGGCCCGCCAGCGGCTTAGGGCCTCGCTGAGCACACATGTTCTTGTTCTGCTCTTCCAGTCCCTGATCTTCGATGAGGTCGATCTTACCGAAGCCAGCGTAGCTGAGACCAGTACCAAAAACATCAACAACAGCTTTACGGTGAGCGGGGCTGGCCCCCTGAGGCCGAGGGGATGCTGGGGCCGGGGGAGCACATGTGTGCACAAGAGCGTTGCCAACAACCCTGCAGAGGAGGCCCCCCGATTCCCAACCCCGCTGTGCCTTGTGAGCCCACTGCTAGAAAATGGTGGCATCCATGGCCGTGGCCCGCCTGGTGAGAAAGGAAGGCTAATGGGAAGGGGGGGGGGCCCAGTGGCAGATTCAGCACCCACATTCAGTCTGGGCAGGGAGATGGGACAAACTTCCCGGGGAGGGGTCTTGATTGAAATGACACCAATGGGACGTATCAAGATGGTGGTCCTGAGCTATAGGAAAATGGGCTTGGGTGCTGAGGAGGCCCTTCAGGGGATGCATTGTGGGATCTCAGAGCTGGGAAGGACCCAGAGCAGAAAGCGTCAGAGGGAGGCCTTTCCTCACTCCCCCCCCCCCCCCCCCCGACTCTAGTCAGACCATCCAAGAGCCAAGCTGGGGCCTTGTTGACACAGCCTTGGGAAGCTAGAGCCCATCGCCCGACACATGCGCCCCAGCACCGCCTGTTAGCTCAGCTCCGGGGTGGGCTAACCACTGTGCACGCCTGCTCCAAGGTACTGGAAGTCTGCCTGACTTCCCTCCATCCCTGCAGCGGGAGGCCACAGGTGGCCATGGTGACTCAGGCCCTTGGAGTGAGGTCATGGGCATGGCAGCTGAGGTGGCAGGCAGGGGGTGCCAGGGGCCCCGTGCCCCTTCCCGGCCCCTGCCGGGCAGGTCCTTACCTTCTTCCCATCGGCAGGAGGTCCGGGGGGCTTGTCTGGTGCCCTCTGAGTGACTCTGAGCTGGCACTAGGGCCCTATAAATATGCACGTATGGCCCTTGGCAGCCAGACGAGAGCAAGTTGGGCCTGGGGGTTTGGGACGGGCACCTCCACGCTTGCTGGATCACAGCCCCCTGCTGCCTCGGGTCCTCGAGTGGGCCAGGGTGCAGGTGGTGGTACAGGAGCCTCTTGGGAGGGCCAGGGTGCCCGCCCTCCCGGTTGCCAGCTCCCCGGGGGCACTAGGGTCACAGGGATGTGAAGAACTTTCTGGCTTCTGCCATAGGTGATCACCCCGTTCCGAAAGCTCATTCTGTGTGCAGAGAACCGGAAGGAGATGGAAGATTGGATGGGAGCCCTGAAGGCTGTCCAGAAGTGGGCAGCTAATGAGGTAAGGGAGCCAAGTGGGCAGCGGCGGGCAGCAGTGGGAGGCAGTGGCAGCCGCTCTGGGAACTCTGATCTCTGACTGACAGCGCCGGCCAGAAAATAAGGAGCTGGGGAGAGTGGTGGAGGTGGCGGGGGATTCCCTGTGACCCGGGCCAGCCATGGGCACATCCGTGACCCTGGCCAAGGGATGGCTCACAAAGCTCATGGGAGGCTCTCGTTGGCGACTCCAGCCACCTGGACAGGGGCGATAAGGCCGTGGTGGGCAGGGCTCTGTCCCTTTCCCCCCAATTGGTCTCTATGGGACAGAAAGGTGGACTTTGAGAGCTGGCCAAGGAGTAGGCCCAGCCATGCCCAGAGCCAGCGGGGCTTGGGCATCTTTGGAGGCTCAGGTGCCCCCGGGGTCAGAGGACGGGGACTGGCTCAGCTTGGCCCAGAGGAGACGGGGCTGGCCCGGGGTCTCCCAGCTAGGAAGGCTTCCGAGGACAGTCTGGGGAAATGGAGGCAGCCCATAGCAGGACGTGGTCGCCTGGCTCTGCCCCTGTGACGGAGGGGCTGGGAGTTAGGCAGAGCGTGTTCCTAACCAGGCCGGGGGACTCCGCAGTGGGCAGTTCTGCCTCCCCCAGGTCTTAGGTGCAGTTCCTTCTCCACACCCCACAGTTTGGGCTCTCGTCACCTCCAGGCCATTTTGATGGGCCTTCCAGTGGGCCCTTGCACCCCCACGCCCCTCCAGTGTCTTCTACACCCTGGACAAAATAATGCCCCTAGAGGCAGGGCCCTGGGGCACTGGGCCCTCGAGTCCGAGTGCAGCACCGGGGCACTGGCCCCAGAAGTTTCTGGGAGTCCCTCTTGCCACCAGGACAAAGTCCCAACCCCTCTGGGGGGCCTTTTGCAGGCCAGACCTGGCTGGCTTCTCCTGGCTCCTGATGCCATCTTCCCTTACATGGATGTGACACACCCCTTGGACCTCCTGACCCTTCAGAACTGGGCTCAGGTGGTGCTGGGGAAGGGCAGCCTTTGCGGAGCCCCCGAAGTGGTGCCCGGGGCTTTCCCAGGGCGTGG